>NW_027362762.1:572561593-572902252 GCF_046119375.1 Phyllobates terribilis
GACTTTCAGATATGGCCAATGTCAATGAGCATTCCGATTTCAGTTCCAGAGCGATTCACCCAATGAGTCCTTGATATTTAGTCGTTTTCAGACATTTTTATGAATTTTTGAAAATTTCACTTTTTTGTGAAAATATCCACTAAATGAGGGAATAATATGTGTGAGGGTACCCCAGGAGAGTTCCAAATATGTGTGGGTAGAATATATATCCCACGGGGGTAAAATTGAAAAAAGTTGAAAAATTTTTTTTTTGCACTTAGTCATTTTTCCGGCGTTTATCAGACTTTCAGATGGGGAAATGTCAGTGAGCATTCCGATTTCAGTTCCAGAGCGATTCGCCCAATGAGTCCTTGATATTTAGTCGTTTTCAGCCATTTTTATGAATTTTTGAAAATTTCACTTTTTTGTGAAAATATCCACTAAATGAGGGAATAATATGTGTGAGGGTACCCCAGGAGAGTTCCAAATGTGTGTGGGTAGAATATATATCCCACGGGGTAAAATTGAAAAAAGTTGAAAATATTATTTTTTTGCACTTAGTAATTTTTCCGGTGTTTATCAGACTTTAAGATGGGGAAATGTCAGTGAGCATTCCGATTTCAGTTCCAGAGCGATTCGCCCAATGAGTCCTTGATATTTAGTCGTTTTCAGACAATTTTCTGGATTTTTGAAAATTTCACTTTTTTGTGAAAATATCCACTAAATGAGGGAATAATATGTGTGAGGGTACCCCAGGAGAGTTCCAAATGTGTTTGGGTAGAATATATATCGCACTTGGGTAAAATTGAAAAAAGTTGAAAAAAATTTTTTTTTGCACTTAGTAATTTTTCCGGCGTTTATCAGACTTTCAGATGGGGAAATGTCAGTGAGCATTCCGATTTCAGTTCCAGAGCGATTCGCCCAATGAGTCCTCGATATGTAGTCGTTTTCAGCCCATTTTCTGGATTTTTGAAAATTTCACTTTTTTGTGAAAATATCCACTAAATGAGGGAATAATATGTGTGAGGGTACCCCAGGAGAGTTCCAAATGTGTGTGGGTAGAATATATATCCCACGGGGGTAAAATTGAAAAAAGTTGAAAAAAATTTTTTTTTGGACTTAGTAATTTTTCCGGCGTTTATCAGACTTTCAGATAGGGCAAATGTCAGTGAGCGTTCTGATTTCAGTTCCAAAGCGATTCGCCCAATGAATCCTTGATATTTAGTTGTTTTCAGCCAATATTTTGGATTTTTGAAAATTTCACTTTTTTGTGAAAATATCCACTAAATGAGGGAATAATATGTGTGAGGGTACCCCAGGAGAGTTCCAAATGTGTGTGGGTAGAATATATATCCCACGAGGGTAAATTTGAAAAAAGTTGAAAAATTTTTATTTTTGGACTGTCATTTTTCCGTCGTTTATCAGACTTTGAGATATGGCAAATATCAGTGAGCATTTCGATTTCAGTTCCAGAGCGATTCGCCCAATGAATTCTTGATATTTAGTTGTTTTCAGCCAATATTTTGGATTTTTGAAAATTTCACTTTTTTGTGAAAATATCCACTAAATGAGGGAATAATATGTGTGAGGGTACCCCAAGAGAGTTCCAAATGTGTGTGGGTAGAATATATATCTCACAGGGGTAAAATTGAAAAAAGTTGAAAAAATTTTTTTTTGGACTTAGTCATTTTTCCAGCGTTTCTCAAACTTTCAGATAGGGGAAATGTCAGTGAGCATTCCGATTTCAATTCCAGAGCGATTCGACCAATGTGTCTTTCATATTTAGTCGTTTTCAGCCAATTTTCTGGATTTTTGAAAATTTCACTTTTTTGTAAAAATATCCAGTAAATGAGGTAATAATATGTGTGAGGGTACCCCAGGAGAGCTCCAAATGTGTGAGGGTAGAATATACATCCCACGGGAGTAAAATTGAAAAAAGTTGAAATAATTTTTTTTTTGGACTTAGTCATTTTTCCGGCGTTTATCAGACTTTCAGATATGGCATATGTCAGTGAGCGTTCTGATTTCAGTTCCAGAGCGATTCGCCCAATGAGTCATTGATATTAAGTAGTTTTCAGCAAATATTTTGGATTTTTGAAAATATCACTTTTTTGTGAAAATATCCACTAAATGAGGAAATAATATGTGTGAGGGTACCCCAGGAGAGTTCCAAATGTGTGTGGGTAGAATATATATCCCATGTGGGTAAAATTGAAAAAAGTTGATAAAAATTTTTTTTTGGACTTAGTCATTTTTCCGGCGTTTATCAGACTTTCAGATATGGCAAATGTCAGTGCGCGCTTCAATTACAGTTCCAGAGCTATTCGCCCAATGAGACCTTGATATTTAGTCGTTTTCAGCCAATTATCTGGATTTTTGAAAATTTCACTTTTTTGTGAAAATATCCTCTAAATGAGGGAATAATATGTGTGAGGGTACCCCAGGAGAGTTCCAAATGTGTGTGGGTAGAATATATATCCCACGGGGGTAAAATTGAAAAAAGTTGAAAAAATTTTTTTTTTGGACTTAGTCAATTTTCTGGATTTTTGAAAATTTCACTTTTTTGTGAAAATATCCACTGAATGAGGGAATAATATGTGTGAGGGTACTCCAAGAGTGTTTCAAATGTGTGTGGGTAGAATATATATCCCACGGGGGTAAATTTGAAAAAAGTTGAAAAAATTTTTTTTTGGACTTAGTCATTTTTCCGGCGTTTATCAGACTTTCAGATAGGGCAAATGTCAGTGAGCGTTCTGATTTCAGTTCCAAAGCGATTCGCCCAATGAATCCTTGATATTTAGTTGTTTTCAGCCAATATTTTGGATTTTTGAAAATTTCACTTTTTTGTGAAAATATCCACTAAATGAGGGAATAATATGTGTGAGGGTACCCCAGGAGAGTTCCAAATGTGTGTGGGTAGAATATATATCCCACGAGGGTAAATTTGAAAAAAGTTGAAAAATTTTTATTTTTGGACTGTCATTTTTCCGTCGTTTATCAGACTTTGAGATATGGCAAATATCAGTGAGCATTTCGATTTCAGTTCCAGAGCGATTCGCCCAATGAATTCTTGATATTTAGTTGTTTTCAGCCAATATTTTGGATTTTTGAAAATTTCACTTTTTTGTGAAAATATCCACTAAATGAGCGAATAATATGTGTGAGGGTACCCCAGGAGAGTTCCAAATGTGTGTGGGTAGAATATATATCTCACAGGGGTAAAATTGAAAAAAGTTGAAAAAATTTTTTTTTGGACTTAGTCATTTTTCCAGCGTTTCTCAAACTTTCAGATAGGGGAAATGTCAGTGAGCATTCCGATTTCAATTCCAGAGCGATTCGACCAATGAGTCCTTGATATTTAGTCGTTTTCAGCCAATTTTCTGGATTTTTGAAAATTTTACTTTTTTGTGAAAATATCCACTAAATGAGGGAATAAAATGTGTGAGGGTACCCCAGGAGAGTTCCTAATGAGTGTGGGTAGAATATATATCCCACAGGGGTAAAATTGAAAAAAGTTGAAAAACATTTTTTTTTTGGATTAAGTCATTTTTCCGACGTTTATCAGACTTTCAGATAGGGGAAATGTCAGTGAGCATTCCGATTTCAGTTCTAGAGCGATTCGCCCAATGAGTCCCTGATATTTAGTCGTTTTCAGCCAATTTTCTGGATTTTTGAAAATTTCACTTTTTTGTGAAAATATCCACTAAATGAGGGAATAATATGTGTGAGGGTACCCCAGGAGAGTTCCAAATGTGTGTGGGTAGAATATATATCCCACGAGGGTAAATTTGAAAAAAGTTGAAAAATTTTTTTTTTTGTTCTTAGTCATTTTTCCGCCGTTTATCAGACTTTCACATAGGGCAAATGTCAGTGAGCTCTCCGATTTCAGTTCCAGAGCGATTCGCCCAATGAGTCCTTGATATTTAGTCGTTTTCAGCCAATTTTCTGGATTTTTGAAAATTTCACTTTTTTGTGAAAATATCCACTAAATGAGGGAATAATATGTGTGAGGGTACCCCAGGAGAGTTCCAAATGTGTGTGGGTAGAATATATTTCGCAAGGGGGTAAAATTGAAAAAAGTAAAAAAAAATTTTTTTTTTGGACGTAGTCATTTTTCCGGCGTTTATCAGACTTTCAGATAGGGGAAATGTCAGTGAGCATTCCGATTTCAGTTCCAGAGCTATTCGCCCAATGAGTCCTTGATATTTAGTCTTTTTCAGCCAATTTTCTGGATTTTTGAAAATTTCACTTTTTTGTGAAAATATCCACTAAATGAGGGAATAATATGTGTGAGGGTACCCCAGGAGAGTGGCAAATGTGTTTGTGTAGAATATATATCCCACGGGGGAAAAATTGAAAAAAATTAAAAAAAAATTTTTTTTGGACTTAGTCATTTTTCCGCCGTTTATCAGACTTTCAGATAGGGGAAATGTCAGTGAGCGTTCCGATTTCAGTTCCAGAGCGATTTGCGCAATGAGTCCTTGATATTTAGCCTTTTTCAGCCAATTTTCTGGATTTTTGACAATTTCACTTTTTTGTGAAAATATCCACTAAATTAGTGAATAATATGTGTGAGGGTACCCCAGGAGAGTTCCAAATGTGTGTGGGTAGAATATATATATCACGGGGTAAAATTGAAAAAAGTTGAAAAAAAATTTTTTTTGGACTTAGTCATTTTTCCAGCGTTTATCAGACTTTCAGATATCGCAAATGTCAGTGAGCGCTCCAATTTCAGTTCCAGAGTGATTCGCCCAATGAGTCCTTGATATTTAGTCGTTTTCAGCCAATTTTCTGGATTTTTGAAAATTTCACTTTTTTGTGAAAATATCCACTACATGAGGGAATAATATGAGTGAGGGTACCCCAGGAGAGTTCCAAATGTGTGTGGGTAGAATATATATCCCACGGGGTAAAATTGAAAAAAGTTGGAAAATTTTTTTTTTTCGACTTAGTCATTTTTGCGACGCTTATCAGACTTTCAGATAAGGCAAATGTCAGTGAGCATTTCGATTTCAGTCCCAGAGCGATTCGCCCAATGATTACTTGATATTAAGTCGTTTTCAGCCAATTTTCTGGATTTTTGAAAATGTCAATTTTTTGTGAAAATATCCACTAAATGAGGGAATAATATGTGTGAGGGTACCCCAGGAGAGTTCCAAATGTGTGTTGGTAGAATGTATATCCCACGGGGGTGAATTTGAAAAAAGTTGAAAAAATTATTTTTTTGGACTTAGTCATTTTTCCGGCGTTTATCAGACTTTCAGATGGGGGAAATGTCAGTGAGCATTCCGATTTCAGTTCCAGAGCGATTCGCCCAATGAGTCCTTGATATTTAGTCATTTTCAGCCAATTTTCTGGATTTTTGAAAATTTCACTTTTTTGTGAAAATATCCACTAAATGATGGAATAATATGTGTGAGGGTACACCAGGAGAGTTCCAAATGTGTGTTGGTAGAATATATATCCCACGGGGGTGAATTTGAAAAAAGTTGAAAAAATTTTTTTTTTGGACTTAGTCATTTTTCCGGCGTTTATCAGACTTTCAGATAGGGGAAATGTCAGTGAGCATTCCGATTTCAGTTCCAGAGCGATTCGCCCAATGAGTCCTTGATATTTAGTCATTTTCAGCCAATTTTCTGGATTTTTGAAAATTTCACTTTTTTGCGAAAATATCCACTAAATGATGGAATAATATGTGTGAGTGTACACCAGGATAGTTCCAAATGTGAGTTGGTAGAATATATATCCCACGGGGGTGAATTTGAAAAAAGATGAAAAAATATTTTTTTTGGACTTATTCATTTTTCCGGCGTTTATCAAACTTTCAGATAGGGGAAATGTCAGTGAGCATTCCGATTTCAATTCCAGAGCGATTCGCCCAATGAGTCCTTGATATTTAGTCGTTTTCAGCCAATTTTCTGGATTTTTGAAAATTTCACTTTTTTGTGAAAATATCACTAAATGAGGGAATAATATGTGTGAGGTACCCCAGGAGAGTTCCAAATGTGTGTGGATAGAATATATATCTCACGGGGGTAAAATTGAAAAAAGTTGAAAAATTTGTTTTTCAGACTTAGTCATTTTTCCGGCGTTTATCAGACTTTCAGATAGGGAAAAAGTCAGTGAGCGTTCCGATTTCAGTTCCAGAGCAATTCGCCCAATGAGTCCTTCATATTTAGTGGTTTTCAGCCAATTTTATGGATTTTTGAAAATTTCACTTTTTTGTGAAAATATCCACTAAATGAGGGAATAATATGTGTGAGGGAACCCCAGGAGAGTTCCAAATGTGTGTGGATAGAATATATATCACACGGGGGTAACATTGAAAAAAGTTGAAAAAAATTTTTTTTTTGACTTAGTCATTTTTCCGGCGTTTATCAGATTTTCAGATAGGGGAAATGTCAGTGAGCGTTCCGATTTCAGTTCCAGAGCGATTCGCCCAATGAGTCCTTGATAGTTAGTCGTTTTCAACCAATTTTCTGGATTTTTGAAAATTTAACTTTTTTGTGAAAATATCCACTAAATGAGGGAATAATATGTGTGAGGGTACCCCAGGAGAGTTCCAAATGTGTGTTGGTAGAATGTATATCCCACGGGGGTGAATTTGAAAAAAGTTGAAAAAAATTTTTTTTTGGACTTAGTCATTTTTCCGGCGTTTATCAGACTTTCAGATAGGGGAAATGTGGGAAATGTCAGTGAGCATTCCGATTTCAGTTCCAGAGCGATTCGCCCAATGAGTCCTTGATATTTAGTCATTTTCAGCCAATTTTCTGGATTTTTGAAAATGTCACTTTTTTGTGAAAATATCCACTAAATGATGGAATAATATGTGTGAGGGTACACCAGGAGAGTTCCAAATGTGTGTTGGTAGAATATATATCCCACGGGGGTGAAGTTGAAAAAAGATGAAAAAATATTTTTTTTGGACTTATTCATTTTTCCGGCGTTTATCAAACTTTCAGATAGGGGAAATGTCAGTGAGCGTTCCGATTTCAATTCCAGAGCGATTCGCCCAATGGGTCCTTGATATTTAGTCGTTTTCAGCCAATTTTCTGGATTTTTGAAAATGTCACTTTTTTGTGAAAATATCCACTAAATAAGGGAATAATATGTGTGAGGGTACCCCAGGAGAGTTCCAAATGTGTGTGGGTAGAATATATATCCCACGGGGGTAAAATTGAAAAAAGGTGAAAAAAATTTTTTTTTTGGACTTAGTCTTTTTTCCGCCGTTTATCAGACTTTCAGATAGGGCAAATGCCAGTGAGCGTTCCGATTTCAGTTCCAGAGCGATTCGCCCAATGAGTCCTTGATATTTAGTCGTTTTCAGCCAATTTTCTGGATTTTTGAAAATTTCACTTTTTTGTGAAAATATCACTAAATGAGGGACTAATATGTGTGAGGGTACCCCAGGAGAGTTCCAAATGTGTGTGGATAGAATATATATCTCACGGGGATAAAATTGAAAAAAGTTGAAAAATTTGTTTTTCAGACTTAGTCATTTTTCCGGCGTTTATCAGACTTTCAGATAGGGAAAAAGTCAGTGAGCGTTCCGATTTCAGTTCCAGAGCGATTCGCCCAATGAGTCCTTGATATTTAGTCATTTTCAGCCAATTTTCTGGATTTTTGAAAATGTCACTTTTTTGTGAAAATATCCACTAAATGAGGGAATAATATGTGTGAGGGAACCCCAGGAGAGTTCCAAATGTTTGTGGATAGAATATATATCACAAGGGGGTAAAATTGAAAAAAGTTGGAAACAATTTTTTTTTTGACTTAGTCATTTTTCTGGCGTTTATCAGACTTTCAGATAGGGGAAATGTCAGTGAGCGTTCCGATTTCAGTTCCAGAGCGATACGCCCAATGAGTCCTTGATATTTAATCGTTTTCAGCCAATTTTCTGGATTTTTGAAAATGTCACTTTTTTGTGAAAATATCCACTAAATGAGGGAATAATATGTGTGAGGGTACCCCAGGAGAGTTCCAAATGTGTGTGGGTAGAATATATATCCCACGGGGGTGAATTTGAAAAAAGTTGAAAAAATTATTTTTTTGGACTTAGTCATTTTTCCGGCGTTTATCAGACTTTCAGATGGGGGAAATGTCAGTGAGCATTCCGATTTCAGTTCCAGAGCGATTCGCCCAATGAGTCCTTGATATTTAGTCATTTTCAGCCAATTTTCTGGATTTTTGAAAATTTCACTTTTTTGTGAAAATATCCACTAAATGATGGAATAATATGTGTGAGGGTACACCAGGAGAGTTCCAAATGTGTGTTGGTAGAATATATATCCCACGGGGGTGAATTTGAAAAAAGTTGAAAAAATTTTTTTTTTGGACTTAGTCATTTTTCCGGCGTTTATCAGACTTTCAGATAGGGGAAATGTCAGTGAGCATTCCGATTTCAGTTCCAGAGCGATTCGCCCAATGAGTCCTTGATATTTAGTCATTTTCAGCCAATTTTCTGGATTTTTGAAAATTTCACTTTTTTGCGAAAATATCCACTAAATGATGGAATAATATGTGTGAGTGTACACCAGGATAGTTCCAAATGTGAGTTGGTAGAATATATATCCCACGGGGGTGAATTTGAAAAAAGATGAAAAAATATTTTTTTTGGACTTATTCATTTTTCCGGCGTTTATCAAACTTTCAGATAGGGGAAATGTCAGTGAGCATTCCGATTTCAATTCCAGAGCGATTCGCCCAATGAGTCCTTGATATTTAGTCGTTTTCAGCCAATTTTCTGGATTTTTGAAAATTTCACTTTTTTGTGAAAATATCACTAAATGAGGGAATAATATGTGTGAGGTACCCCAGGAGAGTTCCAAATGTGTGTGGATAGAATATATATCTCACGGGGGTAAAATTGAAAAAAGTTGAAAAATTTGTTTTTCAGACTTAGTCATTTTTCCGGCGTTTATCAGACTTTCAGATAGGGAAAAAGTCAGTGAGCGTTCCGATTTCAGTTCCAGAGCAATTCGCCCAATGAGTCCTTCATATTTAGTGGTTTTCAGCCAATTTTCTGGATTTTTGAAAATTTCACTTTTTTGTGAAAATATCCACTAAATGAGGGAATAATATGTGTGAGGGAACCCCAGGAGAGTTCCAAATGTGTGTGGATAGAATATATATCACACGGGGGTAACATTGAAAAAAGTTGAAAAAAATTTTTTTTTTGACTTAGTCATTTTTCCGGCGTTTATCAGATTTTCAGATAGGGGAAATGTCAGTGAGCGTTCCGATTTCAGTTCCAGAGCGATTCGCCCAATGAGTCCTTGATAGTTAGTCGTTTTCAACCAATTTTCTGGATTTTTGAAAATTTAACTTTTTTGTGAAAATATCCACTAAATGAGGGAATAATATGTGTGAGGGTACCCCAGGAGAGTTCCAAATGTGTGTTGGTAGAATGTATATCCCACGGGGGTGAATTTGAAAAAAGTTGAAAAAAATTTTTTTTTGGACTTAGTCATTTTTCCGGCGTTTATCAGACTTTCAGATAGGGGAAATGTGGGAAATGTCAGTGAGCATTCCGATTTCAGTTCCAGAGCGATTCGCCCAATGAGTCCTTGATATTTAGTCATTTTCAGCCAATTTTCTGGATTTTTGAAAATGTCACTTTTTTGTGAAAATATCCACTAAATGATGGAATAATATGTGTGAGGGTACACCAGGAGAGTTCCAAATGTGTGTTGGTAGAATATATATCCCACGGGGGTGAAGTTGAAAAAAGATGAAAAAATATTTTTTTTGGACTTATTCATTTTTCCGGCGTTTATCAAACTTTCAGATAGGGGAAATGTCAGTGAGCGTTCCGATTTCAATTCCAGAGCGATTCGCCCAATGGGTCCTTGATATTTAGTCGTTTTCAGCCAATTTTCTGGATTTTTGAAAATGTCACTTTTTTGTGAAAATATCCACTAAATAAGGGAATAATATGTGTGAGGGTACCCCAGGAGAGTTCCAAATGTGTGTGGGTAGAATATATATCCCACGGGGGTAAAATTGAAAAAAGGTGAAAAAAATTTTTTTTTTGGACTTAGTCTTTTTTCCGCCGTTTATCAGACTTTCAGATAGGGCAAATGCCAGTGAGCGTTCCGATTTCAGATCCAGAGCGATTCGCCCAATGAGTCCTTGATATTTAGTCGTTTTCAGCCAATTTTCTGGATTTTTGAAAATTTCACTTTTTTGTGAAAATATCACTAAATGAGGGACTAATATGTGTGAGGGTACCCCAGGAGAGTTCCAAATGTGTGTGGATAGAATATATATCTCACGGGGATAAAATTGAAAAAAGTTGAAAAATTTGTTTTTCAGACTTAGTCATTTTTCCGGCGTTTATCAGACTTTCAGATAGGGAAAAAGTCAGTGAGCGTTCCGATTTCAGTTCCAGAGCGATTCGCCCAATGAGTCCTTGATATTTAGTCATTTTCAGCCAATTTTCTGGATTTTTGAAAATGTCACTTTTTTGTGAAAATATCCACTAAATGAGGGAATAATATGTGTGAGGGAACCCCAGGAGAGTTCCAAATGTTTGTGGATAGAATATATATCACAAGGGGGTAAAATTGAAAAAAGTTGGAAACAATTTTTTTTTTGACTTAGTCATTTTTCTGGCGTTTATCAGACTTTCAGATAGGGGAAATGTCAGTGAGCGTTCCGATTTCAGTTCCAGAGCGATACGCCCAATGAGTCCTTGATATTTAATCGTTTTCAGCCAATTTTCTGGATTTTTGAAAATGTCACTTTTTTGTGAAAATATCCACTAAATGAGGGAATAATATGTGTGAGGGTACCCCAGGAGAGTTCCAAATGTGTGTGGGTAGAATATATATCCCACGGGGGTAAATTTGAAAAAAGTTGAAACTATTTTTTTTTGGACTTAGTCATTTTTCCGGCGTTTATCAGACTTTCAGATAGGGCAAATGCCAGTGAGCGTTCCGATTTCAGTTCCAGAGCGATTCGCCCAATGAGTTCTTGATATTTAGTCATTTTCAGCCAATTTTCTGGATTTTTGAAAATTTCACTTTTTTGTGAAAATATCCACTAAATGAGGGAATAATATGTGTGAGGGTACCCCAGGAGAGTTTCAAATGTGTGTGGGTAGAATATATATCCCACGGGGGTAAAATTGAAAAAAGTTGAAACAATTTTTTTTTTTGACTTAGTCATTTTTCCGGCGTTTATCAGATTTTCAGATAGGGGAAATGTCAGTGAGCGTTCCGATTTCATGTCCAGAGCGATACGCCGAATGAGTCCTTGATATTTAGTCGTTTTCAGCCAATTTTCTGGATTTTTGAAAATGTCACTTTTTTGTGAAAATATCCACTAAATAAGGGAATAATATGTGTGAGGGTACCCCAGGAGAGTTCCAAATGTGTGTGGGTAGAATATATAACCCACGGGGGTAAAATTGAAAAAAGTTGAAAAAAATTTTTTTTTTGGACTTAGTCATTTTTCCGGCGTTTATCAGACTTTCAGATAGGGCAAATGCCAGTGAGCGTTCCGATTTCAGTTCCAGAGCGATTCGCCCAATGAGTCCTTGATAAATAGTCGTTTTCAACCAATTTTCTGGATTTTTGAAAATTTAACTTTTTTGTGAAAATATCCACTAAATGAGGGACTAATATGTGTGAGGGTACCCCAGGAGAGTTCCAAATGTGTGTTGGTAGAATGTATATCCCACGGGGGTGAATTTGAAAAAAGTTGAAAAAAATTTTTTTTTGGACTTATTCATTTTTCCGGCGTTTATCAAACTTTCAGATAGGGGAAATTTCAGTGAGCGTTCCGATTTCAATTCCAGAGCGATTCGCACAATGAGTCCTTGATATTTTGTCGTTTTCAGCCAATTTTCTGGATTTTGAAAATTTCACTTTTTTGTGAAAATATCACTAAATGAGGGAATAATATGTGTGAGGGTACCCCAGGAGAGTTCCAAATGTGTGTGGATAGAATATATATCTCACGAGGGTAAAATTGAAAAAAGTTGAAAAATTTGTTTTTCAGACTTAGTCATTTTTCCGGCGTTTATCAAACTTTCAGATAGGGGAAATGTCAGTGAGCATTCCGATTTCAGTTCCAGAGCGATTCGCCCAATGAGTCCTTGATATTTAGTCATTTTCAGCCAATTTTCTGGATTTTTGAAAATTTCACTTTTTTGTGAAAATATCCACTAAATGATGGAATAATATGTGTGAGGGTACCCCAGGAGAGTTCCAAATGTGTGTGAATAGAATATATATCTCACGGGGGTAAAATTGAAAAAAGTTGAAAAATTTGTTTTTCAGACTTAGTCATTTTTCCTGCGTTTATCAGAATTTCAGATAGGGAAAAAGTCAGTGAGCGTTCCGATTTCAGTTCCAGAGCGATTCGCCCAATGGGTCCTTGATATTTAGTCGTTTTCTGCCAATTTTCTGGATTTTTGAAAATGTCACTTTTTTTGTGAAAATATCCACTAAATAAGGGAATAATATGTGTGAGGGTACCCCAGGAGAGTTCCAAATGTGTGTGGGTAGAATATATATCCCACGGGGGTAAAATTGAAAAAAGTTGAAAAAAATTTTTTTTTTGGACTTAGTCATTTTTCCGGCGTTTATCAGACTTTCAGATAGGGCAAATGCCAGTGAGCGTTCCGATTTCAGTTCCAGAGCGATTCGCCCAATGAGTCCTTGATAGTTAGTCGTTTTCAACCAATTTTCTGGATTTTTGAAAATTTAACTTTTTTGTGAAAATATCCACTAAATGAGGGACTAATATGTGTGAGGGTACCCCAGGAGAGTTCCAAATGTGTGTTGGTAGAATGTATATCCCACGGGGGTGAATTTGAAAAAAGTTGAAAAAAATTTTTTTTTGGACTTAGTCATTTTTCCGGCGTTTATCAGACTTTCAGATAGGGGAAAAGTCAGTGAGCGTTCCGATTTCAGTTCCAGAGCGATTCGCCCAATGAGTCCTTGATATTTAGTGGTTTTCAGCCAATTTTCTGGATTTTTGAAAATTTCACTTTTTTGTGAAAATATCCACTAAATGAGGGAATAATATGAGTGAGGGAACTCCAGGAGAGTTCCAAATGTGTGTGGATAGAATATATATCACATGGGGGTAAAATTGAAAAAAGTTGGAAAAAATTTTTTTTTTTACGTAGTCATTTTTCCGGCGTTTATCAGACTTTCAGATAGGGGAAATGTCAGTGAGCGTTCCGATTTCATTTCCAGAGCGAATCGCCCAATGAGTCCTTGATATTTAGTCGTTTTCAGCCAATTTTCTGGATTTTTGAAAATTTCACTTTTTTGTGAAAATATCACTAAATGAGGGACTAATATGTGTGAGGGTACCCCAGGAGAGTTCCAAATGTGTGTGGATAGAATATATATCTCACGGGGATAAAATTGAAAAAAGTTGAAAAATTTGTTTTTCAGACTTAGTCATTTTTCCGGCGTTTATCAGACTTTCAGATAGGGAAAAAGTCAGTGAGCGTTCCGATTTCAGTTCCAGAGCGATTCGCCCAATGAGTCCTTGATATTTAGTCGTTTTCAGCCAATTTTCTGGATTTTTGAAAATGTCACTTTTTTGTGAAAATATCCACTAAATGAGGGAATAATATGTGTGAGGGAACCCCAGGAGAGTTCCAAATGTGTGTGGATAGAATATATATCACAAGGGGGTAAAATTGAAAAAAGTTGGAAACAATTTTTTTTTTGACTTAGTCATTTTTCTGGCGTTTATCAGACTTTCAGATAGGGGAAATGTCAGTGAGCGTTCCGATTTCAGTTCCAGAGCGATACGCCCAATGAGTCCTTGATATTTAATCGTTTTCAGCCAATTTTCTGGATTTTTGAAAATGTCACTTTTTTGTGAAAATATCCACTAAATGAGGGAATAATATGTGTGAGGGTACCCCAGGAGAGTTCCAAATGTGTGTGGGTAGAATATATATCCCACGGGGGTAAATTTGAAAAAAGTTGAAACTATTTTTTTTTTGGACTTAGTCATTTTTCCGGCGTTTATCAGACTTTCAGATAGGGCAAATGCCAGTGAGCGTTCCGATTTCAGTTCCAGAGCGATTCGCCCAATGAGTTCTTGATATTTAGTCATTTTCAGCCAATTTTCTGGATTTTTGAAAATTTCACTTTTTTGTGAAAATATCCACTAAATGAGGGAATAATATGTGTGAGGGTACCCCAGGAGAGTTTCAAATGTGTGTGGGTAGAATATATATCCCACGGGGGTAAAATTGAAAAAAGTTGAAACAATTTTTTTTTTTGACTTAGTCATTTTTCCGGCGTTTATCAGATTTTCAGATAGGGGAAATGTCAGTGAGCGTTCCGATTTCATGTCCAGAGCGATACGCCGAATGAGTCCTTGATATTTAGTCGTTTTCAGCCAATTTTCTGGATTTTTGAAAATGTCACTTTTTTGTGAAAATATCCACTAAATGAGGGACTAATATGTGTGAGGGTACCCCAGGAGAGTTCCAAATGTGTGTGGATAGAATATATATCACATGGGGGTAAAATTGAAAAAAGTTGGAAAAATTTTTTTTTTTTACGTAGTCATTTTTCCGGCGTTTATCAGACTTTCAGATAGGGAAAAAGTCAGTGAGCGTTCCGATTTCAGTTCCAGAGCGATTCGCCCAATGAGTCCTTGATATTTAGTGGTTTTCAGCCAATTTTCTGGATTTTTGAAAATTTCACTTTTTTGTGAAAATATCCACTAAATGAGGGAATAATATGAGTGAGGGAACTCCAGGAGAGTTCCAAATGTGTGTGGATAGAATATATATCACATGGGGGTAAAATTGAAAAAAGTTGGAAAAATTTTTTTTTTTTACGTAGTCATTTTTCCGGCGTTTATCAGACTTTCAGATAGGGGAAATGTCAGTGAGCGTTCCGATTTCAGTTCCAGAGCGAATCGCCCAATGAGTCCTTGATATTTAGTCGTTTTCAGCCAATTTTCTGGATTTTTGAAAATGTCACTTTTTTGTGAAAATATCCACTAAATAAGGGAATAATATGTGTGAGGGTACCCCAGGAGAGTTCCAAACGTGTGTGGGTAGAATATATATCCCACGGGGGTAAAATTGAAAAAAGTTTAAAAAAATTTTTTTTTGGACTTAGTCATTTTTCTGGCATTTATCAGGCTTTCAGATAGGGCAAATGCCAGTGAGCGTTCCGATTTCAGTTCCAGAGCGATTCGCCCAATAAGTCCTTGATAGTCGTTTTCAACCAATTTTCTGGATTTTTGAAAATTTCACTTTTTTGTGAAAATATCCACTAAATGATGGAATAATATGTGTGAGGGTACACCAGGAGAGTTCCAAATGTGTGTTGGTAGAATATATATCCCACGGGGGTGAATTTGAAAAAAGATGAAAAAATATTTTTTTTGGACTTATTCATTTTTCCGGCGTTTATCAAACTTTCAGATAGGGGAAATGTCAGTGAGCATTCCGATTTCAATTCCAGAGCGATTCGCACAATGAGTCCTTGATATTTTGTCGTTTTCAGCCAATTTTCTGGATTTTGAAAATTTCACTTTTTTGTGAAAATATCACTAAATGAGGGAATAATATGTGTGAGGGTACCCCAGGAGAGTTCCAAATGTGTGTGGATAGAATATATATCTCACGAGGGTAAAATTGAAAAAAGTTGAAAAATTTGTTTTTCAGACTTAGTCATTTTTCCGGCGTTTATCAGACTTTCAGATAGGGGAAATGTCAGTGAGCATTCCGATTTAAGTTCCAGAGCGATACGCCCAATGAGTCCTTGATATTTAGTCGTTTTCAGCCAATTTTCTGGATTTTGAAAATTTCACTTTTTTGTGAAAATATCACTAAATGAGGGAATAATATGTGTGAGGGTACCCCAGGAGAGTTCCAAATGTGTGTGGATAGAATATATATCCCACGTGGGTAAAATTGAAAAAAGTTGATAAAATTTTTTTTTTGGACTTAGTCATTTTTCCGGCGTTTATCAGACTTTCAGATAGGGGAAAAGTCAGTGAGCGTTCCGATTTCAGTTCCAGAGCGATTCGCCCAATGAGTCCTTGATATTTAGTGGTTTTCAGCCAATTTTCTGGATTTTTGAAAATTTCACTTTTTTGTGAAAATATCCACTAAATGAGGGAATAATATGAGTGAGGGAACTCCAGGAGAGTTCCAAATGTGTGTGGATAGAATATATATCACATGGGGGTAAAATTGAAAAAAGTTGGAAAAAATTTTTTTTTTTACGTAGTCATTTTTCCGGCGTTTATCAGACTTTCAGATAGGGGAAATGTCAGTGAGCGTTCCGATTTCAGTTCCAGAGCGAATCGCCCAATGAGTCCTTGATATTTAGTCGTTTTCAGCCAATTTTCTGGATTTTTGAAAATTTCACTTTTTTGTGAAAATATCACTAAATGAGGGACTAATATGTGTGAGGGTACCCCAGGAGAGTTCCAAATGTGTGTGGATAGAATATATATCTCACGGGGATAAAATTGAAAAAAGTTGAAAAATTTGTTTTTCAGACTTAGTCATTTTTCCGGCGTTTATCAGACTTTCAGATAGGGAAAAAGTCAGTGAGCGTTCCGATTTCAGTTCCAGAGCGATTCGCCCAATGAGTCCTTGATATTTAGTCGTTTTCAGCCAATTTTCTGGATTTTTGAAAATGTCACTTTTTTGTGAAAATATCCACTAAATGAGGGAATAATATGTGTGAGGGAACCCCAGGAGAGTTCCAAATGTGTGTGGATAGAATATATATCACAAGGGGGTAAAATTGAAAAAAGTTGGAAACAATTTTTTTTTTGACTTAGTCATTTTTCTGGCGTTTATCAGACTTTCAGATAGGGGAAATGTCAGTGAGCGTTCCGATTTCAGTTCCAGAGCGATACGCCCAATGAGTCCTTGATATTTAATCGTTTTCAGCCAATTTTCTGGATTTTTGAAAATGTCACTTTTTTGTGAAAATATCCACTAAATGAGGGAATAATATGTGTGAGGGTACCCCAGGAGAGTTCCAAATGTGTGTGGGTAGAATATATATCCCACGGGGGTAAATTTGAAAAAAGTTGAAACTATTTTTTTTTTGGACTTAGTCATTTTTCCGGCGTTTATCAGACTTTCAGATAGGGCAAATGCCAGTGAGCGTTCCGATTTCAGTTCCAGAGCGATTCGCCCAATGAGTTCTTGATATTTAGTCATTTTCAGCCAATTTTCTGGATTTTTGAAAATTTCACTTTTTTGTGAAAATATCCACTAAATGAGGGAATAATATGTGTGAGGGTACCCCAGGAGAGTTTCAAATGTGTGTGGGTAGAATATATATCCCACGGGGGTAAAATTGAAAAAAGTTGAAACAATTTTTTTTTTTGACTTAGTCATTTTTCCGGCGTTTATCAGATTTTCAGATAGGGGAAATGTCAGTGAGCGTTCCGATTTCATGTCCAGAGCGATACGCCGAATGAGTCCTTGATATTTAGTCGTTTTCAGCCAATTTTCTGGATTTTTGAAAATGTCACTTTTTTGTGAAAATATCCACTAAATGAGGGACTAATATGTGTGAGGGTACCCCAGGAGAGTTCCAAATGTGTGTGGATAGAATATATATCACATGGGGGTAAAATTGAAAAAAGTTGGAAAAATTTTTTTTTTTTACGTAGTCATTTTTCCGGCGTTTATCAGACTTTCAGATAGGGAAAAAGTCAGTGAGCGTTCCGATTTCAGTTCCAGAGCGATTCGCCCAATGAGTCCTTGATATTTAGTGGTTTTCAGCCAATTTTCTGGATTTTTGAAAATTTCACTTTTTTGTGAAAATATCCACTAAATGAGGGAATAATATGAGTGAGGGAACTCCAGGAGAGTTCCAAATGTGTGTGGATAGAATATATATCACATGGGGGTAAAATTGAAAAAAGTTGGAAAAATTTTTTTTTTTTACGTAGTCATTTTTCCGGCGTTTATCAGACTTTCAGATAGGGGAAATGTCAGTGAGCGTTCCGATTTCAGTTCCAGAGCGAATCGCCCAATGAGTCCTTGATATTTAGTCGTTTTCAGCCAATTTTCTGGATTTTTGAAAATGTCACTTTTTTGTGAAAATATCCACTAAATAAGGGAATAATATGTGTGAGGGTACCCCAGGAGAGTTCCAAACGTGTGTGGGTAGAATATATATCCCACGGGGGTAAAATTGAAAAAAGTTTAAAAAAATTTTTTTTTGGACTTAGTCATTTTTCTGGCATTTATCAGGCTTTCAGATAGGGCAAATGCCAGTGAGCGTTCCGATTTCAGTTCCAGAGCGATTCGCCCAATAAGTCCTTGATAGTCGTTTTCAACCAATTTTCTGGATTTTTGAAAATTTCACTTTTTTGTGAAAATATCCACTAAATGATGGAATAATATGTGTGAGGGTACACCAGGAGAGTTCCAAATGTGTGTTGGTAGAATATATATCCCACGGGGGTGAATTTGAAAAAAGATGAAAAAATATTTTTTTTGGACTTATTCATTTTTCCGGCGTTTATCAAACTTTCAGATAGGGGAAATGTCAGTGAGCATTCCGATTTCAATTCCAGAGCGATTCGCACAATGAGTCCTTGATATTTTGTCGTTTTCAGCCAATTTTCTGGATTTTGAAAATTTCACTTTTTTGTGAAAATATCACTAAATGAGGGAATAATATGTGTGAGGGTACCCCAGGAGAGTTCCAAATGTGTGTGGATAGAATATATATCTCACGAGGGTAAAATTGAAAAAAGTTGAAAAATTTGTTTTTCAGACTTAGTCATTTTTCCGGCGTTTATCAGACTTTCAGATAGGGGAAATGTCAGTGAGCATTCCGATTTAAGTTCCAGAGCGATACGCCCAATGAGTCCTTGATATTTAGTCGTTTTCAGCCAATTTTCTGGATTTTGAAAATTTCACTTTTTTGTGAAAATATCACTAAATGAGGGAATAATATGTGTGAGGGTACCCCAGGAGAGTTCCAAATGTGTGTGGATAGAATATATATCCCACGTGGGTAAAATTGAAAAAAGTTGATAAAATTTTTTTTTTGGACTTAGTCATTTTTCCGGCGTTTATCAGACTTTCAGATATGGCAAATGTCAGTGAATACTTCAATTTCAGTTCCAGAGCTATTCGCCCAATGAATCCTTGATATTTAGTTGTTTTCAGCCAATATTTTGGATTTTTGAAAATTTCACTTTTTTGTGAAAATATCACTAAATGAGGGAATAATATGTGTGAGGGTACCCCAGGAGAGTTCCAAACGTGTGTGGGTAGAATATATATCTCACGGGGGTAAAATTGAAAAAAGTTGAAAACATTTTTTTTTTGGACTTAGTCATTTTTCCGGCGTTTCTCAAACTTTCAGATAGGGGAAATGTCAGTGAGCATTCCGATTTCAATCCCAGAGCGATTCGCCCAATGAGTCCTTGATATTTAGTCGTTTTCAGCCAATTTTCTGGATTTTTGAAAATTTCACTTTTTTGTGAAAATATCCACTGAATGAGGGAATAATATGTGTGAGGTTACGCCAGGAGAGTTCCAAATGTGTGTGGGTAGAATATATATCCCACGTGGGTGAAATTGAAAAAAGTTGAAAAATTTTTTTTTTTGGACTTAGTCATTTTTCCGGCGTTCATCAGACTTTCAGATAGGGCAAATGTTAGTGAGCGTTCCGATTTCAGTTCCAAAGCGATTTGCCCAATGAATCCTTGATATTTAGTTGTTTTCAGCCAATATTTTGGATTTTTGAAAATTTCACTTTTTTGTGAAAATATCCACTAAATGAGGGAATAATATGTGTGAGGGTACCCCAGGAGAGTTCCAAATGTGTGTGGGTAGAATATATATCCCAGGGGGGTAAAATTGAAAAAAGTTGCTAAAATTTTTTTTTTGCACTTAGTCATTTTTCCGGCGTTTATCAGACTTTCAGATATGGCAAATGTCAGTGAGCGCTTCAATTTCAGTTCCAGAGCGATTCGCCCAATGAATCCTTGATATTTAGTTGTTTTCAGCCAATATTTTGGATTTTTGAACATTTTACTTTTATGTGAAAATATCCACTAAATGAGGGAATAATATGTGTGAGGGTACCCCAGGAGAGTTTCAAATGTGTGTGGGTAGAATATATATCTCACGGGGGTAAAATTGAAAAAATTTGAAAACATTTTTTTTTGGACTTAGTCATTTTTCCGGCGTTTATCAGACTTTCAGATATGCGAAATGTCAGTGAGCATTTCGATTTCAGTTCCAGAGCGATTCGCCCAATGAATTCTTGATATTTAGTTGTTTTCAGCCAATATTTTGGATTTTTGAAAATTTCACTTTTTTGTGAAAATATCCACTAAATGAGGGAATAATGTGTGAGGGTACCCCAGGAGAGTTCCAAATGTGTGTGGGTAGAATATATATCCCACGTGGGTAAAATTGAAAAAAGTTGAAAAAAATTTTTTTTTGGACTTATTCATTTTTCCGGCGTTTATCAGACTTTCAGATATGGCAAATGTCAGTGAACGCTTCAATTTCAGTTCCAGAGCTATTCTCCCAATGAATCCTTGATATTTAGTTGTTTTCAGCCAATATTTTGGATTTTTGAAAATTTCACTTTTTTGTGAAAATATCCACTAAATGAGGGAATAATATGTGTGAGGGTACCCCAGGAGAGTTCCAAATATGTGTGGGTAGAATATATATCTCACGGGGGTAAAATTGAAAAAAGTTGAAAAATTTTTTTTTTTGGACTTAGTCATTTTTCCGGCGTTTATCAGACTTTCAGATATGCGAAATGTCAGTGAGCATTTCGATTTCAGTTCCAGAGCGATTCGCCCAATGAATTCTTGATATTTAGTTGTTTTCAGCCAATATTTTGGATTTTTGAAAATTTCACTTTTTTGTGAAAATATCCACTAAATGAGGGAATAATGTGTGAGGGTACCCCAGGAGAGTTCCAAATGTGTGTGGGTAGAATATATATCCCACGTGGGTAAAATTGAAAAAAGTTGATAAAAATTTTTTTTTGGACTTTGTCATTTTTCCGGCGTTTATAAGACTTTCAGATAGGGCAAATGTCAGTGAGCATTTAGATTTCAGTTCCAGAGCGATTCGCCCAATGAATTCTTGATATTTAGTTGTTTTTAGCCAATATTTTGGATTTTTGAAAATTACACTTATTTGTGAAAATATCCACTAAATGAGGGAATAATGTGTGAGGGTACGCCAGGAGAGTTCCAAATGTGTGTGGGTAGAATATATATCCCACGGGGGTGAATTTGAAAAAAGTTGAAAAAATTTTTTTTTTGGACTTAGTCATTTTTCCGGCGTTTATCAGACTTTCAGATAGGGGAAATGTCAGTGAGCATTCCGATTTCAATTCCAGGGCGATTCGCCCAATGAGTCCTTGATATTTAGTCGTTTTCAGCCAATTTTCTGGATTTCTGAAAATTTAACTTTTTTGTGAAAATATCCACTAAATGAGGGAATAAAATGTGTGAGGGTACCCCAGGAGAGTTCCAAATGTGTGTGGGTAGAATATATATCCCACAGGGGTAAAATTGAAAAAAGTTGAAAAAAAATTTTTTTGTGGATTAAGTCATTTTTCCGACGTTTATCAGACTTTCAGATAGGGGAAATGTCAGTGAGTATTCCGATTTTAGTTCCAGAGCGATTCGCCCAATAAGTCCCTGATATTTAGTCGTTTTCAGCCAATTTTCTGGATTTTTGAAAATTTCACTTTTTTGTGAAAATATCCACTAAATGAGGGAATAAAATGTGTGAGGGTACCCCAGGAGAGTTCCAAATGTGTGTGGGTAGAATATATATCCCACAGGGGTAAAATTGAAAAAGGTTGAAAAAAAATTTTTTTTTGGATTAAGTCATTTTTCCGACGTTTATCAGACTTTCAGATAGGGGAAATGTCAGTGAGTATTCCGATTTTAGTTCCAGAGCGATTCGCCCAATAAGTCCCTGATATTTAGTCGTTTTCAGCCAATTTTCTGGATTTTTGAAAATTTCACTTTTTTGTGAAAATATCCACTAAATGAGGGAATAAAATGTGTGAGGGTACCCCAGGAGAGTTCCAAATGTGTGTGGGTAGAATATATATCCCACAGGGGTAAAATTGAAAAAGGTTGAAAAAAAATTTTTTTTTGGATTAAGTCATTTTTCCGACGTTTATCAGACTTTCAGATAGGGGAAATGTCAGTGAGCGTTCCGATTTCAGTTCCAAAGCGATTCGCCCAATGCATCCTTGATATTTACTTTTCAGCAAATATTTTAGATTTTTGAAAATTTCACTTTTTTGTGAAAATATCCACTAAATGAGGGAATTATATGTGTGAGGGTACCCCAGGAGAGTTCCAAATGTGTGTGGGTAGAATATATATCCCACGTGGGTAAAATTGAAAAAAGTTGATAAAAATTTTTTTTTGGACTTAGTCATTTTTACGGCGTTTATCAGACTTTCAGATATGGCAAATGTCAGTGAGTGCTTCAATTTCAGTTCCAGAGCGATTCGACCAATGAATCCTTAATATTTAGTTGTTTTCAGCCAATATTTTGGATTTTTGAAAATTTTACTTTTTTGTGAAAATATCCACTAAATGAGGGAATAATATGTGTGAGGGTACCCCAGGAGAGTTCCAAATGTGTGTGGGTAGAATATATATCTCACGGGGGTAAAATTGAAAAAAGTTGATAAAAATTTTTTTTTGGACTTAGTCATTTTTCCGGCGTTTATCAGACTTTCAGATAGGGGAAATGTCAGTGAGCATTCCGATTTCAGTTCCAGAGCGATTCGCCCAATTAATCCTTGATATTTAGTTGTTTTCAGCCAATTTTTGGGATTTTTGAAAATTTCACTTTTTTGTGAAAATATCCACTAAATGAGGGAATAATATGTGTGAGGGTACCCCAGGAGAGTTCCAAATGTGTGTGGGTAGAATATATATCTCACGGGGGTAAAATTGAAAAAAGTTGAAAAAAATTTTTTTTTGGACTTAGTCATTTTTCCGGCGTTTCTCAGACTTTCAGATATGGCAAATGTCAGTGAGCATTCCGATTTCAGTTCCAGAGCGATTCGCCCAATGAATTCTTGATATTTACTTTTCAGCAAATATTTTGGATTTTTGAAAATTTCACTTTTTTGTGAAAATATCCACTAAATGAGGGAATTATATGTGTGAGGGTACCCCAGGAGAGTTCCAAATGTGTGTGGGTAGAATATATATCCCACGTGGGTAAAATTGAAAAAAGTTGATAAAATTTTTTTTTTGGACTTAGTCATTTTTACGGCGTTTATCAGACTTTCAGATATGGCAAATGTCAGTGAGTGCTTCAATTTCAGTTCCAGAGCGATTCGACCAATGAATCCTTGATATTTAGTTGTTTTCAGCCAATATTTTGGATTTTTGAAAATTTTACTTTTTTGTGAAAATATCCACTAAATGAGGGAATAATATGTGTGAGGGTACCCCAGGAGAGTTCCAAATGTGTGTGGGTAGAATATATATCCCACAGGGGTAAATTTGAAAAAAGTTGAACAATTTTTTTTTTTGTTCTTAGTCATTTTTCCGGCGTTTATCAGACTTTCAGATTGGGGAAATGTCAGTGAGCGTTCCGATTTCAGTTCCAGAGCGATTCGTCCAATGAGTCCTTGATATTTAGTCGTTTTCAGCCAATTTTCTGGAATTTTGAAAATTTCACTTTTTTTGTGAAAATATCCACTAAATGAGGGAATAATATGTGTGAGGGTACCCCAGGAGAGTTCCAAATGTGTGTGGGTAGAATATATATCCCACGGGGGTAAAATTGAAAAAAGTTGAAAAAATTTTTTTTTTGGACTTAGTCATTTTTCCGGCGTTTATAAGACTTTCAGATAGGGCAAATGTCAGTGAGCATTTCGATTTCAGTTCCAGAGCGATTCGCCCAATGAATTCTTGATATTTAGTTGTTTTTAGCCAATATTTTGGATTTTTGAAAATTACACTTATTTGTGAAAATATCCACTAAATGAGGGAATAATGTGTGAGGGTACGCCAGGAGAGTTCCAAATGTGTGTGGGTAGAATATATATCTCACGGGGGTAAAATTGAAAAAAGTTGAAAAACATTTTTTTTTGGACTTAGTCATTTTTTCCGGCGTTTCTCAAACTTTCAGATAGGGGAAATGTCAGTGAGCATTCCGATTTCAATTCCAGGGTGATTCGCCCAATGAGTCCTTGATATTTAGTCGTTTTCAGCCAATTTTCTGGATTTCTGAAAATTTAACTTTTTTGTGAAAATATCCACTAAATGAGGGAATAAAATGTGTGAGGGTACCCCAGGAGAGTTCCAAATGTGTGTGGGTAGAATATATATCCCACAGGGGTAAAATTGAAAAAAGTTGAAAAAAAATATTTTTTTGGATTAAGTCATTTTTCCGACGTTTATCAGACTTTCAGATAGGGGAAATGTCAGTGAGTATTCCGATTTTAGTTCCAGAGCGATTCGCCCAATAAGTCCCTGATATTTAGTCGTTTTCAGCCAATTTTCTGGATTTTTGAAAATTTCACTTTTTTGTGAAAATATCCACTAAATGAGGGAATAAAATGTGTGAGGGTACCCCAGGAGAGTTCCAAATGTGTGTGGGTAGAATATATATCCCACAGGGGTAAAATTGAAAAAAGTTGAAAAAAATTTTTTTTTTGGATTAAGTCATTTTTCCGACGTTTATCAGACTTTCAGATAGGGGAAATGTCAGTGAGCGTTCCGATTTCAGTTCCAAAGCGATTCGCCCAATGCATCCTTGATATTTACTTTTCAGCAAATATTTTGGATTTTTGAAAATTTCACTTTTTTGTGAAAATATCCACTAAATGAGGGAATTATATGTGTGAGGGTACCCCAGGAGAGTTCCAAATGTGTGTGGGTAGAATATATATCCCACGTGGGTAAAATTGAAAAAAGTTGATAAAAATTTTTTTTTGGACTTAGTCATTTTTACGGCGTTTATCAGACTTTCAGATATGGCAAATGTCAGTGAGTGCTTCAATTTCAGTTCCAGAGCGATTTGACCAATGAATCCTTGATATTTAGTTGTTTTCAGCCAATATTTTGGATTTTTGAAAATTTTACTTTTTTGTGAAAATATCCACTAAATGAGGGAATAATATGTGTGAGGGTACCCCAGGAGAGTTCCAAATGTGTGTGGGTAGAATATATATCCCACAGGGGTAAATTTGAAAAAAGTTGAACAATTTTTTTTTTTGTTCTTAGTCATTTTTCCGGCGTTTATCAGACTTTCAGATAGGGGAAATGTCAGTGAGCGTTCCGATTTCAGTTCCAGAGCGATTCGTCCAATGAGTCCTTGATATTTAGTCGTTTTCAGCCAATTTTCTGGATTTTTGAAAATTTCACTTTTTTTGTGAAAATATCCACTAAATGAGGGAATAATATGTGTGAGGGTACCCCAGGAGAGTTCCAAATGTGTGTGGGTAGAATATATATCCCACGGGGGTAAAATTGAAAAAAGTTGAAAAAATTTTTTTTTTGGACTTAGTCATTTTTCCGGCGTTTATAAGACTTTCAGATAGGGCAAATGTCAGTGAGCATTTCGATTTCAGTTCCAGAGCGATTCGCCCAATGAATTCTTGATATTTAGTTGTTTTTAGCCAATATTTTGGATTTTTGAAAATTACACTTATTTGTGAAAATATCCACTAAATGAGGGAATAATGTGTGAGGGTACGCCAGGAGAGTTCCAAATGTGTGTGGGTAGAATATATATCCCACGGGGGTGAATTTGAAAAAAGTTGAAAAAATTTTTTTTTTGGACTTAGTCATTTTTCCGGCGTTTATCAAACTTTCAGATAGGAAAAATGTCAGTGAGCATTCCGATTTCAGTTCCAGAGCGATTCGCCCAATGAGTCCTTGATATTTAGTCGTTTTCAGCCAATTTTCTGGATTTTTGAAAATTTCACTTTTTTGTGAAAATATCCACTAAATGAGGGAATAATATGTGTGAGGGTTCCCCAGGAGAGTTCCAAATGTGTGTGGGTAGAATATATATCCCACAGGGGTAAATTTGAAAAAAGTTGAAAAATTTTTATTTTTGGACTTAGTCATTTTTCCGGCGTTTATCAGACTTTCAGATAGGGGAAATGTCAGTGAGCATTCCGATTTCAGTTCCAGAGCGATTATCCCAATGAGTCCTTGATATTTAGTCGTTTTCAGCCAATATTTTTGATTTTTGAAAATTTCACTTTTTTGTGAAAATATCCACTAAATGAGGGAATAATATGTGTGAGGGTACGCCAGGAGAGTTCCAAATGTATGTGGGTAGAATATATATCCCACGGGGTGAATTTGAAAAAAGTTGAAAACATTTTTTTTTTGGACTTAGTCATTTTTCCGGCGTTTATCAGACTTTCAAATAGGGGAAATGTCAGTGAGCATTCCGATTTCAGTTCCAGAGCGATTCGCCCAATGAGTCCTTGATATTTAGTCGTTTTCAGCCAATTTTCTGGATTTTTGAAAATTTCACTTTTTTGTGAAAATATCCACTAAATGAGGGAATAATATGTGTGAGGGTACCCCAGGAGAGTTACAAATGTGTGTGGGTAGAATATATATCCCACGTGGGTAAAATTGAAAAAAGTTGATAAAAATTTTTTTTTGGACTTAGTCATTTTTCCGGCGTTTATCAGACTTTCAGATATGGCAAATGTCAGTGAGCGCTTCAATTTCAGTTCCAGAGCGATTCGCCCAATTAATCCTTGATATTTAGTTGTTTTCAGCCAATATTTTGGATTTTTGAAAATTTTACTTTTATGTGAAAATATCCACTAAATGAGGGAATAATATGTGTGAGGGTACCCCAGGAGAGTTCCAAATGTGTGTGGGTAGAATATATATCTCACGGGGGTAAAATTGAAAAAAGTTGATAAAAATTTTTTTTTGGACTTAGTCATTTTTCGGGCGTTTATCAGACTTTCAGATAGGGGAAATGTCAGTGAGCATTCCGATTTCAGTTCCAGAGCGATTCGCCCAATTAATCCTTGATATTCAGTTGTTTTCAGCCAATTTTCGGGATTTTTGAAAATTTCACTTTTTTGTGAAAATATCCACTAAATGAGGGAATAATATGTGTGAGGGTACCCCAGGAGAGTTCCAAATGTGTGTGGGTAGAATATATATCTCACGGGGGTAAAATTGAAAAAAGTTGAAAAAAATTTTTTTTTGGACTTAGTCATTTTTCCGGCGTTTCTCAGACTTTCAGATATGGCAAATGTCAGTGAGCATTTCGATTTCAGTTCCAGAGCGATTCGCCCAATGAATTCTTGATATTTAGTTGTTTTCAGCCAATATTTTGGATTTTTGAAAATTTCTCTTTTTTGTGAAAATATCCACTAAATGAGGGAATAATGTGTGAGGGTACCCCAGGAGAGTTCCAAATGTGTGTGGGTAGAATATATATCTCACGGGGGTAAAATTGAAAAAAGTTGAAAAAAATTTTTTTATGGACTTAGTCATTTTTTCCGGCGTTTCTCAAACTTTCAGATAGGGGAAATGTCAGTGAGCATTCCGATTTCAATTCCAGAGCGATTCGCCCAATGAGTCCTTGATATTTAGTCGTTTTCAGCCAATTTTCTGGATTTCTGAAAATTTAACTTTTTTGTGAAAATATCCACTAAATGAGGGAATAAAATGTGTGAGGGTACCCCAGGAGAGTTCCAAATGTGTGTGGATAGAATATATATCCCACAGGGGTAAAATTGAAAAAAGTTGAAAAAAAATTTTTTTTTGGATTAAGTCATTTTTCCGACGTTTATCAGACTTTCAGATAGGGGAAATATCAGTGAGTATTCCGATTTTAGTTCCAGAGCGATTCGCCCAATAAGTCCCTGATATTTAGTCGTTTTCAGCCAATTTTCTGGATTTTTTAAAATTTCACTTTTTTGTGAAAATATCCACTAAATGGGGGAATAAAATGTGTGAGGGTACCCCAGGAGAGTTCCAAATGTGTGTGGGTAGAATATATATCCCACAGGGGTAAAATTGAAAAAAGTTAAAAAAAAATTTTTTTTTGGATTAAGTCATTTTTCCGACGTTTATCAGACTTTCAGATAGGGGAAATGTCAGTGAGCGTTCCGATTTCAGTTCCAAAGCGATTCGCCCAATGCATCCTTGATATTTAGTTTTCAGCAAATATTTTGGATTTTTGAAAATTTCACTTTTTTGTGAAAATATCCACTAAATGAGGGAATTATATGTGTGAGGGTACCCCAGGAGAGTTCCAAATGTGTGTGGGTAGAATATATATCCCACGTGGGTAAAATTGAAAAAAGTTGCTAAAAATTTTTTTTTGGACTTAGTCATTTTTCCGGCGTTTATCAGACTTTCAGATATGGCAAATATCAATGAGTGCTTCAATTTCAGTTCCAGAGCGATTCGACCAATGAATCCTTGATATTTAGTTGTTTTCAGCCAATATTTTGGATTTTTGAAAATTTTACTTTTTTGTGAAAATATCCACTAAATGAGGGAATAATATGTGTGAGGGTACCCCAGGAGAGTTCCAAATGTGTGTGGGTAGAATATATATCCCACAGGGGTAAATTTGAAAAAAGTTGAACAATTTTTTTTTTTGTTCTTAGTCATTTTTCCGGCGTTTATCAGACTTTCAGATAGGGGAAATGTCAGTGAGCGTTCCGATTTCAGTTCCAGAGCGATTCGTCCAATGAGTCCTTGATATTTAGTCGTTTTCAGCCAATTTTCTGGATTTTTGAAAATTTCACTTTTTTTGTGAAAATATCCACTAAATGAGGGAATAATATGTGTGAGGGTACCCCAGGAGAGTTCCAAATGTGTGTGGGTAGAATATATATCCCACGGGGGTAAAATTGAAAAAAGTTGAAAAATTTTTTTTTTTGGACTTAGTCATTTTTCCGGCATTTATCAGACTTTCAGATAGGGCAAATGTCAGTGAGCGTTCCGATTTCAGTTCCAGAGCGATTCGCCCAATGAGTCTTTGATATTTAGTCGTTTTCAGCCAATTTTCTGGATTTTTGAAAATTTCACTTTTTTGTGAAAATATCCACTAACTGAGGGAATAATATGTATGACGTACCCCAGGAGAGTTCCAAATGTGTGTGGGTAGAATACATATCCCACGGGGGTAAAATTGAAAAAAGTTGAAAAATTTTTTTTTTTGGACTTAGTCATTTTTCCGGCGTTTATCAGACTTTCAGATAGGGCAGATATCAGTGAGCATATCGATTTCAGTTCTAGAGCGATTCGCCCAGTGATTCCTTTATATTAATTCGTTTTCAGCCAATTTTCTGGATTTTTTGAAAATTTCACTTTTTTGTGAAAATATCCACTAAATGAAGGAATAATATGAGTGAGGGTACCCCAGGAGAGTTCCAAATGTGTGTGGGTAGAATACATATCCCATGGGGGTAAAATTGAAAAAAGTTGAAAAAATTATTTTTTTGGACTTAGTCATTTTTCCGGCGTTTATCAGACTTTCAGATATGGCAAATGTCAGTGAGCATTCCGATTTCAGTTCCAGAGCGATTCGCCCAATGAGTCCTTGATATTTAGTCGTTTTCAGCCAATTTTCTGGATTTTTGAAAATTTCACTTTTTTGTGAAAATATCCACTAAATGAGGGAATAATATGTGTGAGGGTACCCTAGGAGAATTCCAAATGTGTGTGGGTAGAATATATATCCCACGGGGGTAAAATTGAAAAAAGTTGAAAATTTTTTTTTTTTTGGACTTAGTCATTTTTCCAGCGTTTATCAGACTTTCAGATAGGGGAAATGTCAGTGAGCAATACGATTTCAGTTCCAGAGCGATTCGCCCAATCAGTCCTTGATATTTAGTCGTTTTCAGCCAATTTTCTGGATTTTTTAAAATTTCACTTTTTTGTGAAAATATCCACTAAATGAGAGAATAATATGTGTGAGGGTACCCCAGGAGAGTTCCAAATGTGTGTGGGTAGAATATATATAACACGGGGTAAAATTGAAAAAAGTTTAAAAAACTTTTTTTTTGGACTTAGTGATTTTTCCGGCGTTTATCAGACTTTCAGATAGGGCAAATGTCAGTGAGCATTCCGATTTCAGTTCCAGAGCGATTCGCCCAATGCGTCTTTAATATTTAGTCGTTTTCAGCCAATTTTCTGGATTTTTGAAAATTTCACTTTTTTGTGAAAATATCAACAAAATGAGGGAATAATATGTGTGAGGGTTCCCCAGGAGAGTTCCAAATGTGTGTGGGTAGAATATATATTCCACGGGGGTAAAATTGAAAAAAGTTGAAAAATTTTTTTTTTTTACTTAGTCATTTTTCCAGCGTTTATCAGACTTTCAGATAGGGCAGATGTCAGTGAGCATATCGATTTCAGTTCTAGAGCGATTCGCCCAATGAGTCCTTGATATCTAGTCGTTTTCAGACAATTTTCTGGATTTTTGAAAATTTCACTTTTTTGTGAAAATATCCACTAAATGAGAGAATAATATGTGTGAGGGTACCCCAGGAGAGTTCCAAATCTGTGTGGGTAGAATATATATCCCTCGGGGGTAAAATTGAAAAAAGTTGAAACATTTTTTTTTTTGGACTTAGTCATTTTTCCTGCCTTTATCAGACTTTCAGATAGGGAAAATGTCAGTGAGCGTTCCGATTGAAGTTCCAGAGCGATTCGCCCAATGAGTCTTTGATATTAAGTTGCTTTCAGCCAATTTTCTGGATTTTTGAAAATTTCACTTTTTTGTGAAAATATCCACTAAATGAGGGAATAATATGTGTGAGGGTACCCCAGGAGAGTTCCAAATGTGTGTGGGTAGAATATATATCCCACGGGGGTAAAATTGAAAAAAGTTTAAAAAAAATTTTTTGTTGGACTTAGTCATTTTTCCGTCGTTTATCAGACTTTCAGATATGGCAAATGTCAGTGAGCGTTCCGATTTCAGTTCCAGAGCGATTCGCCCAATGAGTCCTTGATATTTATTCGTTTTCAGACAATTTCTGGATTTTTGAAAATTTCATTTTTTTCTGAAAATATCCACTAAATGAGGGAATAATATGTGTGAGGGTACCCCAGGAGAGTTCCAAATGTGTGTGGGTAGACTATATATCCCACGGGGGTAAAATTGAAAAAAGTTGAAAAATTATTTTTTTTTTACTTAAGTCATTTTTCCAGGATTTATCAGACTTTCAGATAGGGGAAATGTCAGTGAGCGTTCCGATTTCAGTTCCAGAGCGATTCGCCCAATGAGTCCTTGATATTAAGTTGCTTTCAGCCAATTTTCTGGATTTTTGAAAATTTCACTTTTTTGTGAAAATATCCACTAAATGAGGGAATAATATGTGTGAGGGTACCCCAGGAGAGTTCCAAATGTGTGTGGGTAGAATATATATCCCACGGGGGTAAAATTGAAAAAAGTTGAAAAATTTTTTTTTTTGGACTTAGTCATTTTTCCGGCGTTTATCAGACTTTCAGATAGGGCAGATGTCAGTGAGCATATCGATTTCAGTTCTAGAGCGATTCGCCCAGTGATTCCTTTATATTAAGTCGTTTTCAGCCAATTTTCTGGATTTTTTGAAAATTTCACTTTTTTGTGAAAATATCCACTAAATGAAGGAATAATATGAGTGAGGGTACCCCAGGAGAGTTCCAAATGTGTGTGGGTAGAATACATATCCCATGGGGGTAAAATTGAAAAAAGTTGAAAAAATTATTTTTTTGGACTTAGTCATTTTTCCGGCGTTTATCAGACTTTCAGATATGGCAAATGTCAGTGAGCATTCCGATTTCAGTTCCAGAGCGATTCGCCCAATGAGTCCTTGATATTTAGTCGTTTTCAGCCAATTTTCTGGATTTTTGAAAATTTCACTTTTTTGTGAAAATATCCACTAAATGAGGGAATAATATGTGTGAGGGTACCCTAGGAGAATTCCAAATGTGTGTGGGTAGAATATATATCCCACGGGGGTAAAATTGAAAAAAGTTGAAAATTTTTTTTTTTTTGGACTTAGTCATTTTTCCAGCGTTTATCAGACTTTCAGATAGGGGAAATGTCAGTGAGCAATACGATTTCAGTTCCAGAGCGATTCGCCCAATCAGTCCTTGATATTTAGTCGTTTTCAGCCAATTTTCTGGATTTTTTAAAATTTCACTTTTTTGTGAAAATATCCACTAAATGAGAGAATAATATGTGTGAGGGTACCCCAGGAGAGTTCCAAATGTGTGTGGGTAGAATATATATAACACGGGGTAAAATTGAAAAAAGTTTAAAAAACTTTTTTTTTGGACTTAGTGATTTTTCCGGCGTTTATCAGACTTTCAGATAGGGCAAATGTCAGTGAGCATTCCGATTTCAGTTCCAGAGCGATTCGCCCAATGCGTCTTTGATATTTAGTCGTTTTCAGCCAATTTTCTGGATTTTTGAAAATTTCACTTTTTTGTGAAAATATCCACTAAATGAGGGAATAATATGTGTGAGGGTACCCCAGGAGAGTTCCAAATGTGTGTGGGTAGAATATATATCCCACGGGGGTAAAATTGAAAAAAGTTGAAAAATTTTTTTTTTTGGACTTAGTCATTTTTCCGGCGTTTATCAGACTTTCAGATAGGGCAGATGTCAGTGAGCATATCGATTTCAGTTCTAGAGCGATTCGCCCAGTGATTCCTTTATATTAAGTCGTTTTCAGCCAATTTTCTGGATTTTTTGAAAATTTCACTTTTTTGTGAAAATATCCACTAAATGAAGGAATAATATGAGTGAGGGTACCCCAGGAGAGTTCCAAATGTGTGTGGGTAGAATACATATCCCACGGGGGTAAAATTGAAAAAAGTTGAAAAAATTATTTTTTTGGACTTAGTCATTTTTCCGGCGTTTATCAGACTTTCAGATACGGCAAATGTCAGTGAGCATATCGATTTCAGTTCCAGAGCGATTCGCCCAATGAGTCCTTGATATTTAGTTGTTTTCAGCCAATTTTCTGGATTTTTGAAAATTTCACTTTTTTGTGAAAATATCCACTAAATGAGAGAATAATATGTGTGAGGGCACCCCAGGAGAGTTCCAAATGTGTGTGGGTAGAATATATATAACACGGGGTAAAATTGAAAAAAGTTTAAAAAACTTTTTTTTTGAACTTAGTGATTTTTCCGGCGTTTATCAGACTTTCAGATAGGGCAAATGTCAGTGAGCATTCCGATTTCAGTCCAGAGCGATTCGCCCAATGCGTCTTTGATATTTAGTAGTTTTCAGCCAATTTTCTGGATTTTTGAAAATTTCACTTTTTTGTGAAAATATGAACAAAATGAGGGAATAATATGTGTGAGGGTTCCCCAGGAGAGTTCCAAATGTGTGTGGGTAGAATATATATTCCACGGGGGTAAAATTGAAAAAAGTTGAAAAAATTTTTTTTTTTACTTAGCCATTTTTCCGGCGTTTATCAGACTTTCAGATATGGCAAATGTCAGTGAGCGTTCCGATTTCAGTTCCAGAGCGATTCGCCCAATGAGTCCTTGATATTTAGTCGTTTTCAGCCAATTTTCTGGATTTTTGAAAATTTCACTTTTTTGTGAAAATATCCACTAAATGAGGGAATAATATGTGTGAGAGTACCCCAGGAGAGTTCCAAATGTGTGTGGGCAGACTATATATCCCACGGGGGTAAAATTGAAAAAAGTTGAAAAATTTTTTTTTTTGGACTTAAGTCATTTTTCCAGGATTTATCAGACTTTCAGATAGGGGAAATGTCAGTGAGCATTCTGATTTCAGTTCCAGAGCGATTCGCACAATGAGTCCTTGATATTTAGTCGTTTTCAGCCAATTTTCTGGATTTTTGAAAATTTCACTTTTTTGTGAAAATATCCACTAAATGAGGGAATAATATGTGTGAGGGTACCCCAGGAGAGTTCCAAATGTGTGTGGGTAGACTATATATCCCACGGGGGTAAAATTGAAAAAAGTTGAAAAATTTTTTTTTTTGGACTTAGTCATTTTTCCGGCATTTATCAGACTTTCAGATAGGGCAAATGTCAGTGAGCGTTCCGATTTCAGTTCCAGAGCGATTCGCCCAATGAGTCTTTGATATTTAGTCGTTTTCAGCCAATTTTCTGGATTTTTGAAAATTTCACTTTTTTGTGAAAATATCCACTAACTGAGGGAATAATATGTATGACGTACCCCAGGAGAGTTCCAAATGTGTGTGGGTAGAATACATATCCCACGGGGGTAAAATTGAAAAAAGTTGAAAAATTTTTTTTTTTGGACTTAGTCATTTTTCCGGCGTTTATCAGACTTTCAGATAGGGCAGATATCAGTGAGCATATCGATTTCAGTTCTAGAGCGATTCGCCCAGTGATTCCTTTATATTACTTCGTTTTCAGCCAATTTTCTGGATTTTTTGAAAATTTCACTTTTTTGTGAAAATATCCACTCAATGAGGGAATAATATGTGTGAGGGTACCCCAGGAGAGTTCCAAATGTGTGTGGGTAGAATATATATCCCACGGGGGTAAAATTGAAAAAAGTTTAAAAAAAATTTTTTTTTGGACTTAGTCATTTTTCCGTCGTTTATCAGACTTTCAGATATGGCAAATGTGAGTGAGCGTTCCGATTGCAGTTCCAGAGCGATTCGCCCAATGAGTCTTTGATATTAAGTTGCTTTCAGCCAATTTTCTGGATTTTTGAAAATTTCACTTTTTTGTGAAAATATCCACTCAATGAGGGAATAATATGTGTGAGGGTACCCCAGGAGAGTTCCAAATGTGTGTGGGTAGAATATATATCCCACGGGGGTAAAATTGAAAAAAGTTTAAAAAAAATTTTTTTTTGGACTTAGTCATTTTTCCGTCGTTTATCAGACTTTCAGATATGGCAAATGTCAGTGAGCGTTCCGATTTCAGTTCCAGAGCGATTCGCCCAATGAGTCCTTGATATTTATTCGTTTTCAGACAATTTCTGGATTTTTGAAAATTTCATTTTTTTCTGAAAATATCCACTAAATGAGGGAATAATATGTGTGAGGGTACCCCAGGAGAGTTCCAAATGTGTGTGGGTAGACTATATATCCCACGGGGGTAAAATTGAAAAAAGTTGAAAAATTATTTTTTTTTTACTTAAGTCATTTTTCCAGGATTTATCAGACTTTCAGATAGGGGAAATGTCAGTGAGCGTTCCGATTTCAGTTCCAGAGCGATTCGCCCAATGCGTCTTTGATATTTAGTCGTTTTCAGCCAATTTTCTGGATTTTTGAAAATTTCACTTTTTTGTGAAAATATCAACAAAATGAGGGAATAATATGTGTGAGGGTTCCCCAGGAGAGTTCCAAATGTGTGTGGGTAGAATATATATTCCACGGGGGTAAAATTGAAAAAAGTTGAAAAATTTTTTTTTTTTACTTAGTCATTTTTCCAGCGTTTATCAGACTTTCAGATAGGGCAGATGTCAGTGAGCATATCGATTTCAGTTCTAGAGCGATTCGCCCAATGAGTCCTTGATATCTAGTCGTTTTCAGACAATTTTCTGGATTTTTGAAAATTTCACTTTTTTGTGAAAATATCTACTAAATGAGAGAATAATATGTGTGAGGGTACCCCAGGAGAGTTCCAAATCTGTGTGGGTAGAATATATATCCCTCGGGGGTAAAATTGAAAAAAGTTGAAACATTTTTTTTTTTGGACTTAGTCATTTTTCCTGCCTTTATCAGACTTTCAGATAGGGAAAATGTCAGTGAGCGTTCCGATTGCAGTTCCAGAGCGATTCGCCCAATGAGTCTTTGATATTAAGTTGCTTTCAGCCAATTTTCTGGATTTTTGAAAATTTCACTTTTTTGTGAAAATATCCACTAAATGAGGGAATAATATGTGTGAGGGTACCCCAGGAGAGTTCCAAATGTGTGTGGGTAGAATATATATCCCTCGGGGGTAAAATTGAAAAAAGTTGAAAAATTTTTTTTTTTGGACTTAGTCATTTTTCCGGCGTTTATCAGACTTTCAGATAGGGCAGATGTCAGTGAGCATATCGATTTCAGTTCTAGAGCGATTCGCCCAGTGATTCCTTTATATTAAGTCGTTTTCAGCCAATTTTCTGGATTTTTTGAAAATTTCACTTTTTTGTGAAAATATCCACTAAATGAAGGAATAATATGAGTGAGGGTACCCCAGGAGAGTTCCAAATGTGTGTGGGTAGAATACATATCCCATGGGGGTAAAATTGAAAAAAGTTGAAAAAATTATTTTTTTGGACTTAGTCATTTTTCCGGCGTTTATCAGACTTTCAGATATGGCAAATGTCAGTGAGCATTCCGATTTCAGTTCCAGAGCGATTCGCCCAATGAGTCCTTGATATTTAGTCGTTTTCAGCCAATTTTCTGGATTTTTGAAAATTTCACTTTTTTGTGAAAATATCCACTAAATGAGGGAATAATATGTGTGAGGGTACCCTAGGAGAATTCCAAATGTGTGTGGGTAGAATATATATCCCACGGGGGTAAAATTGAAAAAAGTTGAAAATTTTTTTTTTTTTGGACTTAGTCATTTTTCCAGCGTTTATCAGACTTTCAGATAGGGGAAATGTCAGTGAGCAATACGATTTCAGTTCCAGAGCGATTCGCCCAATCAGTCCTTGATATTTAGTCGTTTTCAGCCAATTTTCTGGATTTTTTAAAATTTCACTTTTTTGTGAAAATATCCACTAAATGAGAGAATAATATGTGTGAGGGTACCCCAGGAGAGTTCCAAATGTGTGTGGGTAGAATATATATAACACGGGGTAAAATTGAAAAAAGTTTAAAAAACTTTTTTTTTGGACTTAGTGATTTTTCCGGCGTTTATCAGACTTTCAGATAGGGCAAATGTCAGTGAGCATTCCGATTTCAGTTCCAGAGCGATTCGCCCAATGCGTCTTTGATATTTAGTCGTTTTCAGCCAATTTTCTGGATTTTTGAAAATTTCACTTTTTTGTGAAAATATCCACTAAATGAGGGAATAATATGTGTGAGGGTACCCCAGGAGAGTTCCAAATGTGTGTGGGTAGAATATATATCCCACGGGGGTAAAATTGAAAAAAGTTGAAAAATTTTTTTTTTTGGACTTAGTCATTTTTCCGGCGTTTATCAGACTTTCAGATAGGGCAGATGTCAGTGAGCATATCGATTTCAGTTCTAGAGCGATTCGCCCAGTGATTCCTTTATATTAAGTCGTTTTCAGCCAATTTTCTGGATTTTTTGAAAATTTCACTTTTTTGTGAAAATATCCACTAAATGAAGGAATAATATGAGTGAGGGTACCCCAGGAGAGTTCCAAATGTGTGTGGGTAGAATACATATCCCACGGGGGTAAAATTGAAAAAAGTTGAAAAAATTATTTTTTTGGACTTAGTCATTTTTCCGGCGTTTATCAGACTTTCAGATACGGCAAATGTCAGTGAGCATATCGATTTCAGTTCCAGAGCGATTCGCCCAATGAGTCCTTGATATTTAGTCGTTTTCAGCCAATTTTCTGGATTTTTGAAAATTTCACTTTTTTGTGAAAATATCCACTAAATGAGAGAATAATATGTGTGAGGGCACCCCAGGAGAGTTCCAAATGTGTGTGGGTAGAATATATATAACACGGGGTAAAATTGAAAAAAGTTTAAAAAACTTTTTTTTTGAACTTAGTGATTTTTCCGGCGTTTATCAGACTTTCAGATAGGGCAATTGTCAGTGAGCATTCCGATTTCAGTCCAGAGCGATTCGCCCAATGCGTCTTTGATATTTAGTAGTTTTCAGCCAATTTTCTGGATTTTTGAAAATTTCACTTTTTTGTGAAAATATGAACAAAATGAGGGAATAATATGTGTGAGGGTTCCCCAGGAGAGTTCCAAATGTGTGTGGGTAGAATATATATTCCACGGGGGTAAAATTGAAAAAAGTTGAAAAAATTTTTTTTTTTACTTAGCCATTTTTCCGGCGTTTATCAGACTTTCAGATATGGCAAATGTCAGTGAGCGTTCCGATTTCAGTTCCAGAGCGATTCGCCCAATGAGTCCTTGATATTTAGTCGTTTTCAGCCAATTTTCTGGATTTTTGAAAATTTCACTTTTTTGTGAAAATATCCACTAAATGAGGGAATAATATGTGTGAGAGTACCCCAGGAGAGTTCCAAATGTGTGTGGGCAGACTATATATCCCACGGGGGTAAAATTGAAAAAAGTTGAAAAATTTTTTTTTTTGGACTTAAGTCATTTTTCCAGGATTTATCAGACTTTCAGATAGGGGAAATGTCAGTGAGCGTTCTGATTTCAGTTCCAGAGCGATTCGCACAATGAGTCCTTGATATTTAGTCGTTTTCAGCCAATTTTCTGGATTTTTGAAAATTTCACTTTTTTGTGAAAATATCCACTAAATGAGGGAATAATATGTGTGAGGGTACCCCAGGAGAGTTCCAAATGTGTGTGGGTAGACTATATATCCCACGGGGGTAAAATTGAAAAAAGTTGAAAAATTTTTTTTTTTGGACTTAGTCATTTTTCCGGCATTTATCAGACTTTCAGATAGGGCAAATGTCAGTGAGCGTTCCGATTTCAGTTCCAGCGCGATTCGCCCAATGAGTCTTTGATATTTAGTCGTTTTCAGCCAATTTTCTGGATTTTTGAAAATTTCACTTTTTTGTGAAAATATCCACTAACTGAGGGAATAATATGTATGACGTACCCCAGGAGAGTTCCAAATGTGTGTGGGTAGAATACATATCCCACGGGGGTAAAATTGAAAAAAGTTGAAAAATTTTTTTTTTTGGACTTAGTCATTTTTCCGGCGTTTATCAGACTTTCAGATAGGGCAGATATCAGTGAGCATATCGATTTCAGTTCTAGAGCGATTCGCCCAGTGATTCCTTTATATTACTTCGTTTTCAGCCAATTTTCTGGATTTTTTGAAAATTTCACTTTTTTGTGAAAATATCCACTAAATGAAGGAATAATATGAGTGAGGGTACCCCAGGAGAGTTCCAAATGTGTGTGGGTAGAATACATATCCCATGGGGGTAAAATTGAAAAAAGTTGAAAAAATTATTTTTTTGGACTTAGTCATTTTTCCGGCGTTTATCAGACTTTCAGATATGGCAAATGTCAGTGAGCATTCCGATTTCAGTTCCAGAGCGATTCGCCCAATGAGTCCTTGATATTTAGTCGTTTTCAGCCAATTTTCTGGATTTTTGAAAATTTCACTTTTTTGTGAAAATATCCACTAAATGAGGGAATAATATGTGTGAGGGTACCCCAGGAGAGTTCCAAATGTGTGTGGGTAGAATATATATCCCACGGGGGTAAAATTGAAAAAAGTTGAAAAATTTTTTTTTTTGGACTTAGTCATTTTTCCGGCGTTTATCAGACTTTCAGATAGGGCAGATGTCAGTGAGCATATCGATTTCAGTTCTAGAGCGATTCGCCCAGTGATTCCTTTATATTAAGTCGTTTTCAGCCAATTTTCTGGATTTTTTGAAAATTTCACTTTTTTGTGAAAATATCCACTAAATGAAGGAATAATATGAGTGAGGGTACCCCAGGAGAGTTCCAAATGTGTGTGGGTAGAATACATATCCCACGGGGGTAAAATTGAAAAAAGTTGAAAAAATTATTTTTTTGGACTTAGTCATTTTTCCGGCGTTTATCAGACTTTCAGATACGGCAAATGTCAGTGAGCATATCGATTTCAGTTCCAGAGCGATTCGCCCAATGAGTCCTTGATATTTAGTCGTTTTCAGCCAATTTTCTGGATTTTTGAAAATTTCACTTTTTTGTGAAAATATCCACTAAATGAGAGAATAATATGTGTGAGGGCACCCCAGGAGAGTTCCAAATGTGTGTGGGTAGAATATATATAACACGGGGTAAAATTGAAAAAAGTTTAAAAAACTTTTTTTTTGAACTTAGTGATTTTTCCGGCGTTTATCAGACTTTCAGATAGGGCAATTGTCAGTGAGCATTCCGATTTCAGTCCAGAGCGATTCGCCCAATGCGTCTTTGATATTTAGTAGTTTTCAGCCAATTTTCTGGATTTTTGAAAATTTCACTTTTTTGTGAAAATATGAACAAAATGAGGGAATAATATGTGTGAGGGTTCCCCAGGAGAGTTCCAAATGTGTGTGGGTAGAATATATATTCCACGGGGGTAAAATTGAAAAAAGTTGAAAAAATTTTTTTTTTTACTTAGCCATTTTTCCGGCGTTTATCAGACTTTCAGATATGGCAAATGTCAGTGAGCGTTCCGATTTCAGTTCCAGAGCGATTCGCCCAATGAGTCCTTGATATTTAGTCGTTTTCAGCCAATTTTCTGGATTTTTGAAAATTTCACTTTTTTGTGAAAATATCCACTAAATGAGGGAATAATATGTGTGAGAGTACCCCAGGAGAGTTCCAAATGTGTGTGGGCAGACTATATATCCCACGGGGGTAAAATTGAAAAAAGTTGAAAAATTTTTTTTTTTGGACTTAAGTCATTTTTCCAGGATTTATCAGACTTTCAGATAGGGGAAATGTCAGTGAGCGTTCTGATTTCAGTTCCAGAGCGATTCGCACAATGAGTCCTTGATATTTAGTCGTTTTCAGCCAATTTTCTGGATTTTTGAAAATTTCACTTTTTTGTGAAAATATCCACTAAATGAGGGAATAATATGTGTGAGGGTACCCCAGGAGAGTTCCAAATGTGTGTGGGTAGACTATATATCCCACGGGGGTAAAATTGAAAAAAGTTGAAAAATTTTTTTTTTTGGACTTAGTCATTTTTCCGGCATTTATCAGACTTTCAGATAGGGCAAATGTCAGTGAGCGTTCCGATTTCAGTTCCAGAGCGATTCGCCCAATGAGTCTTTGATATTTAGTCGTTTTCAGCCAATTTTCTGGATTTTTGAAAATTTCACTTTTTTGTGAAAATATCCACTAACTGAGGGAATAATATGTATGACGTACCCCAGGAGAGTTCCAAATGTGTGTGGGTAGAATACATATCCCACGGGGGTAAAATTGAAAAAAGTTGAAAAATTTTTTTTTTTGGACTTAGTCATTTTTCCGGCGTTTATCAGACTTTCAGATAGGGCAGATATCAGTGAGCATATCGATTTCAGTTCTAGAGCGATTCGCCCAGTGATTCCTTTATATTACTTCGTTTTCAGCCAATTTTCTGGATTTTTTGAAAATTTCACTTTTTTGTGAAAATATCCACTAAATGAAGGAATAATATGAGTGAGGGTACCCCAGGAGAGTTCCAAATGTGTGTGGGTAGAATACATATCCCATGGGGGTAAAATTGAAAAAAGTTGAAAAAATTATTTTTTTGGACTTAGTCATTTTTCCGGCGTTTATCAGACTTTCAGATATGGCAAATGTCAGTGAGCATTCCGATTTCAGTTCCAGAGCGATTCGCCCAATGAGTCCTTGATATTTAGTCGTTTTCAGCCAATTTTCTGGATTTTTGAAAATTTCACTTTTTTGTGAAAATATCCACTAAATGAGGGAATAATATGTGTGAGGGTACCCTAGGAGAATTCCAAATGTGTGTGGGTAGAATATATATCCCACGGGGGTAAAATTGAAAAAAGTTGAAAAATTTTTTTTTTTTGGACTTAGTCATTTTTCCAGCGTTTATCAGACTTTCAGATAGGGGAAATGTCAGTGAGCAATACGATTTCAGTTCCAGAGCGATTCGCCCAATCAGTCCTTGATATTTAGTCGTTTTCAGCCAATTTTCTGGATTTTTTAAAATTTCACTTTTTTGTGAAAATATCCACTAAATGAGAGAATAATATGTGTGAGGGTACCCCAGGAGAGTTCCAAATGTGTGTGGGTAGAATATATATAACACGGGGTAAAATTGAAAAAAGTTTAAAAAACTTTTTTTTTGAACTTAGTGATTTTTCCGGCGTTTATCAGACTTTCAGATAGGGCAATTGTCAGTGAGCATTCCGATTTCAGTCCAGAGCGATTCGCCCAATGCGTCTTTGATATTTAGTAGTTTTCAGCCAATTTTCTGGATTTTTGAAAATTTCACTTTTTTGTGAAAATATGAACAAAATGAGGGAATAATATGTGTGAGGGTTCCCCAGGAGAGTTCCAAATGTGTGTGGGTAGAATATATATTCCACGGGGGTAAAATTGAAAAAAGTTGAAAAAATTTTTTTTTTTACTTAGCCATTTTTCCGGCGTTTATCAGACTTTCAGATATGGCAAATGTCAGTGAGCGTTCCGATTTCAGTTCCAGAGCGATTCGCCCAATGAGTCCTTGATATTTAGTCGTTTTCAGCCAATTTTCTGGATTTTTGAAAATTTCACTTTTTTGTGAAAATATCCACTAAATGAGGGAATAATATGTGTGAGAGTACCCCAGGAGAGTTCCAAATGTGTGTGGGCAGACTATATATCCCACGGGGGTAAAATTGAAAAAAGTTGAAAAATTTTTTTTTTTGGACTTAAGTCATTTTTCCAGGATTTATCAGACTTTCAGATAGGGGAAATGTCAGTGAGCGTTCTGATTTCAGTTCCAGAGCGATTCGCACAATGAGTCCTTGATATTTAGTCGTTTTCAGCCAATTTTCTGGATTTTTGAAAATTTCACTTTTTTGTGAAAATATCCACTAAATGAGGGAATAATATGTGTGAGGGTACCCCAGGAGAGTTCCAAATGTGTGTGGGTAGACTATATATCCCACGGGGGTAAAATTGAAAAAAGTTGAAAAATTTTTTTTTTTGGACTTAGTCATTTTTCCGGCATTTATCAGACTTTCAGATAGGGCAAATGTCAGTGAGCGTTCCGATTTCAGTTCCAGAGCGATTCGCCCAATGAGTCTTTGATATTTAGTCGTTTTCAGCCAATTTTCTGGATTTTTGAAAATTTCACTTTTTTGTGAAAATATCCACTAACTGAGGGAATAATATGTATGACGTACCCCAGGAGAGTTCCAAATGTGTGTGGGTAGAATACATATCCCACGGGGGTAAAATTGAAAAAAGTTGAAAAATTTTTTTTTTTGGACTTAGTCATTTTTCCGGCGTTTATCAGACTTTCAGATAGGGCAGATATCAGTGAGCATATCGATTTCAGTTCTAGAGCGATTCGCCCAGTGATTCCTTTATATTACTTCGTTTTCAGCCAATTTTCTGGATTTTTTGAAAATTTCACTTTTTTGTGAAAATATCCACTAAATGAAGGAATAATATGAGTGAGGGTACCCCAGGAGAGTTCCAAATGTGTGTGGGTAGAATACATATCCCATGGGGGTAAAATTGAAAAAAGTTGAAAAAATTATTTTTTTGGACTTAGTCATTTTTCCGGCGTTTATCAGACTTTCAGATATGGCAAATGTCAGTGAGCATTCCGATTTCAGTTCCAGAGCGATTCGCCCAATGAGTCCTTGATATTTAGTCGTTTTCAGCCAATTTTCTGGATTTTTGAAAATTTCACTTTTTTGTGAAAATATCCACTAAATGAGGGAATAATATGTGTGAGGGTACCCTAGGAGAATTCCAAATGTGTGTGGGTAGAATATATATCCCACGGGGGTAAAATTGAAAAAAGTTGAAAAATTTTTTTTTTTTGGACTTAGTCATTTTTCCAGCGTTTATCAGACTTTCAGATAGGGGAAATGTCAGTGAGCAATACGATTTCAGTTCCAGAGCGATTCGCCCAATCAGTCCTTGATATTTAGTCGTTTTCAGCCAATTTTCTGGATTTTTTAAAATTTCACTTTTTTGTGAAAATATCCACTAAATGAGAGAATAATATGTGTGAGGGTACCCCAGGAGAGTTCCAAATGTGTGTGGGTAGAATATATATAACACGGGGTAAAATTGAAAAAAGTTTAAAAAACTTTTTTTTTGGACTTAGTGATTTTTCCGGCGTTTATCAGACTTTCAGATAGGGCAAATGTCAGTGAGCATTCCGATTTCAGTTCCAGAGCGATTCGCCCAATGCGTCTTTGATATTTAGTCGTTTTCAGCCAATTTTCTGGATTTTTGAAAATTTCACTTTTTTGTGAAAATATCAACAAAATGAGGGAATAATATGTGTGAGGGTTCCCCAGGAGAGTTCCAAATGTGTGTGGGTAGAATATATATTCCACGGGGGTACAATTGAAAAAAGTTGAAAAAAGTTTTTTTTTTACTTAGTCATTTTTCCAGCGTTTATCAGACTTTCAGATAGGGCAGATGTCAGTGAGCGTTCCGATTGCAGTTCCAGAGCGATTCGCCCAATGAGTCTTTGATATTAAGTTGCTTTCAGCCAATTTTCTGGATTTTTGAAAATTTCACTTTTTTGTGAAAATATCCACTCAATGAGGGAATAATATGTGTGAGGGTACCCCAGGAGAGTTCCAAATGTGTGTGGGTAGAATATATATCCCACGGGGGTAAAATTGAAAAAAGTTTAAAAAAAAATTTTTTTTGGACTTAGTCATTTTTCCGTCGTTTATCAGACTTTCAGATATGGCAAATGTCAGTGAGCGTTCCGATTTCAGTTCCAGAGCGATTCGCCCAATGAGTCCTTGATATTTATTCGTTTTCAGACAATTTCTGGATTTTTGAAAATTTCATTTTTTTCTGAAAATATCCACTAAATGAGGGAATAATATGTGTGAGGGTACCCCAGGAGAGTTCCAAATGTGTGTGGGTAGACTATATATCCCACGGGGGTAAAATTGAAAAAAGTTGAAAAATTATTTTTTTTTTACTTAAGTCATTTTTCCAGGATTTATCAGACTTTCAGATAGGGGAAATGTCAGTGAGCGTTCCGATTTCAGTTCCAGAGCGATTCGCCCAATGAGTCCTTGATATTAAGTTGCTTTCAGCCAATTTTCTGGATTTTTGAAAATTTCACTTTTTTGTGAAAATATCCACTAAATGAGGGAATAATATGTGTGAGGGTACCCCAGGAGAGTTCCAAATGTGTGTGGGTAGAATATATATCCCACGGGGGTAAAATTGAAAAAAGTTGAAAAAAATTATTTTTTTGGACTTAGTCATTTTTCCGACGTTTATCAGACTTTCAGATATGGCAAATGTCAGTGAGCATTCCGATTTCAGTTCCAGAGCGATTCGCCCAATGAGTCCTTGATATTTAGTCGTTTTCAGCCAATATTTTGGATTTTTGAAAATTTCACTTTTTTGTGAAAATATCCACTAAATGAGGGAATAATATGTGTGAGGGTACCCCAGGAGAGTTCCAAATGTGTGTGGGTAGACTATATATCCCACGGGGGTAAAATTAAAAAAAGTTGAAAAATTTTTTTTTTTGGACTTAAGTCATTTTTCCAGGATTTATCAGACTTTCAGCTAGGGGAAATGTCAGTGAGCAATACGATTTCAGTTCCAGAGCGATTCGCCCAATGAGTCCTTGATATTTAGTCATTTTCAGCCAATTTTCTGGATTTTTGAAAATTTCACTTTTTTGTGAAAATATCCACTAAATGAGGGAATAATATGTGTTAGGGTACCCCAGGAGAGTTCCAAATGTGTGTGGGTAGAATATATATCCCATGGGGGTAAAATTGAAAAAAGTACAAAAACTTTTTTTTTTGGACTTAGTCATTTTTCTGGCGTTTATCAGACTTTCAAATAGGGGAAATGTCAGTGAGTGTACCGATTTCAATTCCAGAGCAATTCGCCCAATGAGTCCTTGATATTTAGTCATTTTCTGCCAATTTTCTGGATTTTTGAAAATTTCACTTTTTTGTGAAAATATCCACTAAATGAGAGAATAATATGTGTGAGGGCACCCCAGGAGAGTTCCAAATGTGTGTGGGTAGAATATATATCCCACAGGGGTAAAATTGAAAAAAGTTGAAACATTTTTTTTTTTGGACTTAGTCATTTTTCCGGCGTTTATCAGACTTTCAGATAGGGCAAATGTCTGTGAGCGTTCCGATTTCAGTTGCAGAGCGATCCGCCCAATGAGTCCTTGATATTTAGTCGTTTTCAGCCAATATTTTGGATTTTTGAAAATTTCTCTTTTTTGTGAAAATATCCACTAAATGAGGGAATAATATGTGTGAGGGTACCCAAGGAGAGTTCCAAATGTGTGTGGGTAGAATATATATCCCACGGGGGTAAAATTGAAAAAAAAATTTTTTGGACTTAGTCATTTTTCTGGCGTTTATCAGATGTTCAGATAGGGCAAATGTCTGTGAGCGTTCCGATTTCAGTTCCAGAGCGATCCGCCCAATGAGTCCTTGATATTTAGTCGTTTTCAGCCAATATTTTGGATTTTTGAAAATTTCACTTTTTGTGAAAATATCCACTAAATGAGGGAATAATATGTGTGAGGGAACCCCAGGAGAATTCCAAATGTGTGTGTAGAATATATATCCCACGGGGGTAAAATTGAAAAAAGTTGAAACATTTTTTTTTTGGACTTAGTCATTTTTCCATCGTTTATCATTCTTTCAGATAGGGGAAATGTCAGTGAGCATTATGATTTCAGTTCCAGAGCGATTCGCCCAATGAGTCCTTGATATTTAGACGTTTTCAATTTTCTGGATTTTTGAAAATTTCACTTTTTTGTGAAAATATCCACTAAATGAGGGGATAATATGTGTGAGGGTACCCCAGGAGAGTTCCAAATGTGTGTGGGTAGAATATATATCCCAAGGGGGTAAAATTGAAAAAAGTTGAAAAAAATTTTTTTTGGACTTAGTCATTTTCCGGCGTTTATCAGACTTTCAGATAGGGCAAATGTGAGTGAGCGTTCCGATTTCAGTTCCAGAGCGATTCGACCAATGAGTCCTTGATATTTCGTCGTTTTCAGCCAATATTTTGGATTTTTGAAAATTTCACTTTTTTGTGAAAATATCCACTAAATGAGGGAATAATATGTGTGAGGGTACCCCAGGAGAATTCCAAATGTGTGTGTGTAGAATATATATCCCACGGGGTAAAATTGAAAAAAGTTGAAAAATTTTTTTTTTTGGACTTAGTCATTTTTCCATCGTTTATCAGACTTTCAGATAGGAAAAATGTCAGTGAGCATTATGATTTCAGTTCCAGAGTGATTCGCCCATTGAGTCCTTGATATTTAGTCGTTTTCAGACAATTTTCTGGAGTTTTGAAAATTTCACTTTTTTGTGAAAATATCCACTAAATGAGGGGATAATATGTGTGAGGGTACCCCAGAAGAGTTCCAAATGTGTGTGGGTAGAATATATATCCCACGGGGGTAAAATTGAAAAAAATTTTTTTTGGACTTAGTCATTTTTCTGGCGTTTATCAGACTTTCAGAGAGGGCAAATGTCAGTGAGCGTTCCGATTTCAGTTCCAGAGCGATTCGCCCAATGAGTCCTTGATATTTAGGCGTTTTCAGCCAATATTTGGATTTTTGAAAATTTCTCTTTTTTGTGAAAATATCCACTAAATGAGGGAATAATATGTGTGAGGGTACCCCAGGAGAGTTCAAAATGTGTGTGGGTAGAATATATATCTCACGGGGGTAAAATTTTAAAAAAAATTTTTTGGACTTAGTACTTTTTCTGTCGTTTATCAGACTTTCAGATAGGGCAAATGTCAGTGAGCGTTCCGATTTCAGTTCCAGAGCGATTCGCCCAATGAGTCCTTGATATTTAGTCGTTTTCAGCCAATTTTCTGGATTTTTGTAAATTTCACTTTTTTGTGAAAATATACAATAAATGAGGGAATAATATGTGTGAGGGTACCCCAGGAGAGGTCCAAATGTGTGTGTGTAGAATATATATCCCACGGGGGTAAAATTGAAAAAAGTTGAAAAAATTTATTTTTTGGACTTAGTCATTTTTCCGGCGTTTATCAGACTTTCAGATAGGGCAAATGTCAGTGAGCGTTCCGATTTCAGTTCCAGAGCGATTTGCCCAATGAGTCCTTGATATTTAGGTGTTTTCAGCTAATATTTTGGATTTTTGAAAATTTCTCTTTTTTGTGAAAATATCCACTAAATGAGGGAATAATATGTGTGAGGGTACCCCAGGAGAGTTCCAAATGTGTGTGGATAGAATATGTATCCCACGTGGGTAAAATTGAAAAAAAATTTTTTTGAACTTAGACATTTTTCTGGCGTTTATCAGACTTTCAGAGAGGGCAAATGTCAGTGAGCGTTCCGATTTCAGTTCCAGAGCGATTCGCCCAATGAGTCCTTGATATTTAGGCGTTTTCAGCCAATATTTTGGATTTTTGAAAATTTCACTTTTTTGTGAAAATATCCACTAAATGAGGGAATAATATGTGTGAGGGTACCCGAGGAGAATTTCAAATGTGTGTGTAGAATATATATCCCACGGGGGTAAAATTGAAAAAAGTTGAAAAATTTTTTTTTTTGGACTTAGTCATTTTTCCATCGTTTATCAGACTTTCAGATAGGGGAAATGTCAGTGAGCATAATGATTTCAGTTCCAGAGCGATTCGCCCAATGATTCCTTGATATTTAGTCGTTTTCAGACAATTTTCTGGATTTTTGAAAATTTCACTTTTTTGTGAAAATATCCACTAAATGAGGGATAATATGTGTGAGGGTACCCCAGGAGAGTTCCAAATGTGTGTGGGTAGAATATATATCACACGGGGATAAAATTGAAAAAAAATTTTTTTGGTCTTAGTCATTTTTCTGGCGTTTATCAGACTTTCAGAGAGGGCAAATGTCAGTGAGAGTTCTGATTTCAGTTCCAGAGCGATTCGCCCAATGAGTCCTTGATATTTAGTCGTTTTCAGCCAATTTTCTGGATTTTTGAAAATTTAACTTTTTTGTGAAAATATCCACTAAATGAGAGAATAATATGTGTGAGGGTACCCCAGGAGAATTCCAAATGTGTGTGTGTAGAATATATATCCCACGGGGGTAAAATTGAAAAAAGTTGAAAAATTATTTTTTTTTGGACTTAGTCATTTTTCCAGCGTTTATCAGACTTTCAGATAGTGGCATTACGATTTCAGTTCCAGAGCGATTCGCCCAATGAGTCCTTGATATTTAGTCATTTTCAGACAATATTTTGGATTTTTGAAAATTTCACTTTTTTGTGAAAATATCCACTAAATGAGGGAATAATATGTGTGAGGGTACCCCAGGAGAATTCCAAATGTGTGTGTAGAATATGTATCCCACGGTTGTGAATTGAAAAAAGTTGAAAAAAATTTTTTTTTGGACTTAGTCATTTTTCCGGCGTTTATCAGACTTTCAGATAGGGCAAATGTCAGTGAGTGTTCCGATTTCAGTTCCAGAGCAATTCGCCCAATGAGTCCTTGATATTTAGGCGTTTTCAGCCAATATTTTGGATTTTTGAAAATTTCTCTTTTTTGTGAAAATATCCACTAAATGAGGGAATAATATGTGTGAGGGTACCCCAGGAGAGTTCCAAATGTGTGTGGGTAGAATATATATCCCACGGGGGTAAAATTGAAAAAAGTTGAAAAATTTTTTTTTTTGGACTTAGTCATTTTTCCAGCGTTTATCAGACTTTCAGATAGGGGAAATGTCAGTGAGCATTACGATTTCAGTTCCAGAGCGATTCGCCCAATGAGTCCTTGATATTTAGTCGTTTTCAGACAAGTTTCTGGATTTTTGAAAATTTCACTTTTTTGTGAAAATATCCACTAAATGAGGGAATAATATGTGTGAGGGTACCCCAGGAGAGTTCCAAATGTGTGTGGGTAGAATATATATCTCACGGGGGTAAAATTGAAAAAAAAATTTTTGGACTTAGTCATTTTTCCGTCGTTTATCAGACTTTCAGATAGGGCAAATGTCTGTGAGCGTTCCGATTTCAGTTCCAGAGAGATCCGCCCAATGAGTCCTTGATATTTAGGCGTTTTCAGCCAATATTTTGGATTTTTGAAAATTTCTCTTTTTTGTGAAAATATCCACTAAATGAGGGAATAATATGTGTGAGGGTACCCCAGGAGAATTCCAAATGTGTGTGGGTAGAATATATATCCCAAGGGGGTAAAATTGAAAAAAGTTGAAAAAAATTTTTTTTGGACTTAGTCATTTTCCGGCGTTTATCAGACTTTCAGATAGGGCAAATGTCAGTGAGCGTTCCGATTTCAGTTCCAGAGCGATTCGCCCAATGAGTCCTTGATATTTAGTCGTTTTCAGCCAATATTTTGGATTTTTGAAAATTTCACTTTTTTGTGGAAATATCCACTAAATGAGGGAATAATATGTGTGAGGGAACCCCAGGAGAATTCCAAATGTGTGTGTGTAGAATATATATCCCACGGGGGTAAAATTGAAAAAAGTTGAAACATTTTTTTTTTGGACTTAGTCATTTTTCCATCGTTTATCAGACTTTCAGATAGGGGAAATGTCAGTGAGCATTATGATTTCAGTTCCAGAGCGATTCGCCCAATGAGTCCTTGATATTTAGTCGTTTTCAATTTTCTGGATTTTTGAAAATTTCACTTTTTTGTGAAAATATCCACTAAATGAGGGGATAATATGTGTGAGGGTACCCCAGGAGAGTTCCAAATGTGTGTGGGTAGAATATATATCCCAAGGGGGTAAAATTGAAAAAAGTTGTAAAAAATTTTTTTTGGACTTAGTCATTTTCCGGCGTTTATCAGACTTTCAGATAGGGCAAATGTGAGTGAGCGTTCCGATTTCAGTTCCAGAGCGATTAGACCAATGAGTCCTTGATATTTAGTCGTTTTCAGACAATATTTTGGATTTTTGAAAATTTCTCTTTTTTTGAAAATATCCACTAAATGAGGGAATAATATGTGTGAGGGTACCCCAGGAGAGTTCCAAATGTGTGTGGGTAGAATATATATCTCACGCAGGTAAAATTTAAAAAAAAATTTTTTGGACTTAGTACTTTTTCTGTCGTTTATCAGACTTTCAGATAGGGCAAATGTCAGTGAGCGTTCCGATTTCAGTTCCAGAGCGATTCGCCCAATGAGTCCTTGATATTTAGTCGTTTTCAGCCAATTTTCTGGATTTTTGTAAATTTCACTTTTTTGTGAAAATATACAATAAATGAGGGAATAATATGTGTGAGGGTACCCCAGGAGAGGTCCAAATGTGTGTGGGTAGAATATATATCCCACGGGGGTAAAATTGAAAAAAATTTTTTTGGGACCTAGTCATTTTTCTGGCGTTTATCAGACTTTCAGATAGGGCAAATGTCAGTGAGCGTTCCGATTATCAGTTCCAGAGCGATTCGCCCAATGAGTCCTTGATATTTAGTCGTTTTCAGCCAATATTTTGGATTTTTGAAAATTTCACTTTTTTGTTAAAATATCCACTAAATGAGGGAATAATATGTGTGAGGGTACCCCAGGAGAGTTCCAAATGTGTGTGTGTAGAATATATATCCCACGGGGGTAAAATTGAAAAAAGTTGAAAAATTTTTTTTTTGGACTTAGTCATTTTTCCGGCATTTATCAGACTTTCAGATAGGGCAAATGTCAGTGAGCGTTCCGATTTCAGTTCCAGAGCGATTCGCCCATTGAGTCCTTGGCGTTTTCAGCCAATATTTTGGATTTTTGAAAATTTCACTTTTTTGTGAAAATATCCACTAAATGAGGGAATAATATGTGTGAGGGTACCCCAGGAGAATTCCAAATGTGTGTGGGTAGAATATATATCCCATGGGGGTAAAATTGAAAAAAGTTGAAAAAATTTATTTTTTGGACTTAGTTATTTTTCCAGCGTTTATCAGACTTTCAGATAGGACAAATGTCAGTGAGCGTTCCGATTTCAGTTCCAGAGCGATTCGCCCAATGAGTCCTTGATATTTAGTCGTTTTCAGCCAATTTTCTGGATTTTTGTAAATTTCACTTTTTTGTGAAAATATACACTAAATGAGGGAATAATATGTGTGAGGGTACCCCAGGAGAGGTCCAAATGTGTGTGGGTAGAATATATATCCCACGGGGGTAAAATTGAAAAAAAATTTTTTGGGACTTAGTCATTTTTCTGGCGTTTATCAGACTTTCAGAGAGGGAAATGTCAGTGAGTGTTCCGATTTCAGTTCCAGAGCGATTCGCCCAATGAGTCCTTGATATTTAGTCGTTTTCAGCCAATATTTTGGATTTTTGAAAATTTCACTTTTTTGTGAAAATATCCACTAAATGAGGGAATAATATGTGTGAGGGTACCCGAGGAGAATTTCAAATGTGTGTGTGTAGAATATATATCCCACGGGGGTAAAATTGAAAAAAGTTGAAAAATTTTTTTTTTTGGACTTAGTCATTTTTCCATCGTTTATCAGACTTTCAGATAGGGCAAATGTCAGTGAGCGTTCCGATTTCAGTTCCAGAGCGATTCGCCCAATGAGTCCTTGGCGTTTTCAGCCAATATTTTGGATTTTTGAAAATTTCACTTTTTTGTGAAAATATCCACTAAATGAGGGAATAATATGTGTGAGGGTACCCCAGGAGAATTCCAAATGTGTGTGGGTAGAATATATATCCCATGGGGGTAAAATTGAAAAAAGTTGAAAAAATTTATTTTTTGGACTTAGTCATTTTTCCGGCGTTTATCAGACTTTCAGATAGGGCAAATGTCAGTGAGCGTTCCGATTTCAGTTCCAGAGCGATTCGCCCAATGAGTCCTTGATATTTAGTCGTTTTCAGCCAATTTTCTGGATTTTTGTAAATTTCACTTTTTTGTGAAAATATACACTAAATGAGGGAATAATATGTGTGAGGGTACCCCAGGAGAGGTCCAAATGTGTGTGGGTAGAATATATATCCCACGGGGGTAAAATTGAAAAAAGTTGAAAAATTTTTTTTTTTGGACTTAGTCATTTTTCCATCGTTTATCAGACTTTCAGATAGGGGAAATGTCAGTGAGCATTATGATTTCAGTTCCAGAGCGATTCGCCCAATGATTCCTTGATATTTAGTCGTTTTCAGACAATTTTCTGGATTTTTGAAAATTTCACTTTTTTGTGAAAATATCCACTAAATGAGGGATAATATGTGTGAGGGTACCCCAGGAGAGTTCCAAATGTGTGTGGGTAGAATATATATCACACGGGGATAAAATTGAAAAAAATTTTTTTTGGTCTTAGTCATTTTTCTGGCGTTTATCAGACTTTCAGAGAGGGGAAATGTCAGTGAGAGTTCTGATTTCAGTTCCAGAGCGATTCGCCCAATGAGTCCTTGATATTTAGTCGTTTTCAGCCAATTTTCTGGATTTTTGAAAATTTCACTTTTTTGTGAAAATATCCACTAAATGAGAGAATAATATGTGTGAGGGTACCCCAGGAGAATTCCAAATGTGTGTGTGTAGAATATATATCCCACGGGGGTAAAACTGAAAAAAGTTGAAAAAATTTATTTTTTGGACGTAGTCATTTTTCCGGCGTTTATCAGACTTTCAGATAGGGCAAATGTCAGTGAGCGTTCCGATTTCAGTTCCAGAGCGATTCGCCCAATGAGTCCTTGATATTTAGTCGTTTTCAGACAATTTTCTGGATTTTTGAAAATTTCACTTTTTTGTGAAAATATCCACTAAATGAGAGAATAATATGTGTGAGGGTACCCCAGGAGAGTCCAAATGTGTGTGGGTAGAATATATATCCCACGGGGGTAAAATTGAAAAAAAAATTTTTTGGACTTAGTCATTTTTCTGGCGTTTATCAGACGTTCAGATAGGGCAAATGTCAGTGAGCGTTCCGATTTCAGTTCCAGAGCGATTCGCCCAATGAGTCCTTGATATTTATTCGTTTTCAGCCAATATTTTGGATTTTTGAAAATTTCACTTTTTTGTGAAAATATCCACTAAATGAGGGAATAATATGTGTGAGTGTACCCCAGGAGAATTCCAAATGTGTGTGTGTAGAATATATATCCCACGGGGGTAAAATTGAAAAAAGTTGAAAAATTTTTTTTTTTGGACTTAGTCATTTTTCCATCGTTTATCAGACTTTCAGATAGGGGAAATGTCAGTGAGCATTATGATTTCAGTTCCAGAGCGATTCGCCCAATGAGTCCTTGATATTTAGTCGTTTTCAGACAATTTTCTGGATTTTTGAAAATTTCACTTTTTTGTGAAAATATCCACTAAATGAGGGGATAATATGTGTGAGGGTACCCCAGGAGAGTTCCAAATGTGTGTGGGTAGAATATATATCCCACGGGGGTAAAATTGAAAAAAGTTGAAAAACTTTTTTTTTTGGACTTAGTCATTTTTCCATCGTTTATCAGACTTTCAGATAGGGCAAATGTCAGTGAGCGTTCCGATTTCAGTTCCAGAGCGATTCGCCCAATGAGTCCTTGATATTTAGTCGTTTTCAGCCAATTTTCTGGATTTTTGTAAATTTCACTTTTTTGTGAAAATATACACTAAATGAGGGAATAATATGTGTGAGGGTACCCCAGGAGAGGTCCAAATGTGTGTGGGTAGAATATATATCCCACGGGGGTAAAATTGAAAAAAGTTGAAAAATTTTTTTTTTTTGGACTTAGTCATTTTTCCAGCGTTTATCAGACTTTCAGATAGGGGAAATGTCAGTGAGCATTACGATTTCAGTTCCAGAGCGATTCGCCCAATGAGTCCTTGATATTTAGTCGTTTTCAGACAATATTTTGGATTTTTGAAAATTTCACTTTTTTGTGAAAATATCCACTAAATGAGGGAATAATATGTGTGAGGGAACCCCAGGAGAATTCCAAATGTGTGTGTAGAATATATATCCCACGGTTGTGAATTGAAAAAAGTTGAAAAAAATTTTTTTTTGGACTTAGTCATTTTTCCGGCGTTTATCAGACTTTCAGATAGGGCAAATGTCAGTGAGTGTTCCGATTTCAGTTCCAGAGCAATTCGCCCAATGAGTCCTTGATATTTAGGCGTTTTCAGCCAATATTTTGGATTTTTGAAAATTTCTCTTTTTTGTGAAAATATCCACTAAATGAGGGAATAATATGTGTGAGGGTACCCCAGGAGAATTCAAAATGTGTGTGTGTAGAATATATATCCCACGGGGGTAAAATTGAAAAAAATTTTTTTTGGACTTAGTTATTTTTCCGGCGTTTATCAGACTTTCAGATAGGGCAAATGTCAGTGAGCGTTCCGATTTCAGTTCCAGAGCGATTCACCCAATGAGTCCTTGATATTTAGTCGTTTTCAGCCAATATTTTGGATATTTGAAAATTTCACTTTTTTGTGAAAATATCCACTAAATGAGGGAATAATATGTGTGAGGGTACCCCAGGAGAATTCCAAATGTGTGTGTGTAGAATATATATCCCATGGGGGTAAAATTGAAAAAAGTTGAAAAAAATTTTTTTTTTGGACTTAGTCATTTTTCCGGCGTTTATCAGACTTTCAGATAGGGCAAATGTCAGTGAGTGTTCCGATTTCAGTTCCAGAGCAATTCTCCCAATGAGTCCTTGATATTTAGGCGTTTTCAGACAATATTTTGGATTTTTGAAAATTTCTCTTTTTTGTGAAAATATCCACTAAATGAGGGAATAATATGTGTGAGGGTACCCCAGGAGAGTTCCAAATGTGTGTGGGTAGAATATATATCCCACGGGGCTAAAATTGAAAAAAGTTGAAAAATTTTTTTTTTTGGACTTAGTCATTTTTCCATCGTTTATCAGACTTTCAGATAGGGGAAATGTCAGTGAGCATTATGATTTCAGTTCCAGAGCGATTCGCCCAATGAGTCCTTGATATTTAGTCGTTTTCAGACAATTTTCTGGATTTTTGAAAATTTCACTTTTTTGTGAAAATATCCACTAAATGAGGGGATAATATGTGTGAGGGTACCCCAGGAGAGTTCCAAATGTGTGTGGGTAGAATATATATCCCACGGGGGTAAAATTGAAAAAAATTGAAAAACTTTTTTTTTTGGACTTAGTCATTTTTCCATCGTTTATCAGACTTTCAGATAGGGCAAATGTCAGTGAGCGTTCCGATTTCAGTTCCAGAGCGATTCGCCCAATGAGTCCTTGATATTTAGTCGTTTTCAGCCAATTTTCTGGATTTTTGTAAATTTCACTTTTTTGTGAAAATATACACTAAATGAGGGAATAATATGTGTGAGGGTACCCCAGGAGAGGTCCAAATGTGTGTGGGTAGAATATATATCCCACGGGGGTAAAATTGAAAAAAGTTGAAAAATTTTTTTTTTTTGGACTTAGTCATTTTTCCAGCGTTTATCAGACTTTCAGATAGGGGAAATGTCAGTGAGCATTACGATTTCAGTTCCAGAGCGATTCGCCCAATGAGTCCTTGATATTTATTCGTTTTCAGCCAATATTTTGGATTTTTGAAAATTTCACTTTTTTGTGAAAATATCCACTAAATGAGGGAATAATATGTGTGAGTGTACCCCAGGAGAATTCCAAATGTGTGTGTGTAGAATATATATCCCACGGGGGTAAAATTGAAAAAAGTTGAAAAATTTTTTTTTTTGGACTTAGTCATTTTTCCATCGTTTATCAGACTTTCAGATAGGGGAAATGTCAGTGAGCATTATGATTTCAGTTCCAGAGCGATTCGCCCAATGAGTCCTTGATATTTAGTCGTTTTCAGACAATTTTCTGGATTTTTGAAAATTTCACTTTTTTGTGAAAATATCCACTAAATGAGGGGATAATATGTGTGAGGGTACCCCAGGAGAGTTCCAAATGTGTGTGGGTAGAATATATATCCCACGGGGGTAAAATTGAAAAAAGTTGAAAAACTTTTTTTTTTGGACTTAGTCATTTTTCCATCGTTTATCAGACTTTCAGATAGGGCAAATGTCAGTGAGCGTTCCGATTTCAGTTCCAGAGCGATTCGCCCAATGAGTCCTTGATATTTAGTCGTTTTCAGCCAATTTTCTGGATTTTTGTAAATTTCACTTTTTTGTGAAAATATACACTAAATGAGGGAATAATATGTGTGAGGGTACCCCAGGAGAGGTCCAAATGTGTGTGGGTAGAATATATATCCCACGGGGGTAAAATTGAAAAAAGTTGAAAAATTTTTTTTTTTTGGACTTAGTCATTTTTCCAGCGTTTATCAGACTTTCAGATAGGGGAAATGTCAGTGAGCATTACGATTTCAGTTCCAGAGCGATTCGCCCAATGAGTCCTTGATATTTATTCGTTTTCAGCCAATATTTTGGATTTTTGAAAATTTCACTTTTTTGTGAAAATATCCACTAAATGAGGGAATAATATGTGTGAGTGTACCCCAGGAGAATTCCAAATGTGTGTGTGTAGAATATATATCCCACGGGGGTAAAATTGAAAAAAGTTGAAAAATTTTTTTTTTTGGACTTAGTCATTTTTCCATCGTTTATCAGACTTTCAGATAGGGGAAATGTCAGTGAGCATTATGATTTCAGTTCCAGAGCGATTCGCCCAATGAGTCCTTGATATTTAGTCGTTTTCAGACAATTTTCTGGATTTTTGAAAATTTCACTTTTTTGTGAAAATATCCACTAAATGAGGGGATAATATGTGTGAGGGTACCCCAGGAGAGTTCCAAATGTGTGTGGGTAGAATATATATCCCACGGGGGTAAAATTGAAAAAAGTTGAAAAACTTTTTTTTTTGGACTTAGTCATTTTTCCATCGTTTATCAGACTTTCAGATAGGGCAAATGTCAGTGAGCGTTCCGATTTCAGTTCCAGAGCGATTCGCCCAATGAGTCCTTGATATTTAGTCGTTTTCAGCCAATTTTCTGGATTTTTGTAAATTTCACTTTTTTGTGAAAATATACACTAAATGAGGGAATAATATGTGTGAGGGTACCCCAGGAGAGGTCCAAATGTGTGTGGGTAGAATATATATCCCACGGGGGTAAAATTGAAAAAAGTTGAAAAATTTTTTTTTTTTGGACTTAGTCATTTTTCCAGCGTTTATCAGACTTTCAGATAGGGGAAATGTCAGTGAGCATTACGATTTCAGTTCCAGAGCGATTCGCCCAATGAGTCCTTGATATTTAGTCGTTTTCAGACAATATTTTGGATTTTTGAAAATTTCACTTTTTTGTGAAAATATCCACTAAATGAGGGAATAATATGTGTGAGGGAACCCCAGGAGAATTCCAAATGTGTGTGTAGAATATATATCCCACGGTTGTGAATTGAAAAAAGTTGAAAAAAATTTTTTTTTAGACTTAGTCATTTTTCCGGCGTTTATCAGACTTTCAGATAGGGCAAATGTCAGTGAGTGTTCCGATTTCAGTTCCAGAGCAATTCGCCCAATGAGTCCTTGATATTTAGGCGTTTTCAGCCAATATTTTGGATTTTTGAAAATTTCTCTTTTTTGTGAAAATATCCACTAAATGAGGGAATAATATGTGTGAGGGTACCCCAGGAGAATTCAAAATGTGTGTGTGTAGAATATATATCCCACGGGGGTAAAATTGAAAAAAATTTTTTTTGGACTTAGTCATTTTTCCGGCGTTTATCAGACTTTCAGATAGGGCAAATGTCAGTGAGCGTTCCGATTTCAGTTCCAGAGCGATTCACCCAATGAGTCCTTGATATTTAGTCGTTTTCAGCCAATATTTTGGATATTTGAAAATTTCACTTTTTTGTGAAAATATCCACTAAATGAGGGAATAATATGTGTGAGGGTACCCCAGGAGAATTCCAAATGTGTGTGTGTAGAATATATATCCCATGGGGGTAAAATTGAAAAAAGTTGAAAAAAATTTTTTTTTTGGACTTAGTCATTTTTCCGGCGTTTATCAGACTTTCAGATAGGGCAAATGTCAGTGAGTGTTCCGATTTCAGTTCCAGAGCAATTCTCCCAATGAGTCCTTGATATTTAGGCGTTTTCAGACAATATTTTGGATTTTTGAAAATTTCTCTTTTTTGTGAAAATATCCACTAAATGAGGGAATAATATGTGTGAGGGTACCCCAGGAGAGTTCCAAATGTGTGTGGGTAGAATATATATCCCACGGGGCTAAAATTGAAAAAAGTTGAAAAATTTTTTTTTTTGGACTTAGTCATTTTTCCATCGTTTATCAGACTTTCAGATAGGGGAAATGTCAGTGAGCATTATGATTTCAGTTCCAGAGCGATTCGCCCAATGAGTCCTTGATATTTAGTCGTTTTCAGACAATTTTCTGGATTTTTGAAAATTTCACTTTTTTGTGAAAATATCCACTAAATGAGGGGATAATATGTGTGAGGGTACCCCAGGAGAGTTCCAAATGTGTGTGGGTAGAATATATATCCCACGGGGGTAAAATTGAAAAAAATTGAAAAACTTTTTTTTTTGGACTTAGTCATTTTTCCATCGTTTATCAGACTTTCAGATAGGGCAAATGTCAGTGAGCGTTCCGATTTCAGTTCCAGAGCGATTCGCCCAATGAGTCCTTGATATTTAGTCGTTTTCAGCCAATTTTCTGGATTTTTGTAAATTTCACTTTTTTGTGAAAATATACACTAAATGAGGGAATAATATGTGTGAGGGTACCCCAGGAGAGGTCCAAATGTGTGTGGGTAGAATATATATCCCACGGGGGTAAAATTGAAAAAAGTTGAAAAATTTTTTTTTTTTGGACTTAGTCATTTTTCCAGCGTTTATCAGACTTTCAGATAGGGGAAATGTCAGTGAGCATTACGATTTCAGTTCCAGAGCGATTCGCCCAATGAGTCCTTGATATTTATTCGTTTTCAGCCAATATTTTGGATTTTTGAAAATTTCACTTTTTTGTGAAAATATCCACTAAATGAGGGAATAATATGTGTGAGTGTACCCCAGGAGAATTCCAAATGTGTGTGTGTAGAATATATATCCCACGGGGGTAAAATTGAAAAAAGTTGAAAAATTTTTTTTTTTGGACTTAGTCATTTTTCCATCGTTTATCAGACTTTCAGATAGGGGAAATGTCAGTGAGCATTATGATTTCAGTTCCAGAGCGATTCGCCCAATGAGTCCTTGATATTTAGTCGTTTTCAGACAATTTTCTGGATTTTTGAAAATTTCACTTTTTTGTGAAAATATCCACTAAATGAGGGGATAATATGTGTGAGGGTACCCCAGGAGAGTTCCAAATGTGTGTGGGTAGAATATATATCCCACGGGGGTAAAATTGAAAAAAGTTGAAAAACTTTTTTTTTTGGACTTAGTCATTTTTCCATCGTTTATCAGACTTTCAGATAGGGCAAATGTCAGTGAGCGTTCCGATTTCAGTTCCAGAGCGATTCGCCCAATGAGTCCTTGATATTTAGTCGTTTTCAGCCAATTTTCTGGATTTTTGTAAATTTCACTTTTTTGTGAAAATATACACTAAATGAGGGAATAATATGTGTGAGGGTACCCCAGGAGAGGTCCAAATGTGTGTGGGTAGAATATATATCCCACGGGGGTAAAATTGAAAAAAGTTGAAAAATTTTTTTTTTTTGGACTTAGTCATTTTTCCAGCGTTTATCAGACTTTCAGATAGGGGAAATGTCAGTGAGCATTACGATTTCAGTTCCAGAGCGATTCGCCCAATGAGTCCTTGATATTTATTCGTTTTCAGCCAATATTTTGGATTTTTGAAAATTTCACTTTTTTGTGAAAATATCCACTAAATGAGGGAATAATATGTGTGAGTGTACCCCAGGAGAATTCCAAATGTGTGTGTGTAGAATATATATCCCACGGGGGTAAAATTGAAAAAAGTTGAAAAATTTTTTTTTTTGGACTTAGTCATTTTTCCATCGTTTATCAGACTTTCAGATAGGGGAAATGTCAGTGAGCATTATGATTTCAGTTCCAGAGCGATTCGCCCAATGAGTCCTTGATATTTAGTCGTTTTCAGACAATTTTCTGGATTTTTGAAAATTTCACTTTTTTGTGAAAATATCCACTAAATGAGGGGATAATATGTGTGAGGGTACCCCAGGAGAGTTCCAAATGTGTGTGGGTAGAATATATATCCCACGGGGGTAAAATTGAAAAAAGTTGAAAAACTTTTTTTTTTGGACTTAGTCATTTTTCCATCGTTTATCAGACTTTCAGATAGGGCAAATGTCAGTGAGCGTTCCGATTTCAGTTCCAGAGCGATTCGCCCAATGAGTCCTTGATATTTAGTCGTTTTCAGCCAATTTTCTGGATTTTTGTAAATTTCACTTTTTTGTGAAAATATACACTAAATGAGGGAATAATATGTGTGAGGGTACCCCAGGAGAGGTCCAAATGTGTGTGGGTAGAATATATATCCCACGGGGGTAAAATTGAAAAAAGTTGAAAAATTTTTTTTTTTTGGACTTAGTCATTTTTCCAGCGTTTATCAGACTTTCAGATAGGGGAAATGTCAGTGAGCATTACGATTTCAGTTCCAGAGCGATTCGCCCAATGAGTCCTTGATATTTAGTCGTTTTCAGACAATATTTTGGATTTTTGAAAATTTCACTTTTTTGTGAAAATATCCACTAAATGAGGGAATAATATGTGTGAGGGAACCCCAGGAGAATTCCAAATGTGTGTGTAGAATATATATCCCACGGTTGTGAATTGAAAAAAGTTGAAAAAAATTTTTTTTTAGACTTAGTCATTTTTCCGGCGTTTATCAGACTTTCAGATAGGGCAAATGTCAGTGAGTGTTCCGATTTCAGTTCCAGAGCAATTCGCCCAATGAGTCCTTGATATTTAGGCGTTTTCAGCCAATATTTTGGATTTTTGAAAATTTCTCTTTTTTGTGAAAATATCCACTAAATGAGGGAATAATATGTGTGAGGGTACCCCAGGAGAATTCAAAATGTGTGTGTGTAGAATATATATCCCACGGGGGTAAAATTGAAAAAAATTTTTTTTGGACTTAGTCATTTTTCCGGCGTTTATCAGACTTTCAGATAGGGCAAATGTCAGTGAGCGTTCCGATTTCAGTTCCAGAGCGATTCACCCAATGAGTCCTTGATATTTAGTCGTTTTCAGCCAATATTTTGGATATTTGAAAATTTCACTTTTTTGTGAAAATATCCACTAAATGAGGGAATAATATGTGTGAGGGTACCCCAGGAGAATTCCAAATGTGTGTGTGTAGAATATATATCCCACGGGGGTAAAATTGAAAAAAGTTGAAAAAAATTTTTTTTTTGGACTTAGTCATTTTTCCGGCGTTTATCAGACTTTCAGATAGGGCAAATGTCAGTGAGTGTTCCGATTTCAGTTCCAGAGCAATTCTCCCAATGAGTCCTTGATATTTAGGCGTTTTCAGACAATATTTTGGATGTTTGAAAATTTCTCTTTTTTGTGAAAATATCCACTAAATGAGGGAATAATATGTGTGAGGGTACCCCAGGAGAGTTCCAAATGTGTGTGGGTAGAATATATATCCCACGGGGCTAAAATTGAAAAAAGTTGAAAAATTTTTTTTTTTGGACTTAGTCATTTTTCCATCGTTTATCAGACTTTCAGATAGGGGAAATGTCAGTGAGCATTATGATTTCAGTTCCAGAGCGATTCGCCCAATGAGTCCTTGATATTTAGTCGTTTTCAGACAATTTTCTGGATTTTTGAAAATTTCACTTTTTTGTGAAAATATCCACTAAATGAGGGGATAATATGTGTGAGGGTACCCCAGGAGAGTTCCAAATGTGTGTGGGTAGAATATATATCCCACGGGGGTAAAATTGAAAAAAGTTGAAAAACTTTTTTTTTTGGACTTAGTCATTTTTCCATCGTTTATCAGACTTTCAGATAGGGCAAATGTCAGTGAGCGTTCCGATTTCAGTTCCAGAGCGATTCGCCCAATGAGTCCTTGATATTTAGTCGTTTTCAGCCAATTTTCTGGATTTTTGTAAATTTCACTTTTTTGTGAAAATATACACTAAATGAGGGAATAATATGTGTGAGGGTACCCCAGGAGAGGTCCAAATGTGTGTGGGTAGAATATATATCCCACGGGGGTAAAATTGAAAAAAGTTGAAAAATTTTTTTTTTTTGGACTTAGTCATTTTTCCAGCGTTTATCAGACTTTCAGATAGGGGAAATGTCAGTGAGCATTACGATTTCAGTTCCAGAGCGATTCGCCCAATGAGTCCTTGATATTTATTCGTTTTCAGCCAATATTTTGGATTTTTGAAAATTTCACTTTTTTGTGAAAATATCCACTAAATGAGGGAATAATATGTGTGAGTGTACCCCAGGAGAATTCCAAATGTGTGTGTGTAGAATATATATCCCACGGGGGTAAAATTGAAAAAAGTTGAAAAATTTTTTTTTTTGGACTTAGTCATTTTTCCATCGTTTATCAGACTTTCAGATAGGGGAAATGTCAGTGAGCATTATGATTTCAGTTCCAGAGCGATTCGCCCAATGAGTCCTTGATATTTAGTCGTTTTCAGACAATTTTCTGGATTTTTGAAAATTTCACTTTTTTGTGAAAATATCCACTAAATGAGGGGATAATATGTGTGAGGGTACCCCAGGAGAGTTCCAAATGTGTGTGGGTAGAATATATATCCCACGGGGGTAAAATTGAAAAAAGTTGAAAAACTTTTTTTTTTGGACTTAGTCATTTTTCCATCGTTTATCAGACTTTCAGATAGGGCAAATGTCAGTGAGCGTTCCGATTTCAGTTCCAGAGCGATTCGCCCAATGAGTCCTTGATATTTAGTCGTTTTCAGCCAATTTTCTGGATTTTTGTAAATTTCACTTTTTTGTGAAAATATACACTAAATGAGGGAATAATATGTGTGAGGGTACCCCAGGAGAGGTCCAAATGTGTGTGGGTAGAATATATATCCCACGGGGGTAAAATTGAAAAAAGTTGAAAAATTTTTTTTTTTTGGACTTAGTCATTTTTCCAGCGTTTATCAGACTTTCAGATAGGGGAAATGTCAGTGAGCATTACGATTTCAGTTCCAGAGCGATTCGCCCAATGAGTCCTTGATATTTAGTCGTTTTCAGACAATATTTTGGATTTTTGAAAATTTCACTTTTTTGTGAAAATATCCACTAAATGAGGGAATAATATGTGTGAGGGAACCCCAGGAGAATTCCAAATGTGTGTGTAGAATATATATCCCACGGTTGTGAATTGAAAAAAGTTGAAAAAAATTTTTTTTTGGACTTAGTCATTTTTCCGGCGTTTATCAGACTTTCAGATAGGGCAAATGTCAGTGAGTGTTCCGATTTCAGTTCCAGAGCAATTCGCCCAATGAGTCCTTGATATTTAGGCGTTTTCAGCCAATATTTTGGATTTTTGAAAATTTCTCTTTTTTGTGAAAATATCCACTAAATGAGGGAATAATATGTGTGAGGGTACCCCAGGAGAATTCAAAATGTGTGTGTGTAGAATATATATCCCACGGGGGTAAAATTGAAAAAAATTTTTTTTGGACTTAGTCATTTTTCCGGCGTTTATCAGACTTTCAGATAGGGCAAATGTCAGTGAGCGTTCCGATTTCAGTTCCAGAGCGATTCACCCAATGAGTCCTTGATATTTAGTCGTTTTCAGCCAATATTTTGGATATTTGAAAATTTCACTTTTTTGTGAAAATATCCACTAAATGAGGGAATAATATGTGTGAGGGTACCCCAGGAGAATTCCAAATGTGTGTGTGTAGAATATATATCCCATGGGGGTAAAATTGAAAAAAGTTGAAAAAAATTTTTTTTTTGGACTTAGTCATTTTTCCGGCGTTTATCAGACTTTCAGATAGGGCAAATGTCAGTGAGTGTTCCGATTTCAGTTCCAGAGCAATTCTCCCAATGAGTCCTTGATATTTAGGCGTTTTCAGACAATATTTTGGATTTTTGAAAATTTCTCTTTTTTGTGAAAATATCCACTAAATGAGGGAATAATATGTGTGAGGGTACCCCAGGAGAGTTCCAAATGTGTGTGGGTAGAATATATATCCCACGGGGCTAAAATTGAAAAAAGTTGAAAAATTTTTTTTTTTGGACTTAGTCATTTTTCCATCGTTTATCAGACTTTCAGATAGGGGAAATGTCAGTGAGCATTATGATTTCAGTTCCAGAGCGATTCGCCCAATGAGTCCTTGATATTTAGTCGTTTTCAGACAATTTTCTGGATTTTTGAAAATTTCACTTTTTTGTGAAAATATCCACTAAATGAGGGGATAATATGTGTGAGGGTACCCCAGGAGAGTTCCAAATGTGTGTGGGTAGAATATATATCCCACGGGGGTAAAATTGAAAAAAGTTGAAAAACTTTTTTTTTTGGACTTAGTCATTTTTCCATCGTTTATCAGACTTTCAGATAGGGCAAATGTCAGTGAGCGTTCCGATTTCAGTTCCAGAGCGATTCGCCCAATGAGTCCTTGATATTTAGTCGTTTTCAGCCAATTTTCTGGATTTTTGTAAATTTCACTTTTTTGTGAAAATATACACTAAATGAGGGAATAATATGTGTGAGGGTACCCCAGGAGAGGTCCAAATGTGTGTGGGTAGAATATATATCCCACAGGGGTAAAATTGAAAAAAGTTGAAAAATTTTTTTTTTTTGGACTTAGTCATTTTTCCAGCGTTTATCAGACTTTCAGATAGGGGAAATGTCAGTGAGCATTACGATTTCAGTTCCAGAGCGATTCGCCCAATGAGTCCTTGATATTTATTCGTTTTCAGCCAATATTTTGGATTTTTGAAAATTTCACTTTTTTGTGAAAATATCCACTAAATGAGGGAATAATATGTGTGAGTGTACCCCAGGAGAATTCCAAATGTGTGTGTGTAGAATATATATCCCACGGGGGTAAAATTGAAAAAAGTTGAAAAATTTTTTTTTTTGGACTTAGTCATTTTTCCATCGTTTATCAGACTTTCAGATAGGGGAAATGTCAGTGAGCATTATGATTTCAGTTCCAGAGCGATTCGCCCAATGAGTCCTTGATATTTAGTCGTTTTCAGACAATTTTCTGGATTTTTGAAAATTTCACTTTTTTGTGAAAATATCCACTAAATGAGGGGATAATATGTGTGAGGGTACCCCAGGAGAGTTCCAAATGTGTGTGGGTAGAATATATATCCCACGGGGGTAAAATTGAAAAAAGTTGAAAAACTTTTTTTTTTGGACTTAGTCATTTTTCCATCGTTTATCAGACTTTCAGATAGGGCAAATGTCAGTGAGCGTTCCGATTTCAGTTCCAGAGCGATTCGCCCAATGAGTCCTTGATATTTAGTCGTTTTCAGCCAATTTTCTGGATTTTTGTAAATTTCACTTTTTTGTGAAAATATACACTAAATGAGGGAATAATATGTGTGAGGGTACCCCAGGAGAGGTCCAAATGTGTGTGGGTAGAATATATATCCCACGGGGGTAAAATTGAAAAAAGTTGAAAAATTTTTTTTTTTTGGACTTAGTCATTTTTCCAGCGTTTATCAGACTTTCAGATAGGGGAAATGTCAGTGAGCATTACGATTTCAGTTCCAGAGCGATTCGCCCAATGAGTCCTTGATATTTATTCGTTTTCAGCCAATATTTTGGATTTTTGAAAATTTCACTTTTTTGTGAAAATATCCACTAAATGAGGGAATAATATGTGTGAGTGTACCCCAGGAGAATTCCAAATGTGTGTGTGTAGAATATATATCCCACGGGGGTAAAATTGAAAAAAGTTGAAAAATTTTTTTTTTTGGACTTAGTCATTTTTCCATCGTTTATCAGACTTTCAGATAGGGGAAATGTCAGTGAGCATTATGATTTCAGTTCCAGAGCGATTCGCCCAATGAGTCCTTGATATTTAGTCGTTTTCAGACAATTTTCTGGATTTTTGAAAATTTCACTTTTTTGTGAAAATATCCACTAAATGAGGGGATAATATGTGTGAGGGTACCCCAGGAGAGTTCCAAATGTGTGTGGGTAGAATATATATCCCACGGGGGTAAAATTGAAAAAAGTTGAAAAACTTTTTTTTTTGGACTTAGTCATTTTTCCATCGTTTATCAGACTTTCAGATAGGGCAAATGTCAGTGAGCGTTCCGATTTCAGTTCCAGAGCGATTCGCCCAATGAGTCCTTGATATTTAGTCGTTTTCAGCCAATTTTCTGGATTTTTGTAAATTTCACTTTTTTGTGAAAATATACACTAAATGAGGGAATAATATGTGTGAGGGTACCCCAGGAGAGGTCCAAATGTGTGTGGGTAGAATATATATCCCACGGGGGTAAAATTGAAAAAAGTTGAAAAATTTTTTTTTTTTGGACTTAGTCATTTTTCCAGCGTTTATCAGACTTTCAGATAGGGGAAATGTCAGTGAGCATTACGATTTCAGTTCCAGAGCGATTCGCCCAATGAGTCCTTGATATTTAGTCGTTTTCAGACAATATTTTGGATTTTTGAAAATTTCACTTTTTTGTGAAAATATCCACTAAATGAGGGAATAATATGTGTGAGGGAACCCCAGGAGAATTCCAAATGTGTGTGTAGAATATATATCCCACGGTTGTGAATTGAAAAAAGTTGAAAAAAATTTTTTTTTAGACTTAGTCATTTTTCCGGCGTTTATCAGACTTTCAGATAGGGCAAATGTCAGTGATTGTTCCGATTTCAGTTCCAGAGCAATTCGCCCAATGAGTCCTTGATATTTAGGCGTTTTCAGCCAATATTTTGGATTTTTGAAAATTTCTCTTTTTTGTGAAAATATCCACTAAATGAGGGAATAATATGTGTGAGGGTACCCCAGGAGAATTCAAAATGTGTGTGTGTAGAATATATATCCCACGGGGGTAAAATTGAAAAAAATTTTTTTTGGACTTAGTCATTTTTCCGGCGTTTATCAGACTTTCAGATAGGGCAAATGTCAGTGAGCGTTCCGATTTCAGTTCCAGAGCGATTCACCCAATGAGTCCTTGATATTTAGTCGTTTTCAGCCAATATTTTGGATATTTGAAAATTTCACTTTTTTGTGAAAATATCCACTAAATGAGGGAATAATATGTGTGAGGGTACCCCAGGAGAATTCCAAATGTGTGTGTGTAGAATATATATCCCACGGGGGTAAAATTGAAAAAAGTTGAAAAAAATTTTTTTTTTGGACTTAGTCATTTTTCCGGCGTTTATCAGACTTTCAGATAGGGCAAATGTCAGTGAGTGTTCCGATTTCAGTTCCAGAGCAATTCTCCCAATGAGTCCTTGATATTTAGGCGTTTTCAGACAATATTTTGGATTTTTGAAAATTTCTCTTTTTTGTGAAAATATCCACTAAATGAGGGAATAATATGTGTGAGGGTACCCCAGGAGAGTTCCAAATGTGTGTGGGTAGAATATATATCCCACGGGGCTAAAATTGAAAAAAGTTGAAAAATTTTTTTTTTTGGACTTAGTCATTTTTCCATCGTTTATCAGACTTTCAGATAGGGGAAATGTCAGTGAGCATTATGATTTCAGTTCCAGAGCGATTCGCCCAATGAGTCCTTGATATTTAGTCGTTTTCAGACAATTTTCTGGATTTTTGAAAATTTCACTTTTTTGTGAAAATATCCACTAAATGAGGGGATAATATGTGTGAGGGTACCCCAGGAGAGTTCCAAATGTGTGTGGGTAGAATATATATCCCACGGGGGTAAAATTGAAAAAAGTTGAAAAACTTTTTTTTTTGGACTTAGTCATTTTTCCATCGTTTATCAGACTTTCAGATAGGGCAAATGTCAGTGAGCGTTCCGATTTCAGTTCCAGAGCGATTCGCCCAATGAGTCCTTGATATTTAGTCGTTTTCAGCCAATTTTCTGGATTTTTGTAAATTTCACTTTTTTGTGAAAATATACACTAAATGAGGGAATAATATGTGTGAGGGTACCCCAGGAGAGGTCCAAATGTGTGTGGGTAGAATATATATCCCACGGGGGTAAAATTGAAAAAAGTTGAAAAATTTTTTTTTTTTGGACTTAGTCATTTTTCCAGCGTTTATCAGACTTTCAGATAGGGGAAATGTCAGTGAGCATTACGATTTCAGTTCCAGAGCGATTCGCCCAATGAGTCCTTGATATTTATTCGTTTTCAGCCAATATTTTGGATTTTTGAAAATTTCACTTTTTTGTGAAAATATCCACTAAATGAGGGAATAATATGTGTGAGTGTACCCCAGGAGAATTCCAAATGTGTGTGTGTAGAATATATATCCCACGGGGGTAAAATTGAAAAAAGTTGAAAAATTTTTTTTTTTGGACTTAGTCATTTTTCCATCGTTTATCAGACTTTCAGATAGGGGAAATGTCAGTGAGCATTATGATTTCAGTTCCAGAGCGATTCGCCCAATGAGTCCTTGATATTTAGTCGTTTTCAGACAATTTTCTGGATTTTTGAAAATTTCACTTTTTTGTGAAAATATCCACTAAATGAGGGATAATATGTGTGAGGGTACCCCAGGAGAGTTCCAAATGTGTGTGGGTAGAATATATATCACACGGGGATAAAATTGAAAAAAATTTTTTTTGGTCTTAGTCATTTTTCTGGCGTTTATCAGACTTTCAGAGAGGGGAAATGTCAGTGAGAGTTCTGATTTCAGTTCCAGAGCGATTCGCCCAATGAGTCCTTGATATTTAGTCGTTTTCAGCCAATTTTCTGGATTTTTGAAAATTTCACTTTTTTGTGAAAATATCCACTAAATGAGAGAATAATATGTGTGAGGGTACCCCAGGAGAATTCCAAATGTGTGTGTGTAGAATATATATCCCACGGGGGTAAAATTGAAAAAAGTTGAAAAAATTTATTTTTTGGACTTAGTCATTTTTCCGGCGTTTATCAGACTTTCAGATAGGGCAAATGTCAGTGAGCGTTCCGATTTCAGTTCCAGAGCGATTCGCCCAATGAGTCCTTGATATTTAGTCGTTTTCAGCCAATATTTTGTATTTTTGAAAATTTCACTTTTTTGTGAAAATATCCACTAAATGAGGGAATAATATGTGTGAGGGTACCCCAGGAGAATTCCAAATGTGTGTGTGTAGAATATATATCCCACGGGGGTCAAATTGAAAAAAGTTGAAAAAATTTATGTTTTGGACTTAGTCATTTTTCCGGCGTTTATCAGACTTTCAGATAGGGCAAATGTCAGTGAGCGTTCCGATTTCAGTTTCAGAGCGATTTACCAATGAGTCCTTGATATTTAGTCGTTTTCAGCCAATTTTCTGGATTTTTGAAAATTTCACTTTTTTGTGAAAATATCCACTAAATGAGGGATAATATGTGTGAGGGTACCCCAGGAGAGTTCCAAATGTGTGTGGGTAGAATATATATCCCACGGGGATAAAATTGAAAAAAATTTTTTTTGGACTTAGTCATTTTTCTGGCGTTTATCAGACTTTCAGAGAGGGCAAATGTCAGTGAGCGTTCTGATTTCAGTTTCAGAGCGATTCGCCCATTGAGTCCTTGATATTTAGTCGTTTTCAGCCTATTTTCTGGATTTTTGAAAATTTCACTTTTTTGTGAAAATATCCACTAAATGAGAGAATAATATGTGTGAGGGTACCCCAGGAGAGTCCAAATGTGTGTGGGTAGAATATATATCCCACGGGGGTAAAATTGAAAAAAAAATTTTTTGGACTTAGTCATTTTTCTGGCGTTTATCAGACGTTCAGATAGGGCAAATGTCAGTGAGCGTTCCGATTTCAGTTCCAGAGCGATTCGCCCAATGAGTCCTTGATATTTATTCGTTTTCAGCCAATATTTTGGATTTTTGAAAATTTCACTTTTTTGTGAAAATATCCACTAAATGAGGGAATAATATGTGTGAGGGTACCCCATGAGAATTCCAAATGTGTGTGTGTAGAATATATATCCCACGGGGGTAAAATTGAAAAAAGTTGAAAAATTTTTTTTTTTGGACTTAGTCATTTTTCCATCGTTTATCAGACTTTCAGATAGGGGAAATGTCAGTGAGCATTATGATTTCAGTTCCAGAGCGATTCGCCCAATGAGTCCTTGATATTTAGTCGTTTTCAGACAATTTTCTGGATTTTTGAAAATTTCACTTTTTTGTGAAAATATCCACTAAATGAGAGAATAATATGTGTGAGGGTACCCCAGGAGAGTCCAAATGTGTGTGGGTAGAATATATATCCCACGGGGGTAAAATTGAAAAAAAAATTTTTTGGACTTAGTCATTTTTCTGGCGTTTATCAGACGTTCAGATAGGGCAAATGTCAGTGAGCGTTCCGATTTCAGTTCCAGAGCGATTCGCCCAATGAGTCCTTGATATTTATTCGTTTTCAGCCAATATTTTGGATTTTTGAAAATTTCACTTTTTTGTGAAAATATCCACTAAATGAGGGAATAATATGTGTGAGGGTACCCCAGGAGAATTCCAAATGTGTGTGTGTAGAATATATATCCCACGGGGGTAAAATTGAAAAAAGTTGAAAAATTTTTTTTTTTGGACTTAGTCATTTTTCCATCGTTTATCAGACTTTCAGATAGGGGAAATGTCAGTGAGCATTATGATTTCAGTTCCAGAGCGATTCGCCCAATGAGTCCTTGATATTTAGTCGTTTTCAGACAATTTTCTGGATTTTTGAAAATTTCACTTTTTTGTGAAAATATCCACTAAATGAGGGGATAATATGTGTGAGGGTACCCCAGGAGAGTTCCAAATGTGTGTGGGTAGAATATATATCCCACGGGGGTAAAATTGAAAAAAGTTGAAAAACTTTTTTTTTTGGACTTAGTCATTTTTCCATCGTTTATCAGACTTTCAGATAGGGCAAATGTCAGTGAGCGTTCCGATTTCAGTTCCAGAGCGATTCGCCCAATGAGTCCTTGATATTTAGTCGTTTTCAGCCAATTTTCTGGATTTTTGTAAATTTCACTTTTTTGTGAAAATATACACTAAATGAGGGAATAATATGTGTGAGGGTACCCCAGGAGAGGTCCAAATGTGTGTGGGTAGAATATATATCCCACGGGGGTAAAATTGAAAAAAGTTGAAAAATTTTTTTTTTTTGGACTTAGTCATTTTTCCAGCGTTTATCAGACTTTCAGATAGGGGAAATGTCAGTGAGCATTACGATTTCAGTTCCAGAGCGATTCGCCCAATGAGTCCTTGATATTTAGTCGTTTTCAGACAATATTTTGGATTTTTGAAAATTTCACTTTTTTGTGAAAATATCCACTAAATGAGGGAATAATATGTGTGAGGGAACCCCAGGAGAATTCCAAATGTGTGTGTAGAATATATATCCCACGGTTGTGAATTGAAAAAAGTTGAAAAAAATTTTTTTTTGGACTTAGTCATTTTTCCGGCGTTTATCAGACTTTCAGATAGGGCAAATGTCAGTGAGTGTTCCGATTTCAGTTCCAGAGCAATTCGCCCAATGAGTCCTTGATATTTAGGCGTTTTCAGCCAATATTTTGGATTTTTGAAAATTTCTCTTTTTTGTGAAAATATCCACTAAATGAGGGAATAATATGTGTGAGGGTACCCCAGGAGAATTCAAAATGTGTGTGTGTAGAATATATATCCCACGGGGGTAAAATTGAAAAAAATTTTTTTTGGACTTAGTCATTTTTCCGGCGTTTATCAGACTTTCAGATAGGGCAAATGTCAGTGAGCGTTCCGATTTCAGTTCCAGAGCGATTCACCCAATGAGTCCTTGATATTTAGTCGTTTTCAGCCAATATTTTGGATATTTGAAAATTTCACTTTTTTGTGAAAATATCCACTAAATGAGGGAATAATATGTGTGAGGGTACCCCAGGAGAATTCCAAATGTGTGTGTGTAGAATATATATCCCACGGGGGTAAAATTGAAAAAAGTTGAAAAAAATTTTTTTTTTGGACTTAGTCATTTTTCCGGCGTTTATCAGACTTTCAGATAGGGCAAATGTCAGTGAGTGTTCCGATTTCAGTTCCAGAGCAATTCTCCCAATGAGTCCTTGATATTTAGGCGTTTTCAGACAATATTTTGGATTTTTGAAAATTTCTCTTTTTTGTGAAAATATCCACTAAATGAGGGAATAATATGTGTGAGGGTACCCCAGGAGAGTTCCAAATGTGTGTGGGTAGAATATATATCCCACGGGGGTAAAATTGAAAAAAGTTGAAAAATTTTTTTTTTTTGGACTTAGTCATTTTTCCAGCGTTTATCAGACTTTCAGATAGGGGAAATGTCAGTGAGCATTACGATTTCAGTTCCAGAGCGATTCGCCCAATGAGTCCTTGATATTTAGTCGTTTTCAGACAAGTTTCTGGATTTTTGAAAATTTCACTTTTTTGTGAAAATATCCACTAAATGAGGGAATAATATGTGTGAGGGTACCCCAGGAGAGTTCCAAATGTGTGTGGGTAGAATATATATCTCACGGGGGTAAAATTGAAAAAAAAATTTTTTGGACTTAGTCATTTTTCTGGCGTTTATCAGACTTTCAGATAGGCCAAATGTCAGTGAGCGTTCCGATTTCAGTTCCAGAGCGATTCGCGCAATGAGTCCTTGATATTTAGTCGTTTTCAGCCAATTTTCTGGATTTTTGTAAATTTCACTTTTTTGTGAAAATATCCACTAAATGAGTGAATAATATGTGTGAGCGTACCCCAGGAGAATTCCAAATGTGTGTGGGTAGAATATATATCCCACGGGGGTAAAATTGAAAAAAGTTGAAAAATTTTTTTTTTTTGGACTTACTCATTTTTCCAGCGTTTATCAGACTTTCAGATAAGGGAAATGTCAGTGAGCATTACGATTTCAGTTCCAGAGCGATTCGCCCAATGAGTCCTTGATATTTAGTCGTTTTCAGACAATATTTTGGATTTTAGAAAATTTCACTTTTTTGTGAAAATATCCACTAAATGAGGGAATAATATGTGTGAGGGTACACCAGGAGAATTCAAAATGTGTGTGTGTAGAATATATATCCCACGGGGGTAAAATTGAAAAAAATTTTTTTTGGACTTAGTCATTTTTCCGGCGTTTATCAGACTTTCAGATAGGGCAAATGTCAGTGAGCATTCCGATTTCAGTTCCAGAGCGATTCGCCCAATGAGTCCTTGATATTTAGTCGTTTTCAGCCAATATTTTGGATATTTGAAAATTTCACTTTTTTGTGAAAATATCCACTAAATGAGGGAATAATATGTGTGAGGGTACCCCAGGAGAATTCCAAATGTGTGTGTGTAGAATATATATCCCACGGGGGTAAAATTGAAAAAAGTTGAAAAAAATTTTTTTTTTGGACTTAGTCATTTTTCCGGCGTTTATCAGACTTTCAGATAGGGCAAATGTCAGTGAGTGTTCCGATTTCAGTTCCAGAGCAATTCTCCCAATGAGTCCTTGATATTTAGGCGTTTTCAGACAATATTTTGGATTTTTGAAAATTTCTCTTTTTTGTGAAAATATCCACTAAATGAGGGAATAATATGTGTGAGGGTACCCCAGGAGAGTTCCAAATGTGTGTGGGTAGAATATATATCCCACGGGGGTAAAATTGAAAAAAGTTGAAAAATTTTTTTTTTTGGACTTAGTCATTTTTCCAGCGTTTATCAGACTTTCAGATAGGGGAAATGTCAGTGAGCATTACGATTTCAGTTCAAGAGCGATTCGCCCAATGAGTCCTTGATATTTAGTCGTTTTCAGACAAGTTTCTGGATTTTTGAAAATTTCACTTTTTTGTGAAAATATCCACTAAATGAGGGAATAATATGTGTGAGGGTACCCCAGGAGAGTTCCAAATGTGTGTGGGTAGAATATATATCTCACGGGGGTAAAATTGAAAAAAAAATTTTTTGGACTTAGTCATTTTTCTGGCGTTTATCAGACTTTCAGATAGGCCAAATGTCAGTGAGCGTTCCGATTTCAGTTCCAGAGCGATTCGCGCAATGAGTCCTTGATATTTAGTCGTTTTCAGCCAATTTTCGGGATTTTTGTAAATTTCACTTTTTTGTGAAAATATCCACTAAATGAGTGAATAATATGTGTGAGGGTACCCCAGGAGAATTCCAAATGTGTGTGGGTAGAATATATATCCCACGGGGGTAAAATTGAAAAAAGTTGAAAAATTTTTTTTTTTTGGACTTAGTCATTTTTCCAGCGTTTATCAGACTTTCAGATAGGGGAAATGTCAGTGAGCATTACGATTTCAGTTCCAGAGCGATTCGCCCAATGAGTCCTTGATATTTAGTCGTTTTCAGACAATATTTTGGATTTTAGAAAATTTCACTTTTTTGTGAAAATATCCACTAAATGAGGGAATAATATGTGTGAGGGTACACCAGGAGAATTCAAAATGTGTGTGTGTAGAATATATATCCCACGGGGGTAAAATTGAAAAAAATTTTTTTTGGACTTAGTCATTTTTCCGGCGTTGATCAGACTTTCAGATAGGGCAAATGTCAGTGAGCGTTCCGATTTCAGTTCCAGAGCGATTCGCCCAATGAGTCCTTGATATTTAGTCGTTTTCAGCCAATATTTTGGATATTTGAAAATTTCTCTTTTTTGTGAAAATATCCACTAAATGAGGGAATAATATGTGTGAGGGTACCCCAGGAGAATTCCAAATGTGTGTGTGTAGAATATATATCCCACGGGGTAAAATTGAAAAAAGTTGAAAAAAATTTTTTTTTTGGACTTAGTCATTTTTCCGGCGTTTATCAGACTTTCAGATAGGGCAAATGTCAGTGAGTGTTCCGATTTCAGTTCCAGAGCGATTCGCCCAATGAGTCCTTGATATTTAGTCGTTTTCAGACAAGTTTCTGGATTTTTGAAAATTTCACTTTTTTGTGAAAATATCCACTAAATGAGGGAATAATATGTGTGAGGGTACCCCAGGAGAGTTCCAAATGTGTGTGGGTAGAATATATATCTCACGGGGGTAAAATTGAAAAAAAAATTTTTTGGACTTAGTCATTTTTCTGGCGTTTATCAGACTTTCAGATAGGCCAAATGTCAGTGAGCGTTCCGATTTCAGTTCCAGAGCGATTCGCGCAATGAGTCCTTGATATTTAGTCGTTTTCAGCCAATTTTCGGGATTTTTGTAAATTTCACTTTTTTGTGAAAATATCCACTAAATGAGTGAATAATATGTGTGAGGGTACCCCAGGAGAATTCCAAATGTGTGTGGGTAGAATATATATCCCACGGGGGTAAAATTGAAAAAAGTTGAAAAATTTTTTTTTTTTGGACTTAGTCATTTTTCCGGCGTTGATCAGACTTTCAGATAGGGCAAATGTCAGTGAGCGTTCCGATTTCAGTTCCAGAGCGATTCGCCCAATGAGTCCTTGATATTTAGTCGTTTTCAGCCAATATTTTGAATTTTTGAAAATTTCTCTTTTTTGTGAAAATATCCACTAAATGAGGGAATAATATGTGTGAGGGTACCCCAGGAGAATTCCAAATGTGTTTGTGTAGAATATATATCCCACGGGGGTAAAATTGAAAAAAGTTGAAAAAATTTTTTTTTTTGGACTTAGTCATTTTTCCGGCGTTTATCAGACTTTCAGATAGGGCAAATGTCAGTGAGCGTTCCGATTTCAGTTCCAGAGCGATTCGCCCAATGAGTCCTTGATATTTAGGCGTTTTCAGCCAATATTTTGGATTTTTGAAAATTTCACTTTTTTGTGAAAATATCCACTAAATGAGGGAATAATATGTGTGAGGGTACCCCAGGAGAATTCCAAATGTGTGTGTAGAATATATATCCCACGGTTGTGAATTGAAAAAAGTTGAAAAAAAATTTTTTTTGGACTTAGTCATTTTTCCGGCGTTTATCAGACTTTCAGATAGGGCAAATGTCAGTGAGTGTTCCGATTTCAGTTCCAGAGCAATTCTCCCAATGAGTCCTTGATATTTAGGCGTTTTCAGCCAATATTTTGGATTTTTGAAAATTTCTCTTTTTTGTGAAAATATCCACTAAATGAGGGAATAATATGTGTGAGGGTACCCCAGGAGAGTTCCAAATGTGTGTGGGTAGAATATATATCCCACGGGGGTAAAATTGAAAAAAGTTGAAAAATTTTTTTTTTGGACTTAGTCATTTTTCCAGCGTTTATCAGACTTTCAGATAGGGGAAATGTCAGTGAGCATTACGATTTCAGTTCCAGAGCGATTCGCCCAATGAGTCCTTGATATTTAGTCGTTTTCAGACAAGTTTCTGGATTTTTGAAAATTTCACTTTTTTGTGAAAATATCCACTAAATGAGGGAATAATATGTGTGAGGGTACCCCAGGAGAGTTCCAAATGTGTGTGGGTAGAATATATATCCCACGGGGGTAAAATTGAAAAAAAATTTTTTTGGACTTAGTCATTTTTCTGGCGTTTATCAGACTTTCAGAGAAGGCAAATGTCAGTGAGCGTTCCGATTTCAGTTCCAGAGCGATTCACCCAATGAGTCCTTGATATTTAGTCGTTTTCAGCCAATATTTTGGATTTTTGAAAATTTCACTTTTTTTGTGAAAATATACACTAAATGAGGGAATAATATGTGTGAGGGTACCCCAGGAGAGGTCCAAATGTGTGTGGGTAGAATATATATCCCACGGGGGTAAAATTGAAAAAAAATTTTTTTGGACTTAGTCATTTTTCTGGCGTTTATCAGACTTTCAGAGAGGGCAAATGTCAGTGAGCGTTCCGATTTCAGTTCCAGAGCGATTCGCCCAATGAGTCCTTGATATTTAGTCGTTTTCAGCCAATATTTTGGATTTTTGAAAATTTCACTTTTTTGTGAAAATATCCACTAAATGAGGGAATAATATGTGTGAGGGTACCCCAGGAGAATTCCAAATGTGTGTGTGTAGAATATATATCCCACGGGGGTAAAATTGAAAAAAGTTGAAAAAAATTTTTTTTTTGGACTTAGTCATTTTTCCGGCGTTTATCAGACTTTCAGATAGGGCAAATGTCAGTGAGCGTTCCGATTTCAGTTCCAGAGCGATTCGCCCAATGAGTCCTTGATATTTATGCGTTTTCAGCCAATATTTTGGATTTTTGAAAATTTCACTTTTTTGTGAAAATATCCACTAAATGAGGGAATAATATGTGTGAGGGTACCCCAGGAGAATTCCAAATGTGTGTGTAGAATATATATCCCACGGTTGTGAATTGAAAAAAGTTGAAAAAAATTTTTTTTTGGACTTAGTCATTTTTCCGGCGTTTATCAGACTTTCAGATAGGGCAAATGTCAGTGAGTGTTCCGATTTCAGTTCCAGAACAATTCGCCCAATGAGTCCTTGATATTTAGGCGTTTTCAGCCAATATTTTGGATTTTTGAAAATTTCTCTTTTTTGTGAAAATATCCACTAAATGAGGGAATAATATGTGTGAGGGTACCCCAGGAGAGTTCCAAATGTGTGTGGGTAGAATATATATCCCAAGGGGGTAAAATTGAAAAAGTTGAAAAAAATTTTTTTTTGGACTTAGTCATTTTTCGGGGGTTTATCAGACTTTCAGATAGGGCAAATGTCAGTGAGCGTTCCGATTTCAGTTCCAGAGCGATTCGCCCAATGAGTCCTTTATATTTAGTCGTTTTCAGCCAATATTTTGGATTTTTGAAAATTTCACTTTTTTGTGAAAATATCCACTAAATGAGGGAATAATATGTGTGAGGGTAACCCAGGAGAATTCCAAATGTGTGTGGGTAGAATATATATCCCACGGGGGTAAAATTGAAAAAAGTTGAAAAAAATTTTCTTAGGACTTAGTCATTTTTCCAGCGTTTATCAGACTTTCAGATAGGGGAAATGTCAGTGAGCATTACGATTTCAGTTCCAGAGCAATTCGCCCAATGAGTCCTTGATATTTAGTCGTTTTCAGACAATATTCTGGATTTTTGAAAATTTCACTTTTTTGTGAAAATATCCACTAAATGAGGGAATAATATGTGTGAGGGTACCCCAGGAGAATTCCAAATGTGTGTGGGTAGAATATATATCCCACGGGGGTAAAATTCAAAAAAAGTTGAAAAAAATTTTTTGGGGACTTAGTCATTTTTCTGGCGTTTATCAGACTTTCAGAGAGGGCAAATGTCAGTGAGCGTTCCGATTTCAGTTCCAGAGCGATTCGCCCAATGAGTGCTTGATATTTAGTCGTTTTCAGCCAATATTTTGGATTTTTGAAAATTTCACTTTTTTGTGAAAATATACACTAAATGAGGGAATAATATGTGTGAGGGTACCCCAGGAGAGGTCCAAATGTGTGTGGGTAGAATATATATCCCACGGGGGTAAAATGGAAAAAAATTTTTTTTGGACTTAGTCATTTTTCTGGCGTTTATCAGACTTTCAGAGAGGGCAAATGTCAGTGAGCGTTCCGATTTCAGCTCCAGAGCGATTCGCCCAATGAGTCCTTGATATTTAGTCGTTTTCAGCCAATATTTTGGATTTTTGAAAATTTCACTTTTTTGTGAAAATATCCACTAAATGAGGGAATAATATGTGTGAGGGTACCCCAGGAGAGTTCCAAATGTGTGTGTGTAGAATATATATCCCACGGGGGTAAAATTGAAAAAAGTTGAAACATTTTTTTTTTTTGGACTTATTCATTTTTCTGGCGTTTATCAGACTTTCAGAGAGGGCAAATGTCAGTGAGCGTTACGATTTCAGTTCCAGAGCAATTCGCCCAATGAGTCCTTGATATTTAGTCGTTTTCAGACAATATTCTGGATTTTTGAAAATTTCACTTTTTTGTGAAAATATCCACTAAATGAGGGAATAATATGTGTGAGGGTACCCCAGGAGAGTTCCAAATGTGTGTGGGTAGAATATATATCTCAAGGGGGTAAAATTGAAAAAAAAATTTTTTGGACTTAGTCCTTTTTCTGGCGTTTATCAGACTTTCAGATAGGGCAAATGTCAGTGAGCGTTCCGATTTCAGTTCCAGAGCGATTCGCCCAATGAGTCCTTGATATTTAGTCGTTTTCAGCCAATTTTCTGGATTTTTGTAAATTTCACTTTTTTGTGAAAATATCCACTAAATGAGGGAATAATATGTGTGAGGGTACCCCAGGAGAGGTCCAAATGTGTATGGGTAGAATATATATCCCACGGGGGTAAAATTGAAAAAAAATTTTTTTGGACTTAGTCATTTTTCTGGCGTTTATCAGACTTTCAGAGAGGGCAAATGTCAGTGAGCGTTCCGATTTCAGTTCCAGAGCGATTCGCCCAATGAGTCCTTGATATTTAGTCGTTTTCAGCCAATATTTTGGATTTTTGAAAATTTAACTTTTTTGTGAAAATATCCACTAAATGAGGGAATAATATGTGTGAGGGTACACCAGGAGAATTCCAAATGTGTGTGTGTAGAATATATATCCCACGGGGGTAAAATTGAAAAAAAATTTTTTTGGACTTAGTCATTTTTCTGGCGTTTATCAGACTTTCAGAGAAGGCAAATGTCAGTGAGCGTTCCGATTTCAGTTCCAGAGCGATTCGCCCAATGAGTCCTTGATATTTAGTCGTTTTCAGCCAATATTTTGGATTTTTGAAAATTTCACTTTTTTTGTGAAAATATACACTAAATGAGGGAATAATATGTGTGAGGGTACCCCAGGAGAGGTCCAAATGTGTGTGGGTAGAATATATATCCCACGGGGGTAAAATTGAAAAAAATTTTTTTTGGACTTAGTCATTTTTCTGGCGTTTATCAGACTTTCAGAGAGGGCAAATGTCAGTGAGCGTTCCGATTTCAGTTCCAGAGCGATTCGCCCAATGAGTCCTTGATATTTAGTCGTTTTCAGCCAATATTTTGGATTTTTGAAAATTTCACTTTTTTGTGAAAATATCCACTAAATGAGGGAATAATATGTGTGAGGGTACCCCAGGAGAATTCCAAATGTGTGTGTGTAGAATATATATCCCACGGGGGTAAAATTGAAAAAAGTTGAAAAAAATTTTTTTTTTGGACTTAGTCATTTTTCCGGCGTTTATCAGACTTTCAGATAGGGCAAATGTCAGTGAGCGTTCCGATTTCAGTTCCAGAGCGATTCGCCCAATGAGTCCTTGATATTTATGCGTTTTCAGCCAATATTTTGGATTTTTGAAAATTTCACTTTTTTGTGAAAATATCCACTAAATGAGGGAATAATATGTGTGAGGGTACCCCAGGAGAATTCCAAATGTGTGTGTAGAATATATATCCCACGGTTGTGAATTGAAAAAAGTTGAAAAAAATTTTTTTTTGGACTTAGTCATTTTTCCGGCGTTTATCAGACTTTCAGATAGGGCAAATGTCAGTGAGTGTTCCGATTTCAGTTCCAGAACAATTCGCCCAATGAGTCCTTGATATTTATGCGTTTTCAGCCAATATTTTGGATTTTTGAAAATTTCTCTTTTTTGTGAAAATATCCACTAAATGAGGGAATAATATGTGTGAGGGTACCCCAGGAGAGTTCCAAATGTGTGTGGGTAGAATATATATCCCAAGGGGGTAAAATTGAAAAAGTTGAAAAAAATTTTTTTTTGGACTTAGTCATTTTTCGGGGGTTTATCAGACTTTCAGATAGGGCAAATGTCAGTGAGCGTTCCAATTTCAGTTCCAGAGCGATTCGCCCATTGAGTCCTTGTTATTTAGTCGTTTTCAGCTAATATTCTGGATTTTTGAAAATTTCACTTTTTTGTGAAAATATCCACTAAATGAGGGAATAATATGTGTGAGGGTACCCCAGGAGAGTTCCAAATGTGTGTGGGTAGAATATATATATCACGGGGGTAAAATTGAAAAAAAAATTTTTTGGACTTAGTCATTTTTCTGGCGTTTATCAGACTTTCAGATAGGCCAAATGTCAGTGAGCGTTCCGATTTCAGTTCCAGAGCGATTCGCCCAATGAGTCCTTGATATTTAGGCGTTTTCAGCCAATATTTGGATTTTTGAAAATTTCTCTTTTTTGTGAAAATATCCACTAAATGAGGGAATAATATGTGTGAGGGTACCCCAGGAGAGTTCCAAAGGTGTGTGGGTAGAATATATATCCCACGGGGGTAAAATTGAAAAAAGTTGAAAAATTTTTTTTTTTTGGACTTAGTCATTTTTCCAGCGTTTATCAGACTTTCAGATAGGGGAAATGTCAGTGAGCATTACGATTTCAGTTCCAGAGCAATTCGCCCAATGAGTCCTTGATATTTAGTCGTTTTCAGACAATATTCTGGATTTTTGAAAATTTCACTTTTTTGTGAAAATATCCACTAAATGAGGGAATAATATGTGTGAGGGTACCCCAGGAGAATTCCAAATGTGTGTGGGTAGAATATATATCCCACGGGGGTAAAATTGAAAAAAGTTGAAAAAAATTTTTTTGGGACTTAGTCATTTTTCCAGCGTTTATCAGACTTTCAGATAGGGGAAATGTCAGTGAGCATTCCAATTTCAGTTCCAGAGCGATTCGCCCAATGAGTCCTTGTTATTTAGTCGTTTTCAGCCAATATTCTGGATTTTTGAAAATTTCACTTTTTTGTGAAAATATCCACTAAATGAGGGAATAGTATGTGTGAGGGTACCCCAGGAGAGTTCCAAATGTGTGTGGGTAGAATATATATCTCACGGGGGTAAAATTGAAAAAAAAATTTTTTGGACTTAGTCATTTTTCTGGCGTTTATCAGACTTTCAGAGAGGGCAAATGTCAGTGAGCGTTCCGATTTCAGTTCCAGAGCGATTCGCCCAATGAGTCCTTGATATTTAGTCGTTTTCAGCCAATATTTTGGATTTTTGAAAATTTAACTTTTTTGTGAAAATATCCACTAAATGAGGGAATAATATGTGTGAGGGTACACCAGGAGAATTCCAAATGTGTGTGTGTAGAATATATATCCCACGGGGGTAAAATTGAAAAAAAAATTTTTTGGACTTAGTCATTTTTCTGGCGTTTATCAGACTTTCAGAGAAGGCAAATGTCAGTGAGCGTTCCGATTTCAGTTCCAGAGCGATTCGCCCAATGAGTCCTTGATATTTAGTCGTTTTCAGCCAATATTTTGGATTTTTGAAAATTTCACTTTTTTTGTGAAAATATACACTAAATGAGGGAATAATATGTGTGAGGGTACCCCAGGAGAGGTCCAAATGTGTGTGGGTAGAATATATATCCCACGGGGGTAAAATTGAAAAAAATTTTTTTTGGACTTAGTCATTTTTCTGGCGTTTATCAGACTTTCAGAGAGGGCAAATGTCAGTGAGCGTTCCGATTTCAGTTCCAGAGCGATTCGCCCAATGAGTCCTTGATATTTAGTCGTTTTCAGCCAATATTTTGGATTTTTGAAAATTTCACTTTTTTGTGAAAATATCCACTAAATGAGGGAATAATATGTGTGAGGGTACCCCAGGAGAATTCCAAATGTGTGTGTGTAGAATATATATCCCACGGGGGTAAAATTGAAAAAAGTTGAAAAAATTTTTTTTTTGGACTTAGTCATTTTTCCGGCGTTTATCAGACTTTCAGATAGGGCAAATGTCAGTGAGCGTTCCGATTTCAGTTCCAGAGCGATTCGCCCAATGAGTCCTTGATATTTATGCGTTTTCAGCCAATATTTTGGATTTTTGAAAATTTCACTTTTTTGTGAAAATATCCACTAAATGAGGGAATAATATGTGTGAGGGTACCCCAGGAGAATTCCAAATGTGTGTGTAGAATATATATCCCACGGTTGTGAATTGAAAAAAGTTGAAAAAAATTTTTTTTTGGACTTAGTCATTTTTCCGGCGTTTATCAGACTTTCAGATAGGGCAAATGTCAGTGAGTGTTCCGATTTCAGTTCCAGAACAATTCGCCCAATGAGTCCTTGATATTTATGCGTTTTCAGCCAATATTTTGGATTTTTGAAAATTTCTCTTTTTTGTGAAAATATCCACTAAATGAGGGAATAATATGTGTGAGGGTACCCCAGGAGAGTTCCAAATGTGTGTGGGTAGAATATATATCCCAAGGGGGTAAAATTGAAAAAGTTGAAAAAAATTTTTTTTTGGACTTAGTCATTTTTCGGGGGTTTATCAGACTTTCAGATAGGGCAAATGTCAGTGAGCGTTCCAATTTCAGTTCCAGAGCGATTCGCCCATTGAGTCCTTGTTATTTAGTCGTTTTCAGCTAATATTCTGGATTTTTGAAAATTTCACTTTTTTGTGAAAATATCCACTAAATGAGGGAATAATATGTGTGAGGGTACCCCAGGAGAGTTCCAAATGTGTGTGGGTAGAATATATATATCACGGGGGTAAAATTGAAAAAAAAATTTTTTGGACTTAGTCATTTTTCTGGCGTTTATCAGACTTTCAGATAGGCCAAATGTCAGTGAGCGTTCCGATTTCAGTTCCAGAGCGATTCGCCCAATGAGTCCTTGATATTTAGGCGTTTTCAGCCAATATTTGGATTTTTGAAAATTTCTCTTTTTTGTGAAAATATCCACTAAATGAGGGAATAATATGTGTGAGGGTACCCCAGGAGAGTTCCAAAGGTGTGTGGGTAGAATATATATCCCACGGGGGTAAAATTGAAAAAAGTTGAAAAATTTTTTTTTTTTGGACTTAGTCATTTTTCCAGCGTTTATCAGACTTTCAGATAGGGGAAATGTCAGTGAGCATTACGATTTCAGTTCCAGAGCAATTCGCCCAATGAGTCCTTGATATTTAGTCGTTTTCAGACAATATTCTGGATTTTTGAAAATTTCACTTTTTTGTGAAAATATCCACTAAATGAGGGAATAATATGTGTGAGGGTACCCCAGGAGAATTCCAAATGTGTGTGGGTAGAATATATATCCCACGGGGGTAAAATTGAAAAAAGTTGAAAAAAATTTTTTTGGGACTTAGTCATTTTTCCAGCGTTTATCAGACTTTCAGATAGGGGAAATGTCAGTGAGCATTCCAATTTCAGTTCCAGAGCGATTCGCCCAATGAGTCCTTGTTATTTAGTCGTTTTCAGCCAATATTCTGGATTTTTGAAAATTTCACTTTTTTGTGAAAATATCCACTAAATGAGGGAATAGTATGTGTGAGGGTACCCCAGGAGAGTTCCAAATGTGTGTGGGTAGAATATATATCTCACGGGGGTAAAATTGAAAAAAAAATTTTTTGGACTTAGTCATTTTTTTGGCGTTTATCAGACTTTCAGATAGGCCAAATGTCAGTGAGCGTTCCGATTTCAGTTCCAGAGCAATTCGCCCAATGAGTCCTTGATATTTAGTCGTTTTCAGACAATATTCTGGATTTTTGAAAATTTCACTTTTTTGTGAAAATATCCACTAAATGAGGGAATAATATGTGTGAGGGTACCCCAGGAGAGTTCCAAATGTGTGTGGGTAGAATATATATCTCAAGGGGGTAAAATTGAAAAAAAAATTTTTTAGACTTAGTCCTTTTTCTGGCGTTTATCAGACTTTCAGATAGGGCAAATGTCAGTGAGCGTTCCGATTTCAGTTCCAGAGCGATTCGCCCAATGAGTCCTTGATATTTAGTCGTTTTCCGCCAATTTTCTGGATTTTTGTAAATTTCACTTTTTTGTGAATATATACACTAAATGAGGGAATAATATGTGTGAGGGTACCCCAGGAGAGGTCCAAATGTGTGTGGGTAGAATATATATCCCACGGGGGTAAAATTGAAAAAAAATTTTTTTGGACTTAGTCATTTTTCTGGCGTTTATCAGACTTTCAGAGAGGGCAAATGTCAGTGAGCGTTCCGATTTCAGTTCCAGAGCGATTCGCCCAATGAGTCCTTGATATTTAGTCGTTTTCAGCTAATATTTTGGATTTTTGAAAATTTCACTTTTTTGTGAAAATATACACTAAATGAGGGAATAATATGTGTGAGGGTACCCCAGGAGAGGTCCAAATGTGTGTGGGTAGAATATATATCCCACGGGGGTAAAATTGAAAAAAATTTTTTTTGGACTTAGTCATTTTTCTGGCGTTTATCAGACTTTCAGAGAGGGCAAATGTCAGTGAGCGTTCCGATTTCAGCTCCAGAGCGATTCGCCCAATGAGTCCTTGATATTTAGTCGTTTTCAGCCAATATTTTGGATTTTTGAAAATTTCACTTTTTTGTGAAAATATCCACTAAATGAGGGAATAATATGTGTGAGGGTACCCCAGGAGAGTTCCAAATGTGTGTGTGTAGAATATATATCCCACGGGGGTAAAATTGAAAAAAGTTGAAACATTTTTTTTTTTTGGACTTATTCATTTTTCTGGCGTTTATCAGACTTTCAGAGAGGGCAAATGTCAGTGAGCGTTCCGATTTCAGTTCCAGAGCGATTCGCCCAATGAGTCCTTGATATTTATGCGTTTTCAGCCAATATTTTGGATTTTTGAAAATTTCACTTTTTTGTGAAAATATCCACTAAATGAGGGAATAATATGTGTGAGGGTACCCCAGGAGAATTCCAAATGTGTGTGTAGAATATATATCCCACGGTTGTGAATTGAAAAAAGTTGAAAAAAATTTTTTTTTGGACTTAGTCATTTTTCCGGCGTTTATCAGACTTTCAGATAGGGCAAATGTCAGTGAGTGTTCCGATTTCAGTTCCAGAACAATTCGCCCAATGAGTCCTTGATATTTATGCGTTTTCAGCCAATATTTTGGATTTTTGAAAATTTCTCTTTTTTGTGAAAATATCCACTAAATGAGGGAATAATATGTGTGAGGGTACCCCAGGAGAGTTCCAAATGTGTGTGGGTAGAATATATATCCCAAGGGGGTAAAATTGAAAAAGTTGAAAAAAATTTTTTTTTGGACTTAGTCATTTTTCGGGGGTTTATCAGACTTTCAGATAGGGCAAATGTCAGTGAGCGTTCCAATTTCAGTTCCAGAGCGATTCGCCCATTGAGTCCTTGTTATTTAGTCGTTTTCAGCTAATATTCTGGATTTTTGAAAATTTCACTTTTTTGTGAAAATATCCACTAAATGAGGGAATAATATGTGTGAGGTTACCCCAGGAGAGTTCCAAATGTGTGTGGGTAGAATATATATATCACGGGGGTAAAATTGAAAAAAAAATTTTTTGGACTTAGTCATTTTTCTGGCGTTTATCAGACTTTCAGATAGGCCAAATGTCAGTGAGCGTTCCGATTTCAGTTCCAGAGCGATTCGCCCAATGAGTCCTTGATATTTAGGCGTTTTCAGCCAATATTTGGATTTTTGAAAATTTCTCTTTTTTGTGAAAATATCCACTAAATGAGGGAATAATATGTGTGAGGGTACCCCAGGAGAGTTCCAAAGGTGTGTGGGTAGAATATATATCCCACGGGGGTAAAATTGAAAAAAGTTGAAAAATTTTTTTTTTTTGGACTTAGTCATTTTTCCAGCGTTTATCAGACTTTCAGATAGGGGAAATGTCAGTGAGCATTACGATTTCAGTTCCAGAGCAATTCGCCCAATGAGTCCTTGATATTTAGTCGTTTTCAGCCAATATTTTGGATTTTTGAAAATTTCACTTTTTTGTGAAAATATCCACTAAATGAGGGAATAATATGTGTGAGGGTGCCCCAGGAGAATTCCAAATGTGTGTGTGTAGAATATATATCCCAAGGGGGTAAAATTGAAAAAAGTTGAAAAAAATTTTTTTTTTGGACTTAGTCATTTTTCCGGCGTTTATCAGACTTTCAGATAGGGCAAATGTCAGTGAGCGTTCCGATTTCAGTTCCAGAGCGATTCGCCCAAGGAGTCCTTGATATTTAGGCGTTTTCAGCCAATATTTTGGATTTTTGAAAATTTCACTTTTTTGTGAAAATATCAACTAAATGAGGGAATAATATGTGTGAGGGTACCCCAGGAGAATTCCAAATGTGTGTGTGTAGAATATATATCTCACGGGGGTAAAATTGAAAAAAAAATTTTTTGGACTTAGTCATTTTTCTGGCGTTTATCAGACTTTCAGATAGGCCAAATGTCAGTGAGCGTTCCGATTTCAGTTCCAGAGCGATTCGCCCAATGAGTCCTTGATATTTAGGCATTTTCAGCCAATATTTGGATTTTTGAAAATTTCTCTTTTTTGTGAAAATATCCACTAAATGAGGGAATAATATGTGTGAGGGTACCCCAGGAGAGTTCCAAATGTGTGTGGGTAGAATATATATCCCACGGGGGTAAAATTGAAAAAAAAATCTTTTGGACTTAGTCCTTTTTCTGGCGTTTATCAGACTTTCAGAGAGGGGAAATGTCAGTGAGCATGACGATTTCAGTTCCAGAGCGATTCTCCCATTGAGTCCTTGATATTTAGTCGTTTTCAGACAATTTTCTGGATTTTTGTAAATTTCACTTTTTTGTGAAAATATCCACTAAATGAGAGAATAATATGTGTGAGGGTACCCCAGGAGAGTTCCAAATGTGTGTGGGTAGAATATATATCCCACGGGGGTAAAATTGAAAAAAAAATTTTTTGGACTTAGTCCTTTTTCTGGCGTTTATCAGACTTTCAGATAGGGGAAATGTCAGTGAGCATTACGATTTCAGTTCCAGAGCGATTCGCCCAATGAGTCCTTGATATTTAGTCGTTTTCAGACAATTTTTTGGATTTTTGAAAATTTCACTTTTTTTTGAAAATATCCACTAAATGAGGGAATAATATGTGTGAGGGTACCCCAGGAGAATTCCAAATGTGTGTGTGTAGAATATATATCCCACGGTTGTAAAATTGAAAAAAGTTGAAAAAATTTTTTTTTTGGACTTAGTCATTTTTCCGGCGTTTATCAGACTTTCAGATAGGGCAAATGTCAGTGAGCGTTCCGATTTCAGTTCCAGAGCAATTCGCCCAATGAGTCCTTGATATTTAGTCGTTTTCAGCCAATACTTTGGATTTTTGAAAATTTCACTTTTTTCTGAAAATATCCACTAAATGAGGGAATAATATGTGTGAGGGTACCCCAGGAGAATTCCAAATGTGTGTGTGTAGAATATATATCCCACGGGGTTAAAATTGAAAAAAATTTTTTTTGGACTTAGTCATTTTTCTGGCGTTTATCAGACTTTCAGAGAGGGCAAATGTCAATGAGCGTTCCGATTTCAGTTCCAGAGCATTTCGCCCAATGAGTCCTTGATATTTACGCGTTTTCAGCCAATATTTTGGATTTTTGAAAATTTCACTTTTTTTTGAAAATATCCACTAAATGAGGGAATAATATGTGTGAGGGTACCCCAGGAGAATTCCAAATGTGTGTGTGTAGAATATATATCTCACGGGGGTAAAATTGAAAAAAAAATCTTTTGGACTTAGTCCTTTTTCTGGCGTTTATCAGACTTTCAGAGAGGGGAAATGTCAGTGAGCATGACGATTTCAGTTCCAGAGCGATTCTCCCATTGAGTCCTTGATATTTAGTCGTTTTCAGACAATTTTCTGGATTTTTGTAAATTTCACTTTTTTGTGAAAATATCCACTAAATGAGAGAATAATATGTGTGAGGGTACCCCAGGAGAGTTCCAAATGTGTGTGGGTAGAATATATATCCCACGGGGGTAAAATTGAAAAAAAAATTTTTTGGACTTAGTCCTTTTTCTGGCGTTTATCAGACTTTCAGATAGGGGAAATGTCAGTGAGCATTACGATTTCAGTTCCAGAGCGATTCGCCCAATGAGTCCTTGATATTTAGTCGTTTTCAGACAATTTTTTGGATTTTTGAAAATTTCACTTTTTTTTGAAAATATCCACTAAATGAGGGAATAATATGTGTGAGGGTACCCCAGGAGAATTCCAAATGTGTGTGTGTAGAATATATATCCCACGGTTGTAAAATTGAAAAAAGTTGAAAAAATTTTTTTTTTGGACTTAGTCATTTTTCCGGCGTTTATCAGACTTTCAGATAGGGCAAATGTCAGTGAGCGTTCCGATTTCAGTTCCAGAGCAATTCGCCCAATGAGTCCTTGATATTTAGTCGTTTTCAGCCAATACTTTGGATTTTTGAAAATTTCACTTTTTTCTGAAAATATCCACTAAATGAGGGAATAATATGTGTGAGGGTACCCCAGGAGAATTCCAAATGTGTGTGTGTAGAATATATATCCCACGGGGTTAAAATTGAAAAAAATTTTTTTTGGACTTAGTCATTTTTCTGGCGTTTATCAGACTTTCAGAGAGGGCAAATGTCAATGAGCGTTCCGATTTCAGTTCCAGAGCATTTCGCCCAATGAGTCCTTGATATTTACGCGTTTTCAGCCAATATTTTGGATTTTTGAAAATTTCACTTTTTTTTGAAAATATCCACTAAATGAGGGAATAATATGTGTGAGGGTACCCCAGGAGAATTCCAAATGTGTGTGTGTAGAATATATATCTCACGGGGGTAAAATTGAAAAAAAAATTTTTTGGACTTAGTCATTTTTCTGGCGTTTATCAGACTTTCAGATAGGCCAAATGTCAGTGAGCGTTCCGATTTCAGTTCCAGAGCGATTCGCCCAATGAGTCCTTGATATTTAGGCATTTTCAGCCAATATTTGGATTTTTGAAAATTTCTCTTTTTTGTGAAAATATCCACTAAATGAGGGAATAATATGTGTGAGGGTACCCCAGGAGAGTTCCAAATGTGTGTGGGTAGAATATATATCCCACGGGGGTAAAATTGAAAAAAAAATTTTTTGGACTTAGTCCTTTTTCTGGCGTTTATCAGACTTTCAGAGAGGGGAAATGTCAGTGAGCATGACGATTTCAGTTCCAGAGCGATTCGCCCATTGAGACCTTGATATTTAGTCGTTTTCAGACAATTTTCTGGATTTTTGTAAATTTCACTTTTTTGTGAAAATATCCACTAAATGAGAGAATAATATGTGTGAGGGTACCCCAGGAGAGTTCCAAATGTGTGTGGGTAGAATATATATCCCACGGGGGTAAAATTGAAAAAAAAATTTTTTGGACTTAGTCCTTTTTCTGGCGTTTATCAGACTTTCAGATAGGGGAAATGTCAGTGAGCATTACGATTTCAGTTCCAGAGCGATTCGCCCAATGAGTCCTTGATATTTAGTCGTTTTCAGACAATTTTCTGGATTTTTGAAAATTTCACTTTTTTTTGAAAATATCCACTAAATGAGGGAATAATATGTGTGAGGGTACCCCAGGAGAATTCCAAATGTGTGTGTGTAGAATATATATCCCACGGTTGTAAAATTGAAAAAAGTTGAAAAAATTTTTTTTTTGGACTTAGTCATTTTTCCGGCGTTTATCAGACTTTCAGATAGGGCAAATGTCAGTGAGCGTTCCGATTTCAGTTCCAGAGCAATTCGCCCAATGAGTCCTTGATATTTAGTCATTTTCAGCCAATACTTTGGATTTTTGAAAATTTCACTTTTTTGTGAAAATATCCACTAAATGAGGGAATAATATGTGTGAGGGTACCCCAGGAGAGTTCCAAATGTGTGTGGGTAGAATATATATCCCACGGGGGTAAAATTGAAAAAAGTTGAAAAATTTTTTTTTTTGGACTTAGTCATTTTTCCAGCGTTTATCAGACTTTCAGATAGGGGAAATGTCAGTGAGCATTACGATTTCAGTTCCAGAGCGATTCGCCCAATGAGTCCTTGATATTTAGTCGTTTTCAGACAATTTTCTGGATTTTTGAAAATTTCACTTTTTTGTGAAAATATCCACTAAATGAGGGAATAATATGTGTGAGGGTACCCCAGGAGAGTTCCAAATGTGTGTGGGTAGAATATATATCTCACGGGGGTAAAATTGAAAAAAAAATTTTTTGGACTTAGTCATTTTTCTGGCGTTTATCAGACTTTCAGATAGGGCAAATGTCAGTGAGCGTTCCGATTTCAGTTCCAGAGCGATTCGGGCAATGAGTCTTTGATATTTAGTCGTTTTCAGCCAATTTTCTGGATTTTTGAAAATTTCACTTTTTTGTGAATATATCCACTAAATGAGGGAATAATATGTGTGAGGGTACCCCAGGAGAATTCCAAATGTGTGTGGGTAGAATATATATCCCACGGGGGTAAAATTGAAAAAATTTGAAAAAAAATTTTTTGGGACTTAGTCATTTTTCCGGCATTCATCAGACTTTCAGATAGGGCAAATGTCAGTGAGCGTTCCAATTTCAGTTCCAGAGCGATTCGCCCAATGAGTCCTTGATATTTAGTCGTTTTCAGCCAATATTTTGGATTTTTGAAAATTTCACTTTTTTGTGAAAATATCCACTAAATGAGGGAATAATATGTGTGAGGGTACCCCAGGAGAATTCCAAATGTGTGTGTGTAGAATATATATCCCACGGGGCTAAAATTGAAAAAAAAATTTTTTGGACTTAGTCATTTTTCTGGCGTTTATCAGATGTTCAGATAGGGCAAATGTCAGTGAGCGTTCCGATTTCCGTTCCAGAGCGATTTGCCCAATGAGTCCTTGATATTTAGTCGTTTTCAGCCAATATTTTGGATTTTTGAAAATTTCACTTTTTTGTGAAAATATCCACTAAATGAGGGAATAATATGTGTGATGGTACCCCAGTAGTATTCCAAATGTGTGTGGGTAGAATATATATCCCACGGGGGTAAAATTGAAAAAAGTTGAAAAAAATTTTTTTTGGACTTAGTCATTTTTCCGGTGTTTATCAGACTTTCAGATAGGGCAAATGTCAGTGAGCGTTCCGATTTCAGTTCCAGAGCGATTCGCCCAATGAGTGCTTGATATTTAGTCGTTTTCAGCCAATATTTTGGATTTTTGAAAATTTCACTTTTTTGTGAAAATATCCACTAAATGAGGGAATAATATGTGTGAGGGTACCCCAGGAGAATTCCAAATGTGTGTGTGTAGAATATATATCCCACGGGGGTAAAATTTAAAAAACATTTTTTTTGGACTTAGTCATTTTTCCGGCGTTTATCAGACTTTCAGATAGGGCAAATGTCAGTGAGCGTTCCGATTTCAGTTCCAGAGCGATTCGCCCAATGAGTCCTTGATATATAGTCGTTTTCAGCCAATATTTTGGATTTTTGAAAATTTCACTTTTTTGTGAAAATATCCACTAAATGAGGGAATAATATGTGTGAGGGTACCCCAGGAGAATTCCAAATGTGTGTGTGTAGAATATATATCCCACGGGGGTAAAATTTTAAAAAAATTTTTTTTGGACTTAGTCATTTTTCCGGCGTTTATCAGACTTTCAGATAGGGCAAATGTCAGTGAGCGTTCCGATTTCAGTTCCAGAGCGATTCGCCCAATGAGTCCTTGATATATAGTCGTTTTCAGCCAATATTTTGGATTTTTGAAAATTTCACTTTTTTGTGAAAATATCCACTAAATGAGGGGATAATATGTGTGAGGGTACCCCAGGAGAGTTCCAAATGTGTGTGGGTAGAATATATATCCCACGGGGGTAAAATTGAAAAAAGTTGAAAAAAATTTTTTTTTGGACTTAGTCATTTTTCCGGGGTTTATCAGACTTTCAGATAGGGCAAATGTCAGTGAGCGTTCCGATTTCAGTTCCAGAGCGATTCGCCCAATGAGTCCTTTATATTTAGTCGTTTTCAGCCAATATTTTGGATTTTTGAAAATTTCACTTTTTTGTGAAAATATCCACTAAATGAGGGTACACCAGGAGAATTCCAAATGTGAGTGTGTAGAATATATATCCCACGGGGGTAAAATTGAAAAAAAAATTTTTTGGACTTAGTCATTTTTCTGGCGTTTATCAGACTTTCAGAGAGGGCAAATGTCAGTGAGCGTTCCGATTTCAGTTCCAGAGCGATTCGCCCAATGAGTCCTTGATATTTAGTCGTTTTCAGCCAATATTTTGGATTTTTGAAAATTTCACTTTTTTGTGAAAATATCCACTAAATGAGTGAATAATATGTGTGAGGGTACCCCAGGAGAATTCCAAATGTGTGTGGGTAGAATATATATCCCACGGGGGTAAAATTGAAAAAAGTTGAAAAATTTTTTTTTTTTGGACTTAGTCATTTTTCCAGCGTTTATCAGACTTTCAGATAGGGCAATTGTCAGTGAGCATTACGATTTCAGTTGCAGAGCGATTCGCCCAATGAGTCCTTGATATGTAGTCGTTTTCAGACAATATTTTGGATTTTTGAAAATTTCACTTTTTTGAGAAAATATCCACTAAATGAGGGAATAATATGTGTGAGGGTACCCCAGGAGAGTTCCAAATGTGTGTGGGTAGAATATATATCCCACGGGGGTAAAATTGAAAAAAGTTGAAAAAAATTTTCTTGGGACTTAGTCATTTTTCCAGCGTTTATCAGACTTTCAGATAGTGGAAATGTCAGTGAGCGTTCCAATTTCAGTTCCAGAGCGATTCGCCCATTGAGTCCTTGTTATTTAGTCGTTTTCAGCCAATATTCTGGATTTTTGAAAATTTCACTTTTTTGTGAAAATATCCACTAAATGAGGGAATAATATGTGTGAGGGTACCCCAGGAGAGTTCCAAATGTGTGTGGGTAGAATATATATCTCACGGGGGTAAAATTGAAAAAAAAATTTTTTGGACTTAGTCATTTTTCTGGCGTTTATCAGACTTTCAGATAGGCCAAATGTCAGTGAGCGTTCCGATTTCAGTTCCAGAGCGATTCGCCCAATGAGTCCTTGATATTTAGGCGTTTTCAGCCAATATTTGGATTTTTGAAAATTTCTCTTTTTTGTGAAAATATCCACTAAATGAGGGAATAATATGTGTGAGGGTACCCCAGGAGAGTTCCAAAGGTGTGTGGGTAGAATATATATCTCAAGGGGGTAAAATTGAAAAAAGTTGAAAAATTTTTTTTTTTTGGACTTAGTCATTTTTCCAGCGTTTATCAGACTTTCAGATAGGGGAAATGTCAGTGAGCATTACGATTTCAGTTCCAGAGCAATTCGCCCAATGAGTCCTTGATATTTAGTCGTTTTCAGACAATATTCTGGATTTTTGAAAATTTCACTTTTTTGTGAAAATATCCACTAAATGAGGGAATAATACGTGTGAGGGTACCCCAGGAGAATTCCAAATGTGTGTGGGTAGAATATATATCCCAAGGGGGTAAAATTGAAAAAACTTGAAAAAAATTTTTTTTGGACTTAGTCATTTTTCCGGCGTTTATCAGACTTTCAGATAGGGCAAATGTCAGTGAGCGTTCCGATTTCAGTTCCAGAGCGATTCGCCCAATGAGTCCTTGATATTTAGTCGTTTTCAGCCAATATTTTGGATTTTTGAAAATTTCACTTTTTTGTGAAAATATCCACTAAATGAGGGAATAATATGTGTGAGGGTACCCCAGGAGAATTCCAAATGTGTGTGTGTAGAATATATATCCCACGGGGGTAAAATTTTAAAAAAATTTTTCTTGGACTTAGTCATTTTTCCGGCGTTTATCAGACTTTCAGATAGGGCAAATGTCAGTGAGCGTTCCGATTTCAGTTCCAGAGCGATTCGCCCAATGAGTCCTTGATAATTAGTCGTTTTCAGACAATTTTCTGGATTTTTGAAAATTTCACTTTTTTGTGAAAATATCCACTAAATGAGGGAATAATATGTGTGAGGGTACCCCAGGAGAGTTCCAAATGTGTGTGGGTAGAATATATATCCCACGGGGGTAAAATTGAAAAAAGTTGAAAAATTTTTTTTTTTTGGACTTAGTCATTTTTCCAGTGTTTATCAGACTTTCAGATAGGGGAAATGTCAGTGAGCATTACGATTTCAGTTCCAGAGCGATTCGCCCAATGAGTCCTTGATATTTAGTCGTTTTCAGACAATTTTCTGGATTTTTGAAAATTTCACTTTTTTGTGAAAATGTCCACTAAATGAGGGGATAATATGTGTGAGGGTACCCCAGGAGAGTTCCAAATGTGTGTGGGTAGAATATATATCCCACGGGGGTAAAATTGAAAAAAATTTTTTTTGGACTTAGTCATTTTTCTGACGTTTATCAGACTTTCAGAGAGGGCAAATGTCAGTGAGCGTTCCGATTTCAGTTCCAGAGCGATTCGCCCAATGAGTCCTTGATATTTAGTCGTTTTCAGCCAATTTTCTGGATTTTTGAAAATTTCACTTTTTTGTGAAAATATCCACTAAATGAGAGAATAATATGTGTGAGGGTACCGCAGGAGTGTTCCAAATGTGTGTGGGTAGAATATATATCCCACGGGGGTAAAATTGAAAAAAAAATTTTTTGGACTTAGTCATTTTCCTGGCGTTTATCAGACGTTCAGATACGGCAAATGTCAGTGAGCGTTCCGATTTCAGTTCCAGAGCGATTCGCCCAATGAGTCCTTGATATTTAGTCGTTTTCAGCCAATATTTTGGATTTTTGAAAATTTCACTTTTTTGTGAAAATATCCACTAAATGAGGGAATAATATGTGTGAGGGTACCCCAGGAGAATTCCAAATGTGTGTGTGTAGAATATATATCCCACGGGGGTAAAATTTAAAAAAAATTTTTTTTGGACTTAGTCATTTTTCCGGCGTTTATCAGACTTTCAGATAGGGCAAATGTCAGTGAGCGTTCCGATTTCAGTTCCAGAGCGATTCGCCCAATGAGTCCTTGATAATTAGTCGTTTTCAGACAATTTTCTGGATTTTTGAAAATTTCACTTTTTTGTGAAAATATCCACTAAATGAGGGAATAATATGTGTGAGGGTACCCCAGGAGAGTTCCAAATGTGTGTGGGTAGAATATATATCCCATGGGGGTAAAATTGAAAAAAGTTGAAAAATTTTTTTTTTTTGGACTTAGTCATTTTTCCAGCGTTTATCAGACTTTCAGATAGGGGAAATGTCAGTGAGCATTACGATTTCAGTTCCAGAGCGATTCGCCCAATGAGTCCTTGATATTTAGCCGTTTTCAGACAATTCTCTGGATTTTTGAAAATTTCACTTTTTTGTGAAAATATCCACTAAATGAGGGGATAATATGTGTGAGGGTACCCCAGGAGAGTTCCAAATGTGTGTGGGTAGAATATATATCCCACGGGGGTAAAATTGAAAAAAATTTTTTTTGGACTTAGTCATTTTTCTGGCGTTTGTCAGACTTTCAGAGAGGGCAAATGTCAGTCAGCGTTCCGATTTCAGTTCCAGAGCGATTCGCCCAATGAGTCCTTGATATTTAGTCGTTTTCAGCCAATTTTCTGGATTTTTGAAAATTTCACTTTTTTGTGAAAATATCCACTAAATGAGAGAATAATATGTGTGAGGGTACCCCAGGAGAATTCCAAATGTGTGTGGGTAGAATATATATCCCACGGGGGTAAAATTGAAAAAAGTTGAAAAAAATTTTCTTGGGACTTAGTCATTTTTCCAGCGTTTATCAGACTTTCAGATAGTGGAAATGTCAGTGAGCGTTCCAATTTCAGTTCCAGAGCGATTCGCCCATTGAGTCCTTGTTATTTAGTAGTTTTCAGCCAATATTCTGGATTTTTGAAAATTTCACTTTTTTGTGAAAATATCCACTAAATGAGTGAATAATATGTGTGAGGGTACCCCAGGAGAGTTCCAAATGTGTGTGGGTAGAATATATATCTCACGGGGGTAAAATTGAAAAAAAATTTTTTGGACTTAGTCATTTTTCTGGCGTTTATCAGACTTTCAGATAGGCCAAATGTCAGTGAGCGTTCCGATTTCAGTTCCAGAGCGATTCGCCCAATGAGTCCTTGATATTTAGGCGTTTTCAGCCAATATTTGGATTTTTGAAAATTTCTCTTTTTTGTGAAAATATCCACTAAATGAGGGAATAATATGTGTGAGGGTACCCCAGGAGAGTTCCAAAGGTGTGTGGGTAGAATATATATCTCAAGGGGGTAAAATTGAAAAAAGTTGAAAAATTTTTTTTTTTTGGACTTAGTCATTTTTCCAGCGTTTATCAGACTTTCAGATAGGGGAAATGTCAGTGAGCATTACGATTTCAGTTCCAGAGCAATTCGCCCAATGAGTCCTTGATATTTAGTCGTTTTCAGACAATATTCTGGATTTTTGAAAATTTCACTTTTTTGTGAAAATATCCACTAAATGAGGGAATAATACGTGTGAGGGTACCCCAGGAGAATTCCAAATGTGTGTGGGTAGAATATATATCCCAAGGGGGTAAAATTGAAAAAACTTGAAAAAAATTTTTTTTGGACTTAGTCATTTTTCCGGCGTTTATCAGACTTTCAGATAGGGCAAATGTCAGTGAGCGTTCCGATTTCAGTTCCAGAGCGATTCGCCCAATGAGTCCTTGATATTTAGTCGTTTTCAGCCAATATTTTGGATTTTTGAAAATTTCACTTTTTTGTGAAAATATCCACTAAATGAGGGAATAATATGTGTGAGGGTACCCCAGGAGAATTCCAAATGTGTGTGTGTAGAATATATATCCCACGGGGGTAAAATTTTAAAAAAAATTTTCTTGGACTTAGTCATTTTTCCGGCGTTTATCAGACTTTCAGATAGGGCAAATGTCAGTGAGCGTTCCGATTTCAGTTCCAGAGCGATTCGCCCAATGAGTCCTTGATAATTAGTCGTTTTCAGACAATTTTCTGGATTTTTGAAAATTTCACTTTTTTGTGAAAATATCCACTAAATGAGGGAATAATATGTGTGAGGGTACCCCAGGAGAGTTCCAAATGTGTGTGGGTAGAATATATATCTCAAGGGGGTAAAATTGAAAAAAGTTGAAAAATTTTTTTTTTTTGGACTTAGTCATTTTTCCAGCGTTTATCAGACTTTCAGATAGGGGAAATGTCAGTGAGCATTACGATTTCAGTTCCAGAGCAATTCGCCCAATGAGTCCTTGATATTTAGTCGTTTTCAGACAATATTCTGGATTTTTGAAAATTTCACTTTTTTGTGAAAATATCCACTAAATGAGGGAATAATATGTGTGAGGGTACCCCAGGAGAATTCCAAATGTGTGTGGGTAGAATATATATCCCACGGGGGTAAAATTGAAAAAAGTTGAAAAAAATTTTTTGGGGACTTAGTCATTTTTCCAGCGTTTATCAGACTTTCAGATAGGGGAAATGTCAGTGAGCGTTCCAATTTCAGTTCCAGAGCGATTCGCCCAATGAGTCCTTGTTATTTAGTCGTTTTCAGCCAATATTCTGGATTTTTGAAAATTTCACTTTTTTGTGAAAATATCCACTAAATGAGGGAATAATATGTGTGAGGGTACCCCAGGAGAGTTCCAAATGTGTGTGGGTAGAATATATATCTCACGGGGGTAAAATTGAAAAAAAAATTTTTTGGACTTAGTCATTTTTTTGGCGTTTCTCAGACTTTCAGATAGGCCAAATGTCAGTGAGCGTTCCGATTTCAGTTCCAGAGCAATTCGCCCAATGAGTCCTTGATATTTAGTCGTTTTCAGACAATATTCTGGATTTTTGAAAATTTCACTTTTTTGTGAAAATATCCACTAAATGAGGGAATAATATGTGTGAGGGTACCCCAGGAGAGTTCCAAATGTGTGTGAGTAGAATATATATCTCAAGGGGGTAAAATTGAAAAAAAAATTTTTTGGACTTAGTCATTTTTCTGGCGTTTATCAGACTTTCAGATAGGGCAAATGTCAGTGAGCGTTCCGATTTCAGTTCCAGAGCGATTCGCCCAATGAGTCCTTGATATTTAGTCGTTTTCAGCCAATGTTCTGGATTTTTGTAAATTTCACTCTTTTGTGAATATATACACTAAATGAGGGAATAATATGTGTGAGGGTACCCCAGGAGAGGTCCAAATGTGTGTGGGTAGAATATATATCCCACGGGGGTAAAATTGAAAAAAAATTATTTTGGACTTAGTCATTTTTCTGGCGTTTATCAGACTTTCAGAGAGGGCAAATGTCAGTGAGCGTTCCGATTTCAGTTCCAGAGCGATTCGCCCAATGAGTCCTTGATATTTAGTCGTTTTCAGCCAATATTTTGGATTTTTGAAAATTTCACTTTTTTGTGAAAATATCCACTAAATGAGGGAATAATATGTGTGAGGGTACCCCAGGAGAGGTCCAAATGTGTGTGGGTAGAATATATATCCCACGGGGGTAAAATTGAAAAAAATTTTTTTTGGACTTAGTCATTTTTCTGGCGTTTATCAGACTTTCAGAGAGGGCAAATGTCAGTGAGCGTTCCGATTTCAGTTCCAGAGCGATTCGCCCAATGAGTCCTTGATATTTAGTCGTTTTCAGCCAATATTTTGGATTTTTGAAAATTTCACTTTTTTGTGAAAATATCCACTAAATGAGGGAATAATATGTGTGAGGGTACCCCAGGAGAGTTCCAAATGTGTGTGTGTAGAATATATATCCCACGGGGGTAAAATTGAAAAAAGTTGAAACATTTTTTTTTTTTTGGACTTATTCATTTTTCTGGCGTTTATCAGACTTTCAGAGAGGGCAAATGTCAGTGAGCGTTACGATTTCAGTTCCAGAGCGATTCGCCCAATGAGTCCTTGATATTTAGTCGTTTTCAGCCAATATTTTGGATTTTTGAAAATTTCACTTTTTTGTGAAAATATCCACTAAATGAGGGAATAATATGTGTGAGGGTACCCCAGGAGAATTCCAAATGTGTGTGTGTAGAATATATATCCCACGGGGGTAAAATTGAAAAAAGTTGAAAAAAATTTTTTTTTTGGACTTAGTCATTTTTCCGGCGTTTATCAGACTTTCAGATAGGGCAAATGTCAGTGAGCGTTCCGATTTCAGTTCCAGAGCGATTCGCCCAAGGAGTCCTTGATATTTAGGCGTTTTCAGCCAATATTTTGGATTTTTGAAAATTTCACTTTTTTGTGAAAATATCAACTAAATGAGGGAATAATATGTGTGAGGGTACCCCAGGAGAATTCCAAATGTGTGTGTGTAGAATATATATCTCACGGGGGTAAAATTGAAAAAAAAATTTTTTGGACTTAGTCATTTTTCTGGCGTGTATCAGACTTTCAGATAGGCCAAATGTCAGTGAGCGTTCCGATTTCAGTTCCAGAGCGATTCGCCCAATGAGTCCTTGATATTTAGGCATTTTCAGCCAATATTTGGATTTTTGAAAATTTCTCTTTTTTGTGAAAATATCCACTAAATGAGGGAATAATATGTGTGAGGGTACCCCAGGAGAGTTCCAAATGTGTGTGGGTAGAATATATATCCCACGGGGGTAAAATTGAAAAAAAAATTTTTTGGACTTAGTCCTTTTTCTGGCGTTTATCAGACTTTCAGAGAGGGGAAATGTCAGTGAGCATGACGATTTCAGTTCCAGAGCGATTCGCCCATTGAGTCCTTGATATTTAGTCGTTTTCAGACAATTTTCTGGATTTTTGAAAATTTCACTATTTTGTGAAAATATCCACTAAATGAGGGAATAATATGTGTGAGGGTACCCCAGGAGAGTTCCAAATGTGTGTGGGTAGAATATATATCTCACGGGGGTAAAATTGAAAAAAAAAATTTTTGGAATTAGTCATTTTTCTGGCGTTTATCAGACTTTCAGATAGGTCAAATGTCAGTGAGCGTTCCGATTTCAGTTCCAGAGCGATTCGCCCAATGAGTCCTTGATATTTAGGCATTTTCAGCCAATATTTGGATTTTTGAAAATTTCTCTTTTTTGTGAAAATATCCACTAAATGAGGGAATAATATGTGTGAGGGTACCCCAGGAGAGTTCCAAATGTGTGTGGGTAGAATATATATCCCACGGGGGTAAAATTGAAAAAAAAATTTTTTGGACTTAGTCCTTTTTCTGGCGTTTATCAGACTTTCAGAGAGGGCAAATGTCAGTGAGCGTTCTGATTTCAGTTCCAGAGCGAATCGCCCAATGAGTCCTTGATATTTAGTCGTTTTCAGCCAATATTTTGGATTTTTGAAAATTTCACTTTTTTGTGAAAATATCCACTAAATGAGGGAATAATATGTGTGAGGGTACACCAGGAGAGTTCCAAATGTGTGTGGGTAGAATATATATCCCACGGGGGTAAAATTGAAAAAAGTTGAAAAATTTTTTTTTTTTGGACTTAGTCATTTTTCAAGCGTTTATCAGACTTTCAGATAGGGGAAATGTCAGTGAGCGTTCCAATTTCAGTTCCAGAGCGATTCGCCCAATGAGTCCTTGATATTTAGTCGTTTTCAGCCAATATTTTGGATTTTTGAAAATTTCACTTTTTTGTGAAAATATCCACTAAATGAGGGAATAATATGTGTGAGGGTACCCAAGGAGAATTCCAAATGTGTGTGTGTAGAATATATATCCCACGGGGGTAAAATTGAAAAAAGTTGAAAAAAATTTTTCTTTGGACTTAGTCATTTTTCCGGCGTTTATCAGACTTTCAGATAGGGCAAATGTCAGTGAGCGTTCCGATTTCAGTTCCAGAGCGATTCGCCCAATGAGTCCTTGATATTTAGTCGTTTTCAGCCAATATTTTGGATTTTTGAAAATTTCACTTTTTTGTGAAAATATCCACTAAATGAGGGAATAATATGTGTGAGGGTACACCAGGAGAATTCCAAATGTGTGTGTGTAGAATATATATCCCACGGGGGTAAAATTGAAAAAAAATTTTTTTGGACTTAGTCATTTTTCTGGCGTTTATCAGACTTTCAGAGAGGGCAAATGTCAGTGAGCGTTCCGATTTCAGTTCCAGAGCGATTCGCCCAATGAGTCCTTGATATTTAGTCGTTTTCAGCCAATATTTTGGATTTTTGAAAATTTCACTTTTTTGTGAAAATATCCACTAAATGAGGGAATAATATGTGTGAGGGTACCCCAGGAGAGTTCCAAATGTGTGTGGGTAGAATATATATCCCACAGGGGTAAAATTGAAAAAAGTTGAAAAAATTTTTTTTTTGGACTTAGTCATTTTTCCGGCGTTTATCAGACTTTCAGATAGGGCAAATGTCAGTGAGCGCTCCGATTTCAGTTCCAGAGCGATTCGCCCAATGAGTCCTTGATATTTAGTCGTTTTCAGACAATTTTCTGGATTTTTGAAAATTTCACTTTTTTGTGAAAATATCCACTAAATGAGGGAATAATATGTGTGAGGGTACCCCAGGAGAGTTCCAAATGTGTGTGGGTAGAATATATATCTCACGGGGGTAAAATTGAAAAAAAATTTTTTTGGACTTATTCATTTTTCTGCCGTTTATCAGACTTTCAGAGAGGGCAAATGTCAGTGAGTGTTCCGATTTCAGTTCCAGAGCGATTCGCCCAATGAGTCCTTGATATTTAGTCGTTTTCAGCAAATATTTTGGATTTTTGAAAATTTCACTTTTTTGTGAAAATATCCACTAAATGAGGGAATAATATGTGTGAGGGTACCCCAGGAGAGTTCCAAATGTGTGTGGGTAGAATATATATCCCACGGGGGTAAAATTGAAAAAAGTTGAAAAATTTTTTTTTTTTGGACTTAGTCATTTTTCAAGCGTTTATCAGACTTTCAGATAGGGGAAATGTCAGTGAGCGTTCCAATTTCAGTTCCAGAGCGATTCGCCCAATGAGTCCTTGATATTTAGTCGTTTTCAGCCAATATTTTGGATTTTTGAAAATTTCACTTTTTTGTGAAAATATCCACTAAATGAGGGAATAGTATGTGTGAGGGTACCCAAGGAGAATTCCAAATGTGTGTGTGTAGAATATATATCCCACGGGGGTAAAATTTAAAAAAAATTTTTTTTGGACTTAGTCATTTTTCCGGCGTTTATCAGACTTTCAGATAGGGCAAATGTCAGTGAGCGTTCCGATTTCAGTTCCAGAGCGATTCGCCCAATGAGTCCTTGATAATTAGTCGTTTTCAGACAATTTTCTGGATTTTTGAAAATTTCTCTTTTTTGTGAAAATATCCACTAAATGAGGGAATAATATGTGTGAGGGTACCCCAGGAGAGTTCCAAATGTGTGTGGGTAGAATATATATCCCACGGGGGTAAAATTGAAAAAAAAATTTTTTGGACTTAGTCCTTTTTCTGGCGTTTATCAGACTTTCAGAGAGGGGAAATGTCAGTGAGCATGACGATTTCAGTTCCAGAGCGATTCGCCCATTGAGTCCTTGATATTTAGTCGTTTTCAGACAATTTTCTGGATTTTTGAAAATTTCACTATTTTGTGAAAATATCCACTAAATGAGGGAATAATATGTGTGAGGGTACCCCAGGAGAGTTCCAAATGTGTGTGGGTAGAATATATATCTCACGGGGGTAAAATTGAAAAAAAAAATTTTTGGAATTAGTCATTTTTCTGGCGTTTATCAGACTTTCAGATAGGGCAAATGTCAGTGAGCGTTCCGATTTCAGTTCCAGAGCGATTCGTGCAATGAGTCTTTGATATTTAGTCGTTTTCCGCCAATTTTCTGGATTTTTGAAAATTTCACTTTTTTGTGAAAATATCCACTAAATGAGGGAATAATATGTGTGATGGTACCCCAGTAGTATTCCAAATGTGTGTGGGTAGAATATATATCCCACGGGGGTAAAATTGAAAAAAGTTGAAAAAAATTTTTTTTGGACTTAGTCATTTTTCCGGCGTTTATCAGACTTTCAGATAGGGCAAATGTCAGTGAGCGTTCCGATTTCAGTTCCAGAGCGATTCGCCCAATGAGTCCTTGATAATTAGTCGTTTTCAGACAATTTTCTGGATTTTTGAAAATTTCACTTTTTTATGAAAATATCCACTAAATGAGGGAATAATATGTGTGAGGGTACCCCAGGAGAGTTCCAAATGTGTGTGGGTAGAATATATATCCCACGGGGGTAAAATTGAAAAAAGTTGAAAAATTTTTTTTTTTTGGACTTAGTCATTTTTCCAGTGTTTATCAGACTTTCAGATAGGGGAAATGTCAGTGAGCATTACGATTTCAGTTCCAGAGCGATTCGCCCAATGAGTCCTTGATATTTAGTCGTTTTCAGACAATTTTCTGGATTTTTGAAAATTTCACTTTTTTGTGAAAATATCCACTAAATGAGGGGATAATATGTGTGAGGGTACCCCAGGAGAGTTCCAAATGTGTGTGGGTAGAATATATATCCCACGGGGGTAAAATTGAAAAAAATTTTTTTTGGACTTAGTCATTTTTCTGGCGTTTATCAGACTTTCAGAGAGGGCAAATGTCAGTGAGCGTTCCGATTTCAGTTCCAGAGCGATTCGCCCAATGAGTTCTTGATATTTAGTCGTTTTCAGCCAATTTGCTGGATTTTTGAAAATTTCACTTTTTTGTGAAAATATCCACTAAATGAGAGAATAATATGTGTGAGGGTACCGCAGGAGTGTTCCAAATGTGTGTGGGTAGAATATATATCCCACGGGGGTAAAATTGAAAAAAAAATTTTTTGGACTTAGTCATTTTCCTGGCGTTTATCAGACGTTCAGATACGGCAAATGTCAGTGAGCGTTCCGATTTCAGTTCCAGAGCGATTCGCCCAATGAGTCCTTGATATTTAGTCGTTTTGAGCCAATATTTTGGATTTTTGAAAATTTCACTTTTTTGTGAAAATATCCACTAAATGAGGGAATAATATGTGTGAGGGTACCCCAGGAGAATTCCAAATGTGTGTGTGTAGAATATATATCCCACGGGGGTAAAATTGAAAAAAGTTGAAAAAAATTTTTTTTTGGACTTAGTCATTTTTCCGGGGTTTATCAGACTTTCAGATAGGGCAAATGTCAGTGAGCGTTCCGATTTCAGTTCCAGAGCGATTCGCCCAATGAGTCCTTTATATTTAGTCGTTTTCAGCCAATATTTTGGATTTTTGAAAATTTCACTTTTTTGTGAAAATATCCACTAAATGAGGGTACACCAGGAGAATTCCAAATGTGTGTGTGTAGAATATATATCCCACGGGGGTAAAATTGAAAAAAAATTTTTTTGGACTTAGTCATTTTTCTGGCGTTTATCAGACTTTCAGAGAGGGCAAATGTCAGTGAGCGTTCCGATTTCAGTTCCAGAGCGATTCGCCCAATGAGTCCTTGATATTTAGTCGTTTTCAGCCAATATTTTGGATTTTTGAAAATTTCACTTTTTTGTGAAAATATCCACTAAATGAGTGAATAATATGTGTGAGGGTACCTCAGGAGAATTCCAAATGTGTGTGGGTAGAATATATATCCCACGGGGGTAAAATTGAAAAAAGTTGAAAAATTTTTTTTTTTTGGACTTAGTCATTTTTCCAGCGTTTATCAGACTTTCAGATAGGGCAATTGTCAGTGAGCATTACGATTTCAGTTCCAGAGCGATTCGCCCAATGAGTCCTTGATATGTAGTCGTTTTCAGACAATATTTTGGATTTTTGAAAATTTCACTTTTTTGTGAAAATATCCACTAAATGAGGGAATAATATGTGTGAGGGTACCCCAGGAGAGTTCCAAATGTGTGTGGGTAGAATATATATCTCACGGGGGTAAAATTGAAAAAAAAATTTTTTGGACTTAGTCATTTTTCTGGCGTTTATCAGACTTTCAGATAGGCCAAATGTCAGTGAGCGTTCCGATTTCAGTTCCAGAGCGATTCGCCCAATGAGTCCTTGATATTTAGGCGTTTTCAGCCAATATTTGGATTTTTGAAAATTTCTCTTTTTTGTGAAAATATCCACTAAATGAGGGAATAATATGTGTGAGGGTACCCCAGGAGAGTTCCAAAGGTGTGTGGGTAGAATATATATCTCAAGGGGGTAAAATTGAAAAAAGTTGAAAAATTTTTTTTTTTTGGACTTAGTCATTTTTCTGGCGTTTATCATACTTTCAGATAGGGAGTGAGCATCCCAATTTCAGTTCCAGAGCGATTCGCCCAATGAATCCTTGATATTTAGTTGTTTTCAGCCAGTTTTCTGGATTTTTGAAAATTTCACTTTTTTGAGAAAAGATCCACGAAATGAGGTAATAATATGTGTGAGGGTACCCCAGGAGAGTTCCAAATGTGTGTGGGTAGAATATATATCCCACGGGAGTAAAATTGAAAAAAGTTAAAAAAAATTTTTTTTTAGACTTACTCATTTTTCCGGCGTTTATCAGACTTTCAGATAGGGAGTGAGCTAGGGATTGAGCGTTCCGATTTCAGTTCCAGAGCGATTCGCCCAATGAGTCCTTGATATTTAGTCTTTTTCAGCCAATTTTCTGGATTTTTGAAAATTTCACTTTTTTGTGAAAATATCCACTAAATGAGGGGATAATATGTGTGAGGGTACCCCAGGAGAGTTCCAAATGTGTGTGGGTAGAATATATATTCCACGGGGGTAAAATTGAAAAAAGTTGAAAACATTTTTTTTTTGGTCTTAGTCATTTTTCCGGCGTTTATCAGACTTTCAGATAGGGGAAATGTCAGTGAGCATTCCGATTTCAGTTCCAGAGCGATTCGCCCAATGACTCCTTGATATTTCGTCGTTTTCAGCCAATTTTCTGGATTTTTGAAAATTTCACTTTTTTGGGAAAATATCCAATAAATGAGGGAATAATATGTGTGAGGGTACCCCAGGAGAGTTCCAAATGTGTGTGGGTAGAATATATATCCCACGGGGGTAAAATTTAAAAAAGTTGAAAAAATTTTTTTTTTGGACTTTGTCTTTTTTCCGGCGTTTATCATACTTTCAGATAGGGAGTGAGCTAGGGAGTGAGCATTCCAATTTCAGTTCCAGAGCGATTCGCCCAATGAGTCCTTGATATTTAGTTGTTTTCAGCCAAATTTTCTGGATTTTTGAAAATTTCACTTTTTTGAGAAAATATCCACTAAATGAGGGAATAATATGTGTGAGGGTACCCCAGGAGAGTTCCAAATGTGTTTGGGTAGAATACATATCCCACGGGGTTAAAATTGAAAAAAGTTAAAAAATTTTTTTTTTTGGACTTAGTCATTTTTCTGGCGTTTGTCAGACTTTCAGATTGGGGAAATGGCAGTGAGCGTTCCGATTTCAGTTCCAGAGCGATTCGCCCATTGAGTCCTTGATATTTAGTCGTTTTCAGCCAATTTTATGGATTTTTGAAAGCTTCACTTTTTTGTGAAAATATCCATTAAATGAGGGAATAATATGTGTGAGGGTACCCCAGGAGAGTTCCAAATGTGTATTGATAGAATATATATCCCATGGGGTAAAATTGAAAAAAGTTGAAAAAAATTTTTTTTTGGACTTACTCATTTTTCCGGCGTTTATCAGACTTTCGGATAGGGGAAATGTCAGTGAGCGTTCCGATTTCAGTTCCAGAGCGATTCGCCCAATGAGTCCTCGCTATTTAGTCGTTTTTAGCCAATTTTCTTTATTTTTGAAAATTTCACTTTTTTTGTGAAAATATCCACTAAATGAGGGAATAATATGTGTGAGGGTACCTCAGGAGAATTCCAAATGTGTGTGGGTAGAATATATATCCCACGGGGGTAAAATTGAAAAAAGTTGAAAAATTTTTTTTTTTTGGACTTAGTCATTTTTCCAGCGTTTATCAGACTTTCAGATAGGGCAATTGTCAGTGAGCATTACGATTTCAGTTCCAGAGCGATTCGCCCAATGAGTCCTTGATATGTAGTCGTTTTCAGACAATATTTTGGATTTTTGAAAATTTCACTTTTTTGTGAAAATATCCACTAAATGAGGGAATAATATGTGTGAGGGTACCCCAGGAGAGTTCCAAATGTGTGTGGGTAGAATATATATCTCACGGGGGTAAAATTGAAAAAAAAATTTTTTGGACTTAGTCATTTTTCTGGCGTTTATCAGACTTTCAGATAGGCCAAATGTCAGTGAGCGTTCCGATTTCAGTTCCAGAGCGATTCGCCCAATGAGTCCTTGATATTTAGGCGTTTTCAGCCAATATTTGGATTTTTGAAAATTTCTCTTTTTTGTGAAAATATCCACTAAATGAGGGAATAATATGTGTGAGGGTACCCCAGGAGAGTTCCAAAGGTGTGTGGGTAGAATATATATCTCAAGGGGGTAAAATTGAAAAAAGTTGAAAAATTTTTTTTTTTTGGACTTAGTCATTTTTCTGGCGTTTATCATACTTTCAGATAGGGAGTGAGCATCCCAATTTCAGTTCCAGAGCGATTCGCCCAATGAATCCTTGATATTTAGTTGTTTTCAGCCAGTTTTCTGGATTTTTGAAAATTTCACTTTTTTGAGAAAATATCCACGAAATGAGGTAATAATATGTGTGAGGGTACCCCTGGAGAGTTCCAAATGTGTGTGGGTAGAATATATATCCCACGGGAGTAAAATTGAAAAAAGTTAAAAAAAATTTTTTTTTTAGACTTACTCATTTTTCCGGCGTTTATCAGACTTTCAGATAGGGAGTGAGCTAGGGATTGAGCGTTCCGATTTCAGTTCCAGAGCGATTCGCCCAATGAGTCCTTGATATTTAGTCTTTTTCAGCCAATTTTCTGGATTTTTGAAAATTTCACTTTTTTGTGAAAATATCCACTAAATGAGGGGATAATATGTGTGAGGGTACCCCAGGAGAGTTCCAAATGTGTGTGGGTAGAATATATATTCCACGGGGGTAAAATTGAAAAAAGTTGAAAACATTTTTTTTTTGGTCTTAGTCATTTTTCCGGCGTTTATCAGACTTTCAGATAGGGGAAATGTCAGTGAGCATTCCGATTTCAGTTCCAGAGCGATTCGCCCAATGACTCCTTGATATTTAGTCGTTTTCAGCCAATTTTCTGGATTTTTGAAAATTTCACTTTTTTGGGAAAATATCCAATAAATGAGGGAATAATATGTGTGAGGGTACCCCAGGAGAGTTCCAAATGTGTGTGGGTAGAATATATATCCCACGGGGGTAAAATTTAAAAAAGTTGAAAAAATTTTTTTTTTGGACTTTGTCTTTTTTCCGGCGTTTATCATACTTTCAGATAGGGAGTGAGCTAGGGAGTGAGCATTCCAATTTCAGTTCCAGAGCGATTCGCCCAATGAGTCCTTGATATTTAGTTGTTTTCAGCCAAATTTTCTGGATTTTTGAAAATTTCACTTTTTTGAGAAAATATCCACTAAATGAGGGAATAATATGTGTGAGGGTACCCCAGGAGAGTTCCAAATGTGTTTGGGTAGAATACATATCCCACGGGGTTAAAATTGAAAAAAGTTAAAAAATTTTTTTTTTTGGACTTAGTCATTTTTCTGGCGTTTGTCAGACTTTCAGATTGGGGAAATGGCAGTGAGCGTTCCGATTTCAGTTCCAGAGCGATTCGCCCATTGAGTCCTTGATATTTAGTCGTTTTCAGCCAATTTTATGGATTTTTGAAAGCTTCACTTTTTTGTGAAAATATCCATTAAATGAGGGAATAATATGTGTGAGGGTACCCCAGGAGAGTTCCAAATGTGTATTGATAGAATATATATCCCATGGGGTAAAATTGAAAAAAGTTGAAAAAAATTTTTTTTTGGACTTACTCATTTTTCCGGCGTTTATCAGACTTTCGGATAGGGGAAATGTCAGTGAGCGTTCCGATTTCAGTTCCAGAGCGATTCGCCCAATGAGTCCTCGCTATTTAGTCGTTTTTAGCCAATTTTCTTTATTTTTGAAAATTTCACTTTTTTTGTGAAAATATCCACTAAATGAGGGAATAATATGTGTGAGGGTACCCCAGGAGAGTTCCAGATGTGTGTGGGTAGAATACATATCCCACGGGGGTAAAATGTAAAAAAGTTGAAACATTTTTTTTTTTGGACTTAGTCATTTTTCCACCGTTTATCAAACTTTCAGATAGGGGAAATGTCAGTGAGCGTTCCGATTTCAGTTTCAGAGCGATTCGCCCAATGAGTCCTTGATATTTAGTCTTTTTCAGCCAATTTTCTGGATTTTTGAAAATTTCTCTTTTTTGTGAAAATATCCACTAAATGAGGGAATAATATGTGTGAGGGTACCCCAGGAGAGTTCCAGATGTGTGTTGGTAGAATACATATCCCACGGGGGTAAAGTTTAAAAAAGTTGAAACATTTTTTTTTTTGGACTTAGTCATTTTTCCGGCGTTTGGCAGACTTTCAAATTGGGGAAATATCAATGAGCGTTCCGATTTCAGTTCCAGAGCGATTCGCCCAATGAGTCCTTGATATTTAGTCTTTTTCAGCCAATTTTCTGGATTTTTGAAAATTTAACTTTTTTGTGAAAATATCCACTAAATGAGAGAATAATATGTGTGAGGGTACCCCAGGAGAGTTCCAAATGTGTGTGGGTAGAATATATATCCCACGGGCATAAAATTGAAAAAAGTTGAAACATTTTTTTTTTTGGACTTAGTCATTTTTTCTGCATTTATCAGACTTTCAGATAGGGGAAATGTCAGTGAGCGTTCCAATTTCTGTTCCAGAGCGATTCGCCCAATGAGTCCTTGATATTTAGTCTTTTTCAGCCAATTTTCTGGATTTCTGAAAATTTCACTTTTCTGTGAAAATATCCACTAAATGAGGGAATAATATGTGTGAGGGTACCCCAGGAGAGTTCCAAATGTTTGTGGGTAGAATATATATCCCACGGGGTAAAACTGAAAAAAGTTGAAAAATTTTTTTTTGGGGATTTAGTCATTTTTCCGGCGTTTATCAGACTTTCAGATAGGGGAAATGTCAGTGAGCGTTCCGATTTCAGTTCCAGAGCGATTCGCCCAATGAGTCCTTGATATTTAGTCGTTTTCAGCCAATATTTTGGATTTTTGAAAAGTTCACTTATTTGTGAAAATATCCACTAAATGAGTGAATAATATGTGTGAGGGTACCCCAGGAGAGTTCCAAATGAGTGTGGGTAGAATATATATCCCACAGGGGTAAAATTGAAAAAAGTTGAAAAAATTTTTTTTTTGGACACTCATTTTTCCGACGTTTATCAGACTTTCAGATAGGGCAAATGTCATTGAGCATTCCGATTTCAGTTCCAGAGCGATTCGCCCAATGAGTCCTTGATATTTAGACGTTTTCAGCCAATATTTTGGATTTTTGAAAATTTCACTTATTTGTGAAAATATCCACTAAATGAGTGAATAATATGTGTGAGGGTTCCCCAGGAGAGTTCCAAATGAGTGTGGTTAGAATATATATCCCACGGGGGTAAAATTGAAAAAAGTTTAAAACTATTTTTTTTTGGACTTAGTCATTTTTCCTGCGTTTATCAGACTTTCAGATAGGGGAAATGTCAGTGAGCGTTCCGATTTCAGTTCCAGAGCGATTCGCCCAATGAGTCCTTGATATTTAGTCATTTTCACCCAATTTTTTGGATTTTTGAAATTTTCACTTTTTTATGAAAATATCCACTTAATTAGGGAATAATATGTGTGAGGGTACCCCAGGAGAGTTCCAAATGTGTGTGGGTAGAATATATATCCCACAGGGGTAAAATTGAAAAAAGTTGAAAAAATTTTTTTTTTGGACACTCATTTTTCCGACGTTTATCAGACTTTCAGATAGGGCAAATGTCATTGAGCATTCCGATTTCAGTTCCAGAGCGATTCGCCCAATGAGTCCTTAATATTTAGTCGCTTTCAGCCAATTTTCTGGATTTTTGAAAATTTCACTTTTTTGTGAAAATATCCACTAAATGAGGGAATAATATGTGCGAGGGTACCCCAAGAGAGTTCCAAATGTGTGTGGGTAGAATATATATCCCACGGGGGCAAAATTGAAAAAAGTTGAAAAAAATTTTTTTTTGGACTTAGTCATTTTTCCGGCGTTTAGCAGACTTTCAGATAGGGGAAATGTCAGTAAGCGTTCCGATTTCAGTTCCAGAGCGATTCGCTCAATGAGTCCTTGATATTTAGTCGTTTTTAGCAAATTTTCTGGATTTTTTGAAAATTTCACTTTTTGAGAAAATATCCACTAAATGAGGGAATAATATGTGTGAGGGTACCCCAGGAGAGTTCCAAATGTGTGGGCTGAATATATATACCACGGGGGTAAAATTGAAAAAAGTTGCAAAAATTTTTTTTTGGACTTAGTCATTTTTCCGGCGTTTATCAGACTTTCAGATAGGGGAAATGTCAGTGAGCGTTCCGATTTCAGTTCCAGAGTGATTCACCCAATGAGTCCTTGATATTTAGTCGTTTTCAGCCAATTTTCTGGATTTTTTGAAAATGTCACTTTTTTGTGAAAATATCCACTAAATGAGGGAAGAATATGTGTGAGGGTACCCCAGGAGAGTTCCAAATGTGTGTGGGTAGAATATATATCCCACGGGGGTAAAATTGAAAAAAGTTGAAAAAAATTTTTTTTTGGAATTAGTCATTTTTCCGGCGTTTATCAAATGTCAGTGAGTGTTCCGATTTCAGTTCCAGAGCGATTCGCCCAATGAGTCCTTAATATTTAGTCGTTTTCAGCCAATTTTCTGGATTTCTGAAAATTTCACTTTTTTGTGAAAATATCCACTAAATGAGGGAATAATATGTGTGAGGGAACCCCAGGAGAGTTCCAAATGTGTGTGGGTAGAATATATATCCCACAGGGGTAAAATTGAAAAAAGTTGAAAAATTTTTTTTTTTGGACACTCATTTTTCCGACGTTTATCAGACTTTCAGATAGGGCAAATGTCATTGAGCATTCCGATTTCAATTCCAGAGCGATTCGCCCAATGAGTCCTTGATATTTAGTCGTTTTCAGCCAATATTTTGGATTTTTGAAAATTTCACTTATTTGTGAAAATATCCACTAAATGAGTGAATAATATGTGTGAGGGTACCCCAGGAGAGTTCCAAATGAGTGTGGGTAGAATATATATCCCACGGGGGTAAAATTGAAAAAAGTTTAAAACTATTTTTTTTGGACTTAGTCATTTTTCCGGCGTTTTTTCAGACTTTCAGATAGGGCAAATGTCATTGAGCTTTCCGATTTCATTTCCAGAGCGATTCGCCCAATGAGTCCTTGATATTTATTCGTTTTTAGCCAATTTTGTGGATTTTTGAAAATTTCACTTTTTTGTGAAAATATCCACTAAATGAGGGAATAATATGTGTGAGGGTACCCCAGGAGAGTTCCAAATGTGTGTGGGTAGAATATATATCCCACGGGGTAAAACTGAAAAAAGTTGAAAAAATTTTTTTTTGGGATTTAGTCATTTTTCCGGCGTTTATCAGACTTTCAGATAGGGCAAATGTCATTGAGCGTTCCGATTTCAGTTCCAGAGCGATTCGCCCAATGAGTCCTTGATATTTAGTCGTTTTCAGCCAATATTTTGGATTTTTGAAAATTTCACTTATTTGTGAAAATATCCACTAAATGAGTGAATAATATGTGTGAGGGTACCCCAGGAGAGTTCCAAATGAGTGTGGGTAGAATATATATCCCACGGTGGTAAAATTGAAAAAAGTTTAAAACTATTTTTTTTTTGCACTTAGTCATTTTTCCGGCGTTTATCAGACTTTCAAATAGGGCAAATGTCATTGAGCGTTCCGATTTCAGTTCCAGAGCGATTCGCCCAATGAGTCCTTGATATTTAGTCTTTTTCAGCCAATTTTCTGGATTTTTGAAAATTTCACTTTTTTGTGAAAATATCCACTAAATGAGGGAATAATATGTGTGAGGGTACCCCAGGAGAGTTCCAAATGTGTGTGGGTAGAATATATATCCCACGGGGTAAAACTGAAAAAAGTTAAAAAAAAATTTTTTTGTGATTTAGTCATTTTTCCGGCGTTTATCGGACTTTCAGATAGGGCAAATGTCATTGAGCGTTCCGATTTCAGTTCCAGAGCGATTCGCCCAATGAGTCCTTGATATTTAGTCTTTTTCAGCCAATTTTCTGGATTTTTGAAAATTTAACTTTTTTGTGAAAATATCCACTAAATGAGGGAATAATATGTGTGAGGGTACCCCAGGAGAGTTCCAAATGTCTGTGGGTAGAATATACATCCCACAGGGGTAAAATTGAAAAAAGTTGAAAAATTTTTTTTTTTGGACATTCATTTTTCCGACGTTTATCAGACTGTCAGATAGGGCAAATGTCAGTGAGCGTTCCGATTTCAGTTCCAGAGCGATTCTCCCAATGAGTCCTTGATATTTAGTCTTTTTCAGCCAATTTTCTGGATTTTTGAAAATTTAACTTTTTTGTGAAAATATCCACTAAATGAGGGAATAATATGTGTGAGGGTACCCCAGGAGAGTTCCAAATGTCTGTGGGTAGAATATACATCCCACGGGGTAAAACTGAAAAAAGTTGAAAAAAAATTTTTTTGTGATTTAGTCATTTTTCCGGCGTTTATCGGACTTTCAGATAGGGCAAATGTCATTGAGCGTTCCGATTTCAGTTCCAGAGCGATTCGCCCAATGAGTCCTTGATATTTAGTCGCTTTCAGCCAATTTTCTGGATTTTTGAAAATTTCACTTTTTTGTGAAAATATCCACTAAATGAGTGAATAATATGTGTGAGGGTACCCCAGGAGAGTTCCAAATGAGTGTGGGTAGAATATATATACCACAAGGGTAAAATTGAAAAAAGTTGAAAAAATTGTTTTTTTGGACTTAGTCATTTTTTCTGGCGTTTATCAGACTGTCAGATAGGGCAAATGTCAGTGAGCGTTCCGATTTCAGTTCCAGAGCGATTCTCCCAATGAGTCCTTGATATTTAGTCGTTTTCAGCCACTTTTCTTGGTTTTTGAAAATTTCACTTTTTTGTGAAAATATCCACTAAATGAGGGAATAATATGTGTGAGGGTACCCCAGGAGAGTTCCAAATGTGTGTGGGTAGAATATATATCCCACGGGGTAAAACTGAAAAAAGTTGAAAAAAAAATTTTTTTGGATTTAGTCATTTTTCCGGCGTTTATCAGACTTTCAGATAGGGCAAATGTCATTGAGCGTTCCGATTTCAGTTCCAGAGCGATTCGCCCAATGAGTCCTTGATATTTAGTCTTTTTCAGCCAATTTTCTGGATTTTTGAAAATTTCACTTTTTTGTGAAAATATCCACTAAATGAGGGAATAATATGTGTGAGGGTACCCCAGTAGAGCTCCAAATGTGTGTGGGTAGAATACATATCCCACGGGGGTAAAATTTAAAATTTTTTTTTTTTGACTTAGTCATTTTTCCGGCGTTTATCAGACTTTCAGATAGGGGAAATGTCAGTGAGCGTTCCGATTTCAGTTCCAGAGCGATTCGCCAAATGAGTCCTTGATATTTAGTCGTTTTCAGCCAATATTTTGGATTTTTGAAAATTTCACTTTTTTGTGAAAATATCCACTAAATGAGGGAATAATATGTGTGAGGGTACCCCAGGAGAGTTCCAAATGTTTGTGGGTAGAATATATATCCAACGTGGGTAAAATTGAAAAAAATAAAAAAAATTTTTTTTTTGGTCTTAGTCATTTTTCCGGCGTTTATCAGACTTTCAGATTTGGCAAATGTCAGTGAGCATTCCGATTTCAGTTCCAGAGCGATTCGCCCAATGAGTCCTTGATATTTAGTCTTTTTCAGCCAATTTTCTGGATTTTTGAAAATTTCACTTTTTTGTGAAAATATCCACTAAATGAGGGAATAATATGTGTGAGGGTACCCTAGGAGAGTTCCAAATGTGTGTGGGTAGAATATATATCCCACGTGGGTAAAATTGAAAAAAATAAAAAAAATTTTTTTTTTGGTCTTAGTCATTTTTCCGGCGTTTATCAGACTTTCAGATAGGGGAAATGTCAGTGAGCGTTCCGATTTCAGTTCCAGAGCGATTCGCCCAATGAGTCCTTGATATTTAGTCTTTTTCAGCCAATTTTCTGGATTTTTGAAAATTTCACTTTTTTGTGAAAATATCCACTAAATGAGGGAATAATATGTGTGAGGGTACCCCAGGAGAGTTCCAAATGTGTGTGGTTAGAATATATATCCCACAGGGGAAAATTGAAAAAAGTTGAAAAATTTTTTTTTCAGACTTAGTCATTTTTCCGGCATTTATCAGACTTTCAGATAGGAGAAATGTCAGTGAGCTTTCCGATTTCAGTTCCAGAGCGATTCGCCAAATGAGTCCTTGATATTTAGTCGTTTTCAGCCAATATTTTGGATTTTTGAAAATTTCACTTTTTTGTGAAAATATCCACTAAATGAGGGAATAATATGTGTGAGGGTACCCCAGGAGAGTTCCAAATGTGTGTGGTTAGAATATATATCTCACGGGGGTAAAATTGAAAAAAGTTGAAAAATTTTTTTTTCAGACTTAGTCATTTTTCCGGCGTTTATCAGACTTTCAGATAGGGGAAATGTCAGTGAGCGTTCCGATTTCAGTTCCAGAGCGATTCGCCAAATGATTCCTTGATATTTAGTCGTTTTCAGCCAATATTTTGGATTTTTGAAAATTTCACTTTTTTGTGAAAATATCCACTAAATGAGGGAATAATATGTGTGAGGGTACCCCAGGAGAGTTCCAAATGTGTGTGGGTAGAATATATATCTCACGGGGGTAAAATTGAAAAAAGTTGAAAAGGTTTTTTTTTGGACTTAGTCATTTTTCCGGCGTTTATCAGACTTTCAGATAGGGGAAATGTCAGTGAGCGTTCCGATTTCAGTTCCAGAGCGATTCGCCCAATGAGTCCTTGATATTTAGTCTTTTTCAGCCAATTTTCTGGATTTTTGAAAATTTCACTTTTTTGTGAAAATATCCACTAAATGAGGGAATAATATGTGTGAGGGTACCCCAGGAGAGTTCCAAATGTGTGTGGTTAGAATATATATCCCACAGGGGAAAATTGAAAAAAGTTGAAAAAATTTTTTTTCAGACTTAGTAATTTTTCCGGCATTTATCAGACTTTCAGATAGGAGAAATGTCAGTGAGCTTTCCGATTTCAGTTCCAGAGCGATTCGCCAAATGAGTCCTTGATATTTAGTCGTTTTCAGCCAATTTTCTGGATTTTTGAAAATTTCACTTTTTTGTGAAAATAACCACTAAATGAGAGAATAATATGTGTGAGGGTACCCCAGGAGAGTTCCAAATGTGTGTGGGTGGCATATATATCCCACGGGGTAAAATTTAAAAAAGTTGAAAAAAATTTTTTTTTGGACTTAGTCATTTTTCCAGCGTTTATCAGACTTTCAGATAGGGGAAATGTCAGTGAGCATTCCGATTTCAGATCCAGAGCGATTTGCCCAATGAGTCCATGATATTTAGTCATTTTCAGCCAATTTTCTGGATTTTTGAAAATTTCACTTTTTTGTGAAAATATCCACTAAATGAGGGAATAATATGTGTGAGGGTTCCCCAGGAGAGTTCCAAATGTGTGTGGGTAGAATATATATCCCACGGGGGTAAAATTGAAAAAAGTTGAAAACATTTTTTTTTTGGACTTAGTCATTTTTCCGCCGTTTATCAGACTTTCAGATATGGCAAATGTCAGTGAGCGTTCCGATTTCAGTTCAAGAGCGATTCGCCCAATGAGTCCTTGATATTTTTTCGTTTTCAGCCAATTTTCTGGATTTTTGAAAATTTCACTTTTTTGTGAAAATATCCACTAAATGAGGGAATAATATGTGTGAGGGTTCCCCAGGAGAGTTCCAAATGTGTGTGGGTAGAATATATATCCCACGGGGGTAAAATTGCAAAAAGTTGAAAACATTTTTTTTTTGGACGTAGACATTTTTCCGGCGTTTATCAGACTTTCAGATAGGGGAAATGTCAGTGAGCGTTCCGATTTCAGTTCCAGAGCGATTCGCCCAATGAGTCGTTGATATTTAATCGTTTTCAGCCAATATTTTGGATTTTTGAAAATTTCACTTTTTTGTGAAAATATCCACTAAATAAGGGAATAATATGTGTGAGGGTACCCCAGGAGAGTTCCAAATGTGTGTGGGTAGAATATATATCCCACGGGGGTAAAATTGAAAAAAGTTTAAAAAAATTTTTTTTTGGACTTAGTCATTTTTCCGGCGTTTATCAGACTTTCAGATAGGGCAAATGTCAGTGAGCGTTCCGATTTCAGTTCCAGAGCGATTCGCCCAATGAGTCTTTGGCTGAAAACGACTAAATATCAATTTTCTGGATTTTTGAAAATTTCACTTTTTTTGTGAAAATATCCACTAAATGAGGGAATAATATGTGTGAGGGTTCCCCTGGAGAGTTCCAAATGTGTGTGGGTAGAATATATATCCCACGGGGGTAAAATTGAAAAAAGTTGAAAACATTTTTTTTTTGGACTTATTCATTTTTCCGGCGTTTATCAGACTTTCAGATAGGGCAAATGTCAGTGAGCATTCCAATTTCAGTTCCAGAGCGATTCGCCCAATGAGTCTTTGATATTTAGTCTTTTTCAGCCAATTTTCTGGATTTTTGAAAATTTCACTTTTTTGTGAAAATATCCACTAAATGAGGGAATAATATGTGTGAGGGTACCCCAGGAGAGTTCCAAATGTGTGTGGGTAGAATATATATCCCACGGGGTAAAACTGAAAAAAGTTGAAAAAAATTTTTTTGGGGATTTTGTCATTTTTCCGGCGTTTATCAGACTTTCAGATACGAGAAATGTCAGTGAGCGTTCCGATTTCAGTTCCAGAGCGATTCGCCCAATGAGTCCTTGATATTTAGTCGCTTTCAGCCAATTTTCTGGATTTTTGAAAATTTCACTTTTTTGTGTAAATATCCACTAAATGAGTGAATAATATATGTGAGGGTACCCCAGGAGAGTTCCAAATGAGTGTGGGTAGAATATATATCCCACCTTGTAAAATTGAAAAAAGTTGAAAAAAATTTTTTTTTTCACTTAGTCATTTTTCTGGCGTTTATCAGACTTTCAGATAGGGCAAATGTCATTGAGCGTTCCGATTTCAGTTCCAGAGCGATTCGCCCAATGAGCCCTTGATATTATTCGTTTTCAACCAATTTTCTGGATTTTTGAAAATTTCACTTTTTTGTGAAAATATCCACTAAATGAGGGAATAATATGTGTGAGGGTACCCCAGGAGAGTTCCAAATGTGTGTGGGTAGAATATATATACCACAAGGGTAAAATTGAAAAAAGTTGAAAAAATTGTTTTTTTGGACTTAGTCATTTTTTCTGGCGTTCATCAGACTTTCATATAGGGCAAATGTCAGTGAGCGTTCCAATTTCAGTTCCAGAGCGATTCTCCCAATGAGTCCTTGATATTTAGTCTTTTTAAGCCAATTTTCTGGATTTTTGAAAATTTCACTTTTTTGTGAAAATATCCACTAAGTGAGTGAATAATATGTGTGAGGGTACCCCAGGAGAGTTCCAAATGAGTGTGGGTAGAATATATATCCCACGGGGGTAAAATTGAAAAAAGTTTAAAACTATTTTTTTTTGGACCTAGTCATTTTTCCGGCGTTTATCAGACTTTCAGATAGGGCAAATGTCATTGAGCGTTCCGATTTCAGTTCCAGAGCGTTTCGCCCAATGAGTCCTTGATATTTAGTCGTTTTCAGCCAATATTTTGGATTTTTGAAAATTTCACTTTTTTGTGAAAATATCCACTAAATGAGGGAATAATATGTGTGAGGGTACCCCAGGAGAGTTCCAAGTGTCTGTGGGTAGAATATATATCCCACAGGGGTAAAATTGAAAAAAGTTGAAAAAAATTTTTTTTTGGACATTCATTTTTCCGGCGTTTATCAGACTTTCAGATAGGAGAAATGTCAGTGAGCGTTCCGATTTCAGTTCCAGAGCGATTCGCCCAATGAGTCCTTGATATTTAGTCGCTTTCAGCCAATTTTCTGGATTTTTGAAAATTTCACTTTTTTGTGAAAATATCCACTAAATGAGGGAATAATATGTGTGAGGGTACCCCAGGAGAGTTCCAAATGTGTGTGGGTAGAATATATATCCCACGGGGTAAAACTGAAAAAAGTTGAAAAAAAAATTTTTTTGGATTTAGTCATTTTTCCGGCGTTTATCAGACTTTCAGATAGGGCAAATGTCAGTGAGCGTTCCGATTTCAGTTCCAGCGCAATTCTCCCAATGAGTCCTTGATATTTAGTCGTTTTCAGCCAATTTTCTGGATTTTTAAAAATTTCACTTTTTTGTGAAAATATCCACTAAATGAGGGAATAATATGTGTGAGGGTGCCCCAGGAGAGTTCCAAATGTGTGTGGGTAGAATATATATCCCACGGGGGTAAAATTGAAAAAAGTTGAAAATTTTTTTTTTGACTTAGTCATTTTTCCAGCGTTTATCAGACTTTCAGATAGGGGAAATGTCAGTGAGCGTTCCGATTTCAGTTCCAGAGCGATTCGCCCAATGAGTCCTTGATATTTAGTCTTTTTCAGCCAATTTTCTGGATTTTTGAAAATTTCACTTTTTTGTGAAAATATCCACTAAATGAGGGAATAATATGTGTGAGGGTACCCCAGGAGAGTTCCAAATGTGTGTGGGTAGAATATATATCCCACGGGGTAAAACTGAAAAAAGTTGAAAAAAAATTTTTTGGGGATTTTGTCATTTTTCCGGCGTTTATCAGACTTTCAGATAGGAGAAATGTCAGTGAGCATTCCGATTTCAGTTCCAGAGCGATTCGTCCAATGAGTCCTTGATATTTAGTCGCTTTCAGCCAATTTTCTGGATTTTTGAAAATTTCACTTTTTTGTGAAAATATCCACTAAATGAGTGAATAATATGTGTGAGGGTACCCCAGGAGAGTTCCAAATGTGTGTGGGTAGAATATATATACCACAAGGGTAAAATTGAAAAAAGTTGAAAAAATTGTTTTTTTGGATTTAGTCATCTTTTCTGGTGTTTATCAGACTTTCAGATAGGGCAAATGTCAGTGAGCGTTCCGATTTCAGTTCCAGAGCGATTCTCCCAATGAGTCCTTGATATTTAGTCTTTTTAAGCCAATTTTCTGGATTTTTGAAAATTTCACTTGTTTGTGAAAATATCCACTAAGTGAGTGAATAATATGTGTGAGGGTACCCCAGGAGAGCTCCAAATGTGTGTGGGTAGAATATATATCCCACGGGGGTAAAATTGAAAAAAGTTAAAAAAAAATATTTTTTGGACTTAGTTATTTTTACGGCATTTGTCAGACTTTCAGATTGGGGAATTGTCAGTGAGCGTTCTGATTTCAGTTCCAGAGCGATTCACCCAATGAGTCCTTGATATTTAGTCGTTTTTAGCCAATTTTCTGGATTTTTAAAAATTTCACTTTTTTGTGAAAATATCCACTAAATGAGGGAATAATATGTGTGAGGGTACCCCAGGAGAGCTCCAAATGTGTGTGGGTAGAATATATATCCCACGGGGGTAAAATTGAAAAAAGTTAAAAAAAAATATTTTTTGGACTTAGTCATTTTTCCGGCGTTTATCAGACTTTCAGATAGGGGAAATGTCAGTGAGCGTTCCGATTTCAGTTCCAGAGCGATTCGCCAAATGAGCCCTTGATATTATTCGTTTTCAACCAATTTTCTGGATTTTTGAAAATTTCACTTTTTTGTGAAAATATCCACTAAATGAGGGAATAATATGTGTGAGGGTACCCCAGGAGAGTTCCAAATGTGTGTGGGTAGAATATATATACCACAAGGGTAAAATTGAAAAAAGTTGAAAAAATTGTTTTTTTGGACTTAGTCATTTTTTCTGGCGTTTATCAGACTTTCATATAGGGCAAATGTCAGTGAGCGTTCCAATTTCAGTTCCAGAGCGATTCTCCCAATGAGTCCTTGATATTTAGTCTTTTTAAGCCAATTTTCTGGATTTTTGAAAATTTCACTTTTTTGTGAAAATATCCACTAAGTGAGTGAATAATATGTGTGAGGGTACCCCAGGAGAGTTCCAAATGAGTGTGGGTAGAATATATATCCCACGGGGGTAAAATTGAAAAAAGTTTAAAACTATTTTTTTTTGGACCTAGTCATTTTTCCGGCGTTTATCAGACTTTCAGATAGGGCAAATGTCATTGAGCGTTCCGATTTCAGTTCCAGAGCGTTTCGCCCAATGAGTCCTTGATATTTAGTCGTTTTCAGCCAATATTTTGGATTTTTGAAAATTTCACTTTTTTGTGAAAATATCCACTAAATGAGGGAATAATATGTGTGAGGGTACCCCAGGAGAGTTCCAAGTGTCTGTGGGTAGAATATATATCCCACAGGGGTAAAATTGAAAAAAGTTGAAAAAAATTTTTTTTTGGACATTCATTTTTCCGGCGTTTATCAGACTTTCAGATAGGAGAAATGTCAGTGAGCGTTCCGATTTCAGTTCCAGAGCGATTCGCCCAATGAGTCCTTGATATTTAGTCGCTTTCAGCCAATTTTCTGGATTTTTGAAAATTTCACTTTTTTGTGAAAATATCCACTAAATGAGGGAATAATATGTGTGAGGGTACCCCAGGAGAGTTCCAAATGTGTGTGGGTAGAATATATATCCCACGGGGTAAAACTGAAAAAAGTTGAAAAAAAAATTTTTTTGGATTTAGTCATTTTTCCGGCGTTTATCAGACTTTCAGATAGGGCAAATGTCAGTGAGCGTTCCGATTTCAGTTCCAGCGCAATTCTCCCAATGAGTCCTTGATATTTAGTCGTTTTCAGCCAATTTTCTGGATTTTTAAAAATTTCACTTTTTTGTGAAAATATCCACTAAATGAGGGAATAATATGTGTGAGGGTGCCCCAGGAGAGTTCCAAATGTGTGTGGGTAGAATATATATCCCACGGGGGTAAAATTGAAAAAAGTTGAAAATTTTTTTTTTGACTTAGTCATTTTTCCAGCGTTTATCAGACTTTCAGATAGGGGAAATGTCAGTGAGCGTTCCGATTTCAGTTCCAGAGCGATTCGCCCAATGAGTCCTTGATATTTAGTCTTTTTCAGCCAATTTTCTGGATTTTTGAAAATTTCACTTTTTTGTGAAAATATCCACTAAATGAGGGAATAATATGTGTGAGGGTACCCCAGGAGAGTTCCAAATGTGTGTGGGTAGAATATATATCCCACGGGGTAAAACTGAAAAAAGTTGAAAAAAAATTTTGGGGGGATTTTGTCATTTTTCCGGCGTTTATCAGACTTTCAGATAGGAGAAATGTCAGTGAGCATTCCGATTTCAGTTCCAGAGCGATTCGTCCAATGAGTCCTTGATATTTAGTCGCTTTCAGCCAATTTTCTGGATTTTTGAAAATTTCACTTTTTTGTGAAAATATCCACTAAATGAGTGAATAATATGTGTGAGGGTACCCCAGGAGAGTTCCAAATGTGTGTGGGTAGAATATATATACCACAAGGGTAAAATTGAAAAAAGTTGAAAAAATTGTTTTTTTGGATTTAGTCATCTTTTCTGGTGTTTATCAGACTTTCAGATAGGGCAAATGTCAGTGAGCGTTCCGATTTCAGTTCCAGAGCGATTCTCCCAATGAGTCCTTGATATTTAGTCTTTTTAAGCCAATTTTCTGGATTTTTGAAAATTTCACTTGTTTGTGAAAATATCCACTAAGTGAGTGAATAATATGTGTGAGGGTACCCCAGGAGAGCTCCAAATGTGTGTGGGTAGAATATATATCCCACGGGGGTAAAATTGAAAAAAGTTAAAAAAAAATATTTTTTGGACTTAGTTATTTTTACGGCATTTGTCAGACTTTCAGATTGGGGAATTGTCAGTGAGCGTTCTGATTTCAGTTCCAGAGCGATTCACCCAATGAGTCCTTGATATTTAGTCGTTTTTAGCCAATTTTCTGGATTTTTAAAAATTTCACTTTTTTGTGAAAATATCCACTAAATGAGGGAATAATATGTGTGAGGGTACCCCAGGAGAGCTCCAAATGTGTGTGGGTAGAATATATATCCCACGGGGGTAAAATTGAAAAAAGTTAAAAAAAAATATTTTTTGGACTTAGTCATTTTTCCGGCGTTTATCAGACTTTCAGATAGGGGAAATGTCAGTGAGCGTTCCGATTTCAGTTCCAGAGCGATTCGCCAAATGAGTCCTTGATATTTAGTCGTTTTCAGCCAATATTTTGGATTTTTGAAAATTTCACTTTTTTGTGAAAATATCCACTAAATGAGGGAATAATATGTGTGAGGGTACCCCAGGAGAGTTCCAAATGTTTGTGGGTAGAATATATATCCAACGTGGGTAAAATTGAAAAAAGTTGAAAAATTTTTTTTTTGGACTTAGTCATTTTTCCGTCGTTTATCAGACTTTCAGATTTGGCAAATGTCAGTGAGCATTCCGATTTCAGTTCCAGAGCGATTCGCCCAATGAGTCCTTGATATTTAGTCTTTTTCAGCCAATTTTCTGGATTTTTGAAAATTTCACTTTTTTGTGAAAATATCCACTAAATGAGGGAATAATATGTGTGAGGGTACCCTAGGAGAGTTCCAAATGTGTGTGGGTAGAATATATATCCACGTGGGTAAAATTGAAAAAAATAAAAAAAATTTTTTTTTTGGTCTTAGTCATTTTTCCGGCGTTTATCAGACTTTCAGATAGGGGAAATGTCAGTGAGCGTTCCGATTTCAGTTCCAGAGCGATTCGCCCAATGAGTACTTGATATTTAGTCTTTTTCAGCCAATTTTCTGGATTTTTGAAAATTTCACTTTTTTGTGAAAATATCCACTAAATGAGGGAATAATATGTGTGAGGGTACCCCAGGAGAGTTCCAAATGTGTGTGGTTAGAATATATATCTCACGGGGGAAAATTGAAAAAAGTTGAAAAATTTTTTTTTCAGACTTAGTCATTTTTCCGGCATTTATCAGACTTTCAGATAGGAGAAATGTCAGTGAGCTTTCCGATTTCAGTTCCAGAGCGATTCGCCAAATGAGTCCTTGATATTTAGTCGTTTTCAGCCAATATTTTGGATTTTTGAAAATTTCACTTTTTTGTGAAAATATCCACTAAATGAGGGAATAATATGTGTGAGGGTACCCCAGGAGAGTTCCAAATGTTTGTGGGTAGAATATACAGTACAGACCAAAAGTTTGGACACACTTTCTCATTTAAAGATTTTTCTGTATTTTCATGACTATAAAAATTGTACATTCACACTGAAGGTATCAAAACTATGAATTAACACATGTGGAATTATATAGTTAACAAAAAAGTGTGAAACTACTGAAAATATGTCTTATATTCTAGGTTCTTCAAAGTAGCCACCTTTTGCTTTGATGACTGCTTTGCACACTCTTGGCATTCTCTTGATGAGCTTCAAGAGGTAGTCACCGGAAATGGTTTTCACTTCACAGGTGTGCCCTGTCAGGTTTAAGAAGTGGGATTTCTTGCCTTATAAATGGGGTTGGGACCATCAGTTGTGTTGTCCAGAAGTCTGGTGGATACACAGCTGATAGTCCTACTGAATAGACTGTTAGAATTTGTATTATGGCAAGAAAAAAGCAGTTAAGTAAAGAAAAACGAGTGCCCATCAGTACTTTAAGAAATTAAGGTGAGTCAGTGCGAAAAATTGGGAAAACTTTGAAAGTGTCCCCAAGTGCAGTTGCAAAAACCATCAAGCGCTACAAAGAAACTGGCTCACATGAGGACCGCCCCAGGAAAGGAAGACCAAGAGTCACCTCTGCTTCTGAGGATAAGTTTATCAGCCTCAGAAATCGCAGGTTAACAGCATCTCAGATTAGAGACCAGGTCAATGCCACACAGAGTTCTAGCAGCAGACACATCTCTACAACAACTGTTAAGAGGAGACTTTGTGCAGCAGGCCTTCATGTTAAAATAGCTGCTAGGAAACCACTGCTAAGGACAGGCAACAAGCAGAAGAGACTTGTTTGGGCTAAAGAACACAAGGAATGGACATTAGACCAGTGGAAATCTATGCTTTTGTATGATGAGTCCAAATTTGAGATCTTTGGTTCCAACCACTGTGTCTTGTGTGACGCAGAAAAGGGTGAACGGATGAACTCTACATGCCTGGTTCCCACTGTGAAGCATGGAGGAGGAGGTGTGATGGTGTGAGGGTGCTTTGCTGGTGACACTGTTGGGGATTTAAGCAAAATTGAAGGCATACTGAACCAGCATGGCTACCACAGCATCTTGCAGCAGCATGCTATTCCATCCGGTTTGCGTTTAGTTGGACCATCATTTATTTTTCAACAGGATAATGACCCCAAACACACCTCCAGGCTGTGTAAGGGCTATTTGACCAAGAGGTAGAGTGATGGGGTGCTAAGCCAGATGACCTGGCCTCCACAGTCACCAGACCTGAACCCAATCGAGCTGGTTTGGGGTGAGCTGGACCGCAGAGTGAAGGCAAAAGGGACAACAAGTGCTAAGCATCTCTGGGAACTTCTTCAAGATGGTTGGAAGACCATTTCCGGTGACTACCTCTTGAAGCTCATCAAGAGAATGCCAAGAGTGTGCAAAGCAGTCATCAAAGCAAAAGTTGGCTACTTTGAAGAACCTAGAATATAAGTCATATTTTCAGTTGTTTCACACTTTTTTGTTAAGTATATAATTCCACATGTGTTAATTCATAGTTTTGATGCCTTCAATGTGAATGTACAATTTTCATAGTCATGAAAATACAGGAAAATCTTTAAATGAGAAGGTGTGTCCAAACTTTTGGTTTGTACTGTATATCCCACGTGGGTAAAATTGAAAAAAGTTGAAAAATTTTTTTTTTGGACTTAGTCATTTTTCCGTCGTTTATCAGACTTTCAGATTTGGCAAATGTCAGTGAGCGTTCCGATTTCAGTTCCAGAGCGATTCGCCCAATGAGTCCTTGATATTTAGTCTTTTTCAGCCAATTTTCTGGATTTTTGAAAATTTCACTTTTTTGTGAAAATATCCACTAAATGAGGGAATAATATGTGTGAGGGTACCCTAGGAGAGTTCCAAATGTGTGTGGTTAGAATATATATCCCACAGGGGAAAATTGAAAAAAGTTGAAAAATTTTTTTTTCAGACTTAGTCATTTTTCCGGCATTTATCAGACTTTCAGATAGGAGAAATGTCAGTGAGCTTTCCGATTTCAGTTCCAGAGCGATTCGCCAAATGAGTCCTTGATATTTAGTCGTTTTCAGCCAATATTTTGGATTTTTGAAAATTTCACTTTTTTGTGAAAATATCCACTAAATGAGGGAATAATATGTGTGAGGGTACCCCAGGAGAGTTCCAAATGTGTGTGGTTAGAATATATATCTCACGGGGGTAAAATTGAAAAAAGTTGAAAAGGTTTTTTTTTGGACTTAGTCATTTTTCCGGCGTTTATCAGACTTTCAGATAGGGGAAATGTCAGTGAGCGTTCCGATTTCAGTTCCAGAGCGATTCGCCCAATGAGTCCTTGATATTTAGTCGTTTTCAGCCAATTTTCTGGATTTTTGAAAATTTCACTTTTTTGTGAAAATAACCACTAAATGAGAGAATAATATGTGTGAGGGTACCCCAGGAGAGTTCCAAATGTGTGTGGGTGGAATATATATCCCACGGGGTAAAATTTAAAAAAGTTGAAAAAAATTTTTTTTTGGACTTAGTCATTTTTCCGCCGTTTATCAGACTTTCAGATATGGCAAATGTCAGTGAGCGTTCCGATTTCAGTTCAAGAGCGATTCGCCCAATGAGTCATTGATATTTTTTCGTTTTCAGCCAATTTTCTGGATTTTTGAAAATTTCACTTTTTTGTGAAAATATCCACTAAATGAGGGAATAATATGTGTGAGGGTTCCCCAGGAGAGTTCCAAATGTGTGTGGGTAGAATATATATCCCACGGGGGTAAAATTGCAAAAAGTTGAAAACATTTTTTTTTTGGACATAGACATTTTTCCGGCGTTTATCAGACTTTCAGATAGGGGAAATGTCAGTGAGCGTTCCGATTTCAGTTCCAGAGCGATTCGCCCAATGAGTCGTTGATATTTAATCGTTTTCAGCCAATATTTTGGATTTTTGAAAATTTCACTTTTTTGTGAAAATATCCACTAAATAAGGGAATAATATGTGTGAGGGTACCCCAGGAGAGTTCCAAATGTGTGTGGGTAGAATATATATCCCACGGGGGTAAAATTGAAAAAAGTTTAAAAAAATTTTTTTTTGGACTTAGTCATTTTTCCGGCGTTTATCAGACTTTCAGATAGGGCAAATGTCAGTGAGCGTTCCGATTTCAGTTCCAGAGCGATTCGCCCAATGAGTCTTTGGCTGAAAACGACTAAATATCAATTTTCAGGATTTTTGAAAATTTCACTTTTTTGTGAAAATATCCACTAAATGAGGGAATAATATGTGTGAGGGTTCCCCTGGAGAGTTCCAAATGTGTGTGGGTAGAATATATATCCCACGGGGGTAAAATTGAAAAAAGTTGAAAACATTTTTTTTTTGGACTTAGTCATTTTTCCGGCGTTTATCAGACTTTCAGATAGGGCAAATGTCAGTGAGCATTCCAATTTCAGTTCCAGAGCAATTCGCCCAATGAGTCTTTGATATTTAGTCTTTTTCAGCCAATTTTCTGGATTTTTGAAAATTTCGCTTTTTTGTGAAAATATCCACTAAATGAGGGAATAATATGTGTGAGGGTACCCCAGGAGAGTTCCAAATGTGTGTGCATAGAATATATATCCCACGGGGGTAAAATTGAAAAAAGTTGAAAACATTTTTTTTTTGGACTTAGTGATTTTTCCGGCGTTTATCAGACTTTCAGATATGGCAAATGTCAGTGAGCATTCCGATTTCATTTCCAGAGTGATGCGCCCAATGAGTCCTTGATATTTAGTCGTTTTCAGCCAATTTTCTGGATTTTTGAAAATGTCACTTTTTTGTGAAAATATCCACTAAATGAGAGAATAATATGTGTGAGGGTACCCCAGGAGAGTTCCAAATGTGTGTGGGTAGAATATATATCCCACGGGGTAAAATTGAAAAAATTAGAAAAAAATTTTTTTTTGGACTTAGTCATTTTTCCGGCGTTTATCAGACTTTCAGATAGGGCAAATGTCAGTGATCGTTCTGATTTCAGTTCCAGAGCGATTCGCCCAATGAGTCCTTGATATTTAGTCGTTTTCAGCCAATTTTCTGGATTTTTGAAAATTTCACTTTTTTGTGAAAATATCCACTAAATGAGAGAATAATATGTGTGAGGGTACCCCAGGAGAGTTCCAAATGTGTGTGGGTGGAATATATATCCCACGGGGTAAAATTGAAAAAAGTTGAAAACAATTTTTTTTTGGACTTAGTGATTTTTCCGGCGTTTATCAGACTTTCAGATAGGGCAAATGTCAGTGAGCATTCCGATTTCAGTTCCAGAGCGATTCGCCCAATGAGTCCTTGATATTTAGTCGTTTTCAGCCAATTTTCTGGATTTTTGAAAATTTCACTTTTTTTGAAAATATCCACTAAATGAGAGAATAATATGTGTGAGGGCACCCCAGGAGAGTTCCAAATGTGTGTGGGCAGAATATATATCCCCCGGGGTAAAATTGAAAAAAATTGAAAAAATTTTTTTTTTGGACTTAGTCATTTTTCCGGCGTTTATCAGACTTTCAGATAGGGGAAATGTCAGTGAGCGTTCCGATTTCAGTTCCAGAGCGATTCGCCCAATGAGTCCTTGATATTTAGTCATTTTCAGCCAATTTTCTGGATTATTGAAAATGTCACTTTTTTGTGAAAATATCCACTAAATGAGGGAATAATATGTGTGAGGGTACCCCAGGAGAGTTCCAAATATGTGTGGGTAGAATATATATGCCACGGGCGTAAAACTGAAAAAAGTTTAAAAAAATTTTTTTTTTGGACTTAGTCATTTTTCCGGCGTTTATCAGACTTTCAGATAGGGCAAATGTCAGTGAGCGTTCCAATTTCAGTTCCAGAGCGATTCGCCCAATGAGTCCTTGATATTTAGTCGTTTTCAGCCAATTTTCTGGATTTTTGAAAATTTCACTTTTTTGTGAAAATATCCACTAAATGAGGGAATAATATGTGTGAGGGTTCCCCTGGAGAGTTCCAAATGTGTGTGGGCAGAATATATATCCCACGGGTGTAAGATTGAAAAAAGTTTAAAAAAATTTTTTTTTGGACTTAGTCATTTTTCCGGCGTTTATCAGACTTTCAGATAGGGCAAATGTCAGTGAGCATTCCAATTTCAGTTCCAGAGCGATTTGCCCAATGAGTCCTTGATATTTAGTCGTTTTCAGCCAATTTTCTGGATTTTTGAAAATTTCACTTTTTTGTGAAAACATCCACTAAATGAGAGAATAATATGTGTGAGGGTACCCCAGGAGAGTTCCAAATGTGTGTGGGTAGAATATATATCCCACGGGGGTAAAATTGAAAAATGTTGAAAAACATTTTTTTTTGGACTTAGTCATTTTTCCGGCGTTTATCAGACTTTCAGATAGGGGAAATGTCAGTGAGCGTTCCGATTTCAGTTCCAGAGCGATTCGCCCAATGAGTCCTTGATATTTAGTCGTTTTCAGCCAATTTTCTGGATTATTGAAAATGTCACTTTTTTGTGAAAATATCCACTAAATGAGGGAATAATATGTGTGAGGGTACCCCAGGAGAGTTCCAAATGTGTGTGGGTAGAATATATATGCCACGGGCGTAAAATTGAAAAAAGTTTAAAAAAATTTTTTTTTTGGACTTAGTCATTTTTCCGGCGTTTATCAGACTTTCAGATAGGGCAAATGTCAGTGATCGTTCTGATTTCAGTTCCAGAGCGATTCGCCCAATGAGTTCTTGATATTTAGTCATTTTCAGTCAATTTTCTGGATTTTTGAAAATTTCACTTTTTTGTGAAAATATCCACTAAATGAGAGAATAATATGTGTGAGGGTACCCCAGGAGAGTTCCAAATGTGTGTGGGTGGAATATATATCCCACGGGGTAAAATTGAAAAAAGTTGAAAACAATTTTTTTTTGGACTTAGTGATTTTTCCGGCGTTTATCAGACTTTCAGATAGGGCAAATGTCAGTGAGCATTCCGATTTCAGTTCCAGAGCTATTCGCCCAATGAGTTTTTGATATTAAGTCGTTTTCAGCCAATTTTCTGGATTATTGAAAATGTCACTTTTTTGTGAAAATATCCACTAAATGAGGGAATAATATGTGTGAGGGTACCCCAGGAGAGTTCCAAATGTGTGTGGGTAGAATATATATCCCACGGGTGTAAAATTGAAAAAAGTTTTAAAAAATTTTTTTTTTGGACTTAGTCATTTTTCCGGCGTTTATCAGACTTTCAGAAAGGGCAAATGTCAGTGAGCGTTCCAATTTCAGTTCCAGAGCGATTCGCCCAATGAGTCCTTGATATTTAGTCGTTTTCAGCCAATTTTCTGGATTTTTGAAAATGTCACTTTTTTGTGAAAATATCCACTAAATGAGAGAATAATATGTGTGAGGGTACCCCAGGAGAGTTCCAAATGTGTGTGGGTAGAATATATATCCCACGGGGTAAAATTGAAAAAATTTGAAAAAAATTGTTTTTTGGACTTAGTCATTTTTCCGGCGTTTATCAGACTTTCAGATAGGGGAAATGTCAGTGAGCGCTCCGATTTCAGTTCCAGAGCGATTCGCCCAATGAGTCCTTGATATTTAGTAGTTTTCAGCCAATTTTCTGGATTTTTGAAAAATTCACTTTTTTGTGAAAATATCCACTAAATGAGAGAATAATATGTGTGAGGGTACCCCAGGAGAGTTCCAAATGTGTGTGGGTAGAATATATATCCCACGGGGTAAAATTGAAAAAAGGTGAAAACAATTTTTTTTTGGACTTAGTGATTTTTCCGGCGTTTATCAGACTTTCAGATAGGGCAAATGTCAGTGAGCGTTCCAATTTCAGTTCCAGAGCGATTAGCCCAATGAGTCCTTGATATTTAGTCGTTTTCAGCCAATTTTCTGGATTTTTGAAAATTTCACTTTTTTGTGAAAATATCCACTAAATGAGAGAATAATATGTGTGAGGGTACCCCAGGAGAGTTCCAAATGTGTGTGGGTAGAATATATATCCCACGGGGTAAAATTGAAAAAAATTTAAAAAATTTTTTTTTTGGACTTAGTCATTTTTCCGGCGTTTATCAGACTTTCAGATAGGGCAAATGTCAGTGAGCGTTCCGATTTCAGTTCCAGAGCGATTCGCCCAATGAGTCCTTGATATTTAGTAGTTTTCAGCCAATTTTCTGGATTTTTGAAAATGTCACTTTTTTGTGAAAATATCCACTAAATGAGGGAATAATATGTGTGAGGGTACCCCAGGAGAGTTCCAAATGTGTGTGGGTAGAATATATATCCCACGGGGTAAAATTGAAAAAAGGTGAAAACAATTTTTTTTTGGACTTAGTGATTTTTCCGGCGTTTATCAGACTTTCAGATAGGGCAAATGTCAATGAGCGTTCCAAATTCAGTTCCACAGCGATTAGCCCAATGAGTCCTTGATATTTAGTCGTTTTCAGCCAATTTTCTGGATTTTTGAAAATTTCACTTTTTTGTGAAAATATCCACTAAATGAGGGAATAATATGTGTGAGGGTACCCCAGGAGAGTTCCAAATGTGTGTGGGTAGAATATATATCCCACGGGGGTAAAATTGAAAAAATTTGAAAAAAATTTTTTTTTGGACTTAGTCATTTTTCCGGCGTTTATCAGACTTTCAGATAGGGGAAATGTCAGTGAGTGTTCCGATTTCAGTTCCAGAGCGATTCGCCCAATGAGTCCTTGATATTTAGTCATTTTCAGCCAATTTTCTGGATTATTGAAAATGTCACTTTTTTGTGAAAATATCCACTAAATGAGGGAATAATATGTGTGAGAGTACCGCAGGAGAGTTCCAAATATGTGTGGGTAGAATATTTATGCCACGGGCGTAAAATTGAAAAAAGTTTAAAAAAATTTTTTTTTGGACTTAGTCATTTTTCCGGCGTTTATCAGACTTTCAGATAGGGCAAATGTCAGTGATCGTTCTGATTTCACTTCCAGAGCGATTCGCCCAATGAGTTCTTGATATTTAGACATTTTCAGCCAATTTTCTGGATTTTTGAAAATTTCACTTTTTTGTGAAAATATCCACTAAATGAGAGAATAATATGTGTGAGGGTACCCCAGGAGAGTTCCAAATGTGTGTGTGTAGAATGTATATCCCACGGGGGTAAAATTGAAAAAAGTTGAAAAAAATTTTTTTTTGGACTTAGTGATTTTTCCGGCGTTTATCAGACTTTCAGATAGGGCAAATGTCAGTGAGCATTCCGATTTCAGTTCCAGAGCTATTCGCCCAATGAGTCTTTGATATTAAGTCGTTTTCAGCCAATTTTCTGGATTTTTGAAAATTTCACTTTTTTGTGAAAATATCCACTAAATGAGGGAATAATATGTGTGAGGGTTCCCCTGGAGAGTTCCAAATGTGTGTGGGTAGAATATATATCCCACGGGGTAAAATTGAAAAAAGGTGAAAACAATTTTTTTTTGGACTTAGTGATTTTTCCGGCGTTTATCAGACTTTCAGATAGGGCAAATGTCAGTGAGCGTTCCAATTTCAGTTCCAGAGCGATTAGCCCAATGAGTCCTTGATATTTAGTCGTTTTCAGCCAATTTTCTGGATTTTTGAAAATTTCACTTTTTTGTGAAAATATCCACTAAATGAGAGAATAATATGTGTGAGGGTACCCCAGGAGAGTTCCAAATGTGTGTGGGTAGAATATATATCCCACGGGGTAAAATTGAAAAAAATTTAAAAAATTTTTTTTTTGGACTTAGTCATTTTTCCGGCGTTTATCAGACTTTCAGATAGGGCAAATGTCAGTGAGCGTTCCGATTTCAGTTCCAGAGCGATTCGCCCAATGAGTCCTTGATATTTAGTCGTTTTCAGCCAATTTTCTGGATTATTGAAAATGTCACTTTTTTGTGAAAATATCCACTAAATGAGGGAATAATATGTGTGAGGGTACCCCAGGAGAGTTCCAAATGTGTGTGGGTAGAATATATATGCCACGGGCGTAAAATTGAAAAAAGTTTAAAAAAATTTTTTTTTTGGACTTAGTCATTTTTCCGGCGTTTATCAGACTTTCAGATAGGGCAAATGTCAGTGATCGTTCTGATTTCAGTTCCAGAGCGATTCGCCCAATGAGTTCTTGATATTTAGTCATTTTCAGTCAATTTTCTGGATTTTTGAAAATTTCACTTTTTTGTGAAAATATCCACTAAATGAGAGAATAATATGTGTGAGGGTACCCCAGGAGAGTTCCAAATGTGTGTGGGTGGAATATATATCCCACGGGGTAAAATTGAAAAAAGTTGAAAACAATTTTTTTTTGGACTTAGTGATTTTTCCGGCGTTTATCAGACTTTCAGATAGGGCAAATGTCAGTGAGCATTCCGATTTCAGTTCCAGAGCTATTCGCCCAATGAGTCTTTGATATTAAGTCGTTTTCAGCCAATTTTCTGGATTATTGAAAATGTCACTTTTTTGTGAAAATATCCACTAAATGAGGGAATAATATGTGTGAGGGTACCCCAATAGAGTTCCAAATGTGTGTGGGTAGAATATATATCCCACGGGTGTAAAATTGAAAAAAGTTTTAAAAAATTTTTTTTTTGGACTTAGTCATTTTTCCGGCGTTTATCAGACTTTCAGAAAGGGCAAATGTCAGTGAGCGTTCCAATTTCAGTTCCAGAGCGATTCGCCCAATGAGTCCTTGATATTTAGTCGTTTTCAGCCAATTTTCTGGATTTTTGAAAATGTCACTTTTTTGTGAAAATATCCACTAAATGAGAGAATAATATGTGTGAGGGTACCCCAGGAGAGTTCCAAATGTGTGTGGGTAGAATATATATCCCACGGGGTAAAATTGAAAAAAATTTAAAAAATTTTTTTTTTGGACTTAGTCATTTTTCCGGCGTTTATCAGACTTTCAGATAGGGCAAATGTCAGTGAGCGTTCCGATTTCAGTTCCAGAGCGATTCGCCCAATGAGTCCTTGATATTTAGTAGTTTTCAGCCAATTTTCTGGATTTTTGAAAATGTCACTTTTTTGTGAAAATATCCACTAAATGAGGGAATAATATGTGTGAGGGTACCCCAGGAGAGTTCCAAATGTGTGTGGGTAGAATATATATCCCACGGGGTAAAATTGAAAAAAGGTGAAAACAATTTTTTTTTGGACTTAGTGATTTTTCCGGCGTTTATCAGACTTTCAGATAGGGCAAATGTCAGTGAGCGTTCCAAATTCAGTTCCAGAGCGATTAGCCCAATGAGTCCTTGATATTTAGTCGTTTTCAGCCAATTTTCTGGATTTTTGAAAATTTCACTTTTTTGTGAAAATATCCACTAAATGAGAGAATAATATGTGTGAGGGTACCCCAGGAGAGTTCCAAATGTGTGTGGGTAGAATATATATCCCACGGGGTAAAATTGAAAAAAATTGAAAAAATTTTTTTTTTGGACTTAGTCATTTTTCTGGCGTTTATCAGACTTTCAGATAGGGCAAATGTCAGTGAGCATTCCGATTTCAGTTCCAGAGCGATTCGCCCAATGAGTCCTTGATATTTAGTCGTTTTCAGCCAATTTTCTGGATTTTTGAAAATTTCACTTTTTTGTGAAAATATCCACTAAATGAGGGAATAATATGTGTGAGGGTACCCCAGGAGAGTTCCAAATGTGTGTGGGTAGAATATATATCCCACGGGGGTAAAATTGAAAAAATTTGAAAAAAATTTTTTTTTGGACTTAGTCATTTTTCCGGCGTTTATCAGACTTTCAGATAGGGGAAATGTCAGTGAGTGTTCCGATTTCAGTTCCAGAGCGATTCGCCCAATGAGTCCTTGATATTTAGTCATTTTCAGCCAATTTTCTGGATTATTGAAAATGTCACTTTTTTGTGAAAATATCCACTAAATGAGGGAATAATATGTGTGAGAGTACCGCAGGAGAGTTCCAAATATGTGTGGGTAGAATATTTATGCCACGGGCGTAAAATTGAAAAAAGTTTAAAAAAATTTTTTTTTGGACTTAGTCATTTTTCCGGCGTTTATCAGACTTTCAGATAGGGCAAATGTCAGTGATCGTTCTGATTTCACTTCCAGAGCGATTCGCCCAATGAGTTCTTGATATTTAGACATTTTCAGCCAATTTTCTGGATTTTTGAAAATTTCACTTTTTTGTGAAAATATCCACTAAATGAGAGAATAATATGTGTGAGGGTACCCCAGGAGAGTTCCAAATGTGTGTGTGTAGAATGTATATCCCACGGGGGTAAAATTGAAAAAAGTTGAAAAAAATTTTTTTTTGGACTTAGTGATTTTTCCGGCGTTTATCAGACTTTCAGATAGGGCAAATGTCAGTGAGCATTCCGATTTCAGTTCCAGAGCTATTCGCCCAATGAGTCTTTGATATTAAGTCGTTTTCAGCCAATTTTCTGGATTTTTGAAAATTTCACTTTTTTGTGAAAATATCCACTAAATGAGGGAATAATATGTGTGAGGGTTCCCCTGGAGAGTTCCAAATGTGTGTGGGTAGAATATATATCCCACGGGGTAAAATTGAAAAAAGGTGAAAACAATTTTTTTTTGGACTTAGTGATTTTTCCGGCGTTTATCAGACTTTCAGATAGGGCAAATGTCAGTGAGCGTTCCAATTTCAGTTCCAGAGCGATTAGCCCAATGAGTCCTTGATATTTAGTCGTTTTCAGCCAATTTTCTGGATTTTTGAAAATTTCACTTTTTTGTGAAAATATCCACTAAATGAGAGAATAATATGTGTGAGGGTACCCCAGGAGAGTTCCAAATGTGTGTGGGTAGAATATATATCCCACGGGGTAAAATTGAAAAAAATTTAAAAAATTTTTTTTTTGGACTTAGTCATTTTTCCGGCGTTTATCAGACTTTCAGATAGGGCAAATGTCAGTGAGCGTTCCGATTTCAGTTCCAGAGCGATTCGCCCAATGAGTCCTTGATATTTAGTAGTTTTCAGCCAATTTTCTGGATTTTTGAAAATGTCACTTTTTTGTGAAAATATCCACTAAATGAGGGAATAATATGTGTGAGGGTACCCCAGGAGAGTTCCAAATGTGTGTGGGTAGAATATATATCCCACGGGGTAAAATTGAAAAAAGGTGAAAACAATTTTTTTTTGGACTTAGTGATTTTTCCGGCGTTTATCAGACTTTCAGATAGGGCAAATGTCAGTGAGCGTTCCAATTTCAGTTCCAGAGCGATTAGCCCAATGAGTCCTTGATATTTAGTCGTTTTCAGCCAATTTTCTGGATTTTTGAAAATTTCACTTTTTTGTGAAAATATCCACTAAATGAGAGAATAATATGTGTGAGGGTACCCCAGGAGAGTTCCAAATGTGTGTGGGTAGAATATATATCCCACGGGGTAAAATTGAAAAAAATTGAAAAAATTTTTTTTTTGGACTTAGTCATTTTTCTGGCGTTTATCAGACTTTCAGATAGGGCAAATGTCAGTGAGCGTTCCGATTTCAGTTCCAGAGCGATTCGCCCAATGAGTCCTTGATATTTAGTCGTTTTCAGCCAATTTTCTGGATTTTTGAAAATTTCACTTTTTTGTGAAAATATCCACTAAATGAGGGAATAATATGTGTGAGGGTACCCCAGGAGAGTTCCAAATGTGTGTGGGTAGAATATATATCCCACGGGGGTAAAATTGAAAAAATTTGAAAAAAATTTTTTTTTGGACTTAGTCATTTTTCCGGCGTTTATCAGACTTTCAGATAGGGGAAATGTCAGTGAGTGTTCCGATTTCAGTTCCAGAGCGATTCGCCCAATGAGTCCTTGATATTTAGTCATTTTCAGCCAATTTTCTGGATTATTGAAAATGTCACTTTTTTGTGAAAATATCCACTAAATGAGGGAATAATATGTGTGAGAGTACCGCAGGAGAGTTCCAAATATGTGTGGGTAGAATATTTATGCCACGGGCGTAAAATTGAAAAAAGTTAAAAAAAATTTTTTTTTGGACTTAGTCATTTTTCTGGCGTTTATCAGACTTTCAGATAGGGCAAATGTCACTGATAGTTCTGATTTCAGTTCCAGAGCGATTCGCCCAATGAGTCCTTGATATTTAGTCGTTTTCAGCCAATTTTCTGGATTTTTGAAAATTTCACTTTTTTGTGAAAATATCCACTAAATGAGAGAATAATATGTGTGAGGGTACCCCAGGAGAGTTCCAAATGTGTGTGGGTAGAATATATATCCCACGGGGTAAAATTGAAAAAAGTTGAAAACAATTTTTTTTTGGACTTAGTGATTTTTCCGGCGTTTATCAGACTTTCAGATAGGGCAAATGTCAGTGAGCATTCCGATTTCAGTTCAAGAGCGATTCGCCCAATGAGTCTTTGATATTTAGTGGTTTTCAGCCAATTTTCTGGATTTTTGAAAATTTCACTTTTTTGTGAAAATATCCACTAAATGAGGGAATAATATGTGTGAGGGTTCCCCTGGAGAGTTCCAAATGTGTGTGGGCAGAATATATATCCCACGGGGTAAAATTGAAAAAAATTGAAAAAATTTTTTTTTTGGACTTAGTCATTTTTCCGGCGTTTATCAGACTTTCAGATAGGGCAAATGTCAGTGAGCGTTCCGATTTCAGTTCCAGAGCGATTCGCCCAATGAGTCCTTGATATTTAGTCGTTTTCAGCCAATTTTCTGGATTTTTGAAAATGTCACTTTTTTGTGAAAATATCCACTAAATGAGAGAATAATATGTGTGAGGGTACCCCAGGAGAGTTCCAAATGTGTGTGGGTAGAATATATATCCCACGGGGTAAAATTGAAAAAAGTTGAAAACAATTTTTTTTTGGACTTAGTGATTTTTCCGGCGTTTATCAGACTTTCAGATAGGGCAAATGTCAGTGAGCATTCCGATTTCAGTTCCAGAGCTATTCGCCCAATGAGTCTTTGATATTAAGTCGTTTTCAGCCAATTTTCTGGATTTTTTAAAATTTCACTTTTTTGTGAAAATATCCACTAAATGAGGGAATAATATGTGTGAGGGTTCCCCTGGAGAGTTCCAAATGTGTGTGGGCAGAATATATATCCCACGGGTGCAAGATTGAAAAAAGTTTAAAAAAATTTTTTTTTGGACTTAGTCATTTTTCCGGCGTTTATCAGACTTTCAGATAGGGCAAATGTCAGTGAGCGTTCCGATTTCAGTTCCAGAGCGATTCGCCCAATGAGTCCTTGATATTTAGTCGTTTTCAGCCAATTTTCTGGATGTTTGAAAATGTCACTTTTTTGTGAAAATATCCACTAAATGAGAGAATAATATGTGTGAGGGTACCCCAGGAGAGTTCCAAATGTGTGTGGGTAGAATATATATCCCACGGGGTAAAATTGAAAAAAGTTGAAAACAATTTTTTTTTGAACTTAGTGATTTTTCCGGCGTTTATCAGACTTTCAGATAGGGCAAATGTCAGTGAGCATTCCGATTTCAGTTCCAGAGCTATTCGCCCAATGAGTCTTTGATATTAAGTCGTTTTCAGCCAATTTTCTGGATTTTTGAAAATTTCACTTTTTTGTGAAAATATCCACTAAATGACGGAATAATATGTGTGAGGGTTCCCCTGGAGAGTTCCAAATGTGTGTGGGCAGAATATATATCCCACGGGTGCAAGATTGAAAAAAGTTTAAAAAAATTTTTTTTTGGACTTAGTCATTTTTCCGGCGTTTATCAGACTTTGAGATAGGGCAAATGTCAGTGAGCATTCCAATTTCAGTTCCAGAGCGATTCGCCCAATGAGTCCTTGATATTTAGTCGTTTTCAGCCAATCTTCTGGATTCTTGAAAATTTCACTTTTTTGTGAAAATATCCACTAAATGAGGGAATAATATGTGTGAGGGTTCCCCTGGAGAGTTCCAAATGTGTGTGGGCAGAATATATATCCCACGGGGGTACGATTGAAAAAAGTTTAAAAAAATTTTTTTTTGGACTTAGTCATTTTTCCGGCGTTTATCAGACTTTCAGAAAGGGCAAATGTCAGTGAGCGTTCCAATTTCAGTTCCAGAGCGATTCGCCCAATGAGTCCTTGATATTTAGTCGTTTTCAGCCAATTTTCTGGATTTTTGAAAATTTCACTTTTTTTGAAAATATCCACTAAATGAGAGAATAATATGTGTGAGGGCACCCCAGGAGAGTTCCAAATGTGTGTGGGCAGAATATATATCCCACGGGGTAAAATTGAAAAAAATTGAAAACAATTTTTTTTTGGACTTAGTGATTTTTCCGGCGTTTATCAGACTTTCAGATAGGGCAAATGTCAGTGAGCATTCCGATTTCAGTTCAAGAGTGATTCGCCCAATGAGTCTTTGATATTTAGTGGTTTTCAGCCAATTCTCTGGATTTTTGAAAATTTCACTTTTTTGTGAAAATATCCACTAAATGAGGGAATAATATGTGTGAGGGTTCCCCTGGAGAGTTCCAAATGTGTGTGGGCAGAATATATATCCCACGGGGGTAAGATTGAAAAAAGTTTAAAAAAATTTTTTTTTGGACTTAGTCATTTTTCCGGCGTTTATCAGACTTTCAGAAAGGGCAAATGTCAGTGAGCGTTCCAATTTCAGTTCCAGAGCGATTCGCCCAATGAGTCCTTGATATTTAGTCGTTTTCAGCCAATTTTCTGGATTTTTGAAAATTTTACTTTTTTTGAAAATATCCACTAAATGAGAGAATAATATGTGTGAGGGCACCCCAGGAGAGTTCCAAATGTGTGTGGGCAGAATATATATCCCACAGGGTAAAATTGAAAAAAATTGAAAAAATTTTTTTTTTGGACTTAGTCATTTATCCGGCGTTTATCAGACTTTCAGATAGGGGAAATGTCAGTGAGCGTTTCGATTTCAGTTCCAGAGCGATTCGCCCAATGAGTCCTTGATATTAAGTCATTTTCAGCCAATTTTCTGGATTATTGAAAATGTCACTTTTTTGTGAAAATATCCACTAAATGAGGGAATAATATGTGTGAGGGTACCCCAGGAGAGTTCCAAATGTGTGTGGGTAGAATATATATCCCACGGGGGTAAAATTGAAAAAGTTGAAAAACATTTTTTTTGGACTTAGTCATTTTTCCGGCGTTTATCAGACTTTCAGATAGGGGAAATGTCAGTGAGCGTTCCGATTTCAGTTCCAGAGCGATTCGCCCAATGAGTCCTTGATATTTAGTCATTTTCAGCCAATTTTCTGGATTATTGAAAATGTCACTTTTTTGTGAAAATATCCACTAAATGAGGGAATAATATGTGTGAGGGTTCCCCTGGAGAGTTCCAAATGTATGTGGGCAGAATATATATCCCACGGGGGTAAGATTAAAAAAAGTTTAAAAAAATTTTTTTTTGACTTAGTCATTTTTCCGGCGTTTATCAGACTTTCAGAAAGGGCAAATGTCAGTGAGCGTTCCAATTTCAGTTCCAGAGCGATTCGCCCAATCAGTCCTTGATATTTAGTCGTTTTCAGCCAATTTTCTGGATGTTTGAAAATGTCACTTTTTTGTGAAAATATCCACTAAATGAGAGAATAATATGTGTGAGGGTACCCCAGGAGAGTTCCAAATGTGTGTGGGTAGAATATATATCCCACGGGGTAAAATTGAAAAAAGTTGAAAACAATTTTTTTTTGAACTTAGTGATTTTTCCGGCGTTTATCAGACTTTCAGATAGGGCAAATGTCAGTGAGCATTCCGATTTCAGTTCCAGAGCTATTCGCCCAATGAGTCTTTGATATTAAGTCGTTTTCAGCCAATTTTCTGGATTTTTGAAAATTTCACTTTTTTGTGAAAATATCCACTAAATGACGGAATAATATGTGTGAGGGTTCCCCTGGAGAGTTCCAAATGTGTGTGGGCAGAATATATATCCCACGGGTGCAAGATTGAAAAAAGTTTAAAAAAATTTTTTTTTGGACTTAGTCATTTTTCCGGCGTTTATCAGACTTTGAGATAGGGCAAATGTCAGTGAGCATTCCAATTTCAGTTCCAGAGCGATTCGCCCAATGAGTCCTTGATATTTAGTCGTTTTCAGCCAATCTTCTGGATTCTTGAAAATTTCACTTTTTTGTGAAAATATCCACTAAATGAGGGAATAATATGTGTGAGGGTTCCCCTGGAGAGTTCCAAATGTGTGTGGGCAGAATATATATCCCACGGGGGTACGATTGAAAAAAGTTTAAAAAAATTTTTTTTTGGACTTAGTCATTTTTCCGGCGTTTATCAGACTTTCAGAAAGGGCAAATGTCAGTGAGCGTTCCAATTTCAGTTCCAGAGCGATTCGCCCAATGAGTCCTTGATATTTAGTCGTTTTCAGCCAATTTTCTGGATTTTTGAAAATTTCACTTTTTTTGAAAATATCCACTAAATGAGAGAATAATATGTGTGAGGGCACCCCAGGAGAGTTCCAAATGTGTGTGGGCAGAATATATATCCCACGGGGTAAAATTGAAAAAAATTGAAAACAATTTTTTTTTGGACTTAGTGATTTTTCCGGCGTTTATCAGACTTTCAGATAGGGCAAATGTCAGTGAGCATTCCGATTTCAGTTCAAGAGTGATTCGCCCAATGAGTCTTTGATATTTAGTGGTTTTCAGCCAATTCTCTGGATTTTTGAAAATTTCACTTTTTTGTGAAAATATCCACTAAATGAGGGAATAATATGTGTGAGGGTTCCCCTGGAGAGTTCCAAATGTGTGTGGGCAGAATATATATCCCACGGGGGTAAGATTGAAAAAAGTTTAAAAAAATTTTTTTTTGGACTTAGTCATTTTTCCGGCGTTTATCAGACTTTCAGAAAGGGCAAATGTCAGTGAGCGTTCCAATTTCAGTTCCAGAGCGATTCGCCCAATGAGTCCTTGATATTTAGTCGTTTTCAGCCAATTTTCTGGATTTTTGAAAATTTTACTTTTTTTGAAAATATCCACTAAATGAGAGAATAATATGTGTGAGGGCACCCCAGGAGAGTTCCAAATGTGTGTGGGCAGAATATATATCCCACAGGGTAAAATTGAAAAAAATTGAAAAAATTTTTTTTTTGGACTTAGTCATTTATCCGGCGTTTATCAGACTTTCAGATAGGGGAAATGTCAGTGAGCGTTTCGATTTCAGTTCCAGAGCGATTCGCCCAATGAGTCCTTGATATTAAGTCATTTTCAGCCAATTTTCTGGATTATTGAAAATGTCACTTTTTTGTGAAAATATCCACTAAATGAGGGAATAATATGTGTGAGGGTACCCCAGGAGAGTTCCAAATGTGTGTGGGTAGAATATATATCCCACGGGGGTAAAATTGAAAAAGTTGAAAAACATTTTTTTTGGACTTAGTCATTTTTCCGGCGTTTATCAGACTTTCAGATAGGGGAAATGTCAGTGAGCGTTCCGATTTCAGTTCCAGAGCGATTCGCCCAATGAGTCCTTGATATTTAGTCATTTTCAGCCAATTTTCTGGATTATTGAAAATGTCACTTTTTTGTGAAAATATCCACTAAATGAGGGAATAATATGTGTGAGGGTTCCCCTGGAGAGTTCCAAATGTGTGTGGGCAGAATATATATCCCACGGGGGTAAGATTAAAAAAAGTTTAAAAAAATTTTTTTTTGACTTAGTCATTTTTCCGGCGTTTATCAGACTTTCAGAAAGGGCAAATGTCAGTGAGCGTTCCAATTTCAGTTCCAGAGCGATTCGCCCAATGAGTCCTTGATATTTAGTCGTTTTCAGCCAATTTTCTGGATTTTTGAAAATTTTACTTTTTTTGAAAATATCCACTAAATGAGAGAATAATATGTGTGAGGGCACCCCAGGAGAGTTCCAAATGTGTGTGGGCAGAATATATATCCCACAGGGTAAAATTGAAAAAAATTGAAAAAATTTTTTTTTTGGACTTAGTCATTTTTCCGGCGTTTATCAGACTTTCAGATAGGGCAAATGTCAGTGATCGTTCTGATTTCAGTTCCAGAGCGATTCGCCCAATGAGTCCTTGATATTTAGTCGTTTTCAGCCAATTTTCTGGATTTTTGAAAATGTCACTTTTTTGTGAAAATATCCACTAAATGAGAGAATAATATGTGTGAGGGTACCCCAGGAGAGTTCCAAATGTGTGTGGGTAGAATATATATCCCAAGGGGTAAAATTGAAAAAATTTGAAAAAAATTTTTTTTTGGACTTAGTCATTTATCCGGCGTTTATCAGACTTTCAGATAGGGGAAATGTCAGTGAGCGTTCCGATTTCAGTTCCAGAGCGATTCGCCCAATGAGTCCTTGATATTAAGTCATTTTCAGCCAATTTTCTGGATTATTGAAAATGTCACTTTTTTGTGAAAATATCCACTAAATGAGGGAATAATATGTGTGAGGGTACCCCAGGAGAGTTCCAAATGTGTGTGGGTAGAATATATATCCCACGGGGGTAAAATTGAAAAAGTTGAAAAACATTTTTTTTGGACTTAGTCATTTTTCCGGCGTTTATCAGACTTTCAGATAGGGGAAATGTCAGTGAGCGTTCCGATTTCAGTTCCAGAGCGATTCGCCCAATGAGTCCTTGATATTTAGTCATTTTCAGCCAATTTTCTGGATTATTGAAAATGTCACTTTTTTGTGAAAATATCCACTAAATGAGGGAATAATATGTGTGAGGGTTCCCCTGGAGAGTTCCAAATGTGTGTGGGCAGAATATATATCCCACGGGTGTAAGATTGAAAAAAGTTTAAAAAAATTTTTTTTTGGACTTAGTCATTTTTCCGGCGTTTATCAGACTTTCAGATAGGGCAAATGTCAGTGATCGTTCTGATTTCAGTTCCAGAGCGATTCGCCCAATGAGTCCTTGATATTTAGTCGTTTTCAGCCAATTTTCTGGATTTTTGAAAATTTCACTTTTTTGTGAAAATATCCACTAAATGAGAGAATAATATGTGTGAGGGTACTCCAGGAGAGTTCCAAATGTGTGTGGGTAGAATATATATCCCACGGGGGTAAAATTGAAAAAAGTTGAAAAAAAATTTTATTTTGACTTAGTCATTTTTCCGGCGTTTATCAACTTTCAGATAGGGGAAATGTCAGTGAGTGTTCCGATTTCAGTTCCAGAGCGATTCGCCCAATGAGTCCTTGATATTTAGTCGTTTTCAGCCAATTTTCTGGATTTTTGAAAATTTCACTTTTTTGTGAAAATATCCACTAAATGAGGGAATAATATGTGTGAGGGTACCCCAGGAGAGTTCCAAATGTGTGTGGGTAGAATATATATCCCACGGGGTAAAATTGAAAAAAATTGAAAAAAATTTTTTTTTGGACTTAGTCATTTTTCCGGCGTTTATCAGACTTTCAGATAGGGCAAATGTCAGTGAGCATTCCGATTTCAGTTCCAGAGCGATTCGCCCAATGAGTCCTTGATATTTAGTCGTTTTCAGCCAATTTTCTGGATTTTTGAAAATTTCACTTTTTTGTGAAAATATCCTCTAAATGAGGGAATATTATGTGTGAGGGTACCCCAGGAGAGTTCCAAATATGTGTGGGTAGAATATATATGCCACGGGCGTAAAATTGAAAAAAGTTTAAAAAAAATTTTTTTTGGACTTAGTCATTTTTCCGGCGTTTATCAGACTTTCAGATAGGGCAAATGTCAGTGATCGTTCTGATTTCAGTTCCAGAGCGATTCGCCCAATGAGTTCTTGATATTTAGTCATTTTCAGCCAATTTTCTGGATTTTTGAAAATTTCACTTTTTTGTGAAAATATCCACTAAATGAGAGAATAATATGTGTGAGGGTACCCCAGGAGAGTTCCAAATGTGTGTGGGTAGAATATATATCCCACGGGGTAAAATTGAAAAAAGGTGAAAACAATTTTTTTTTGGACTTAGTGATTTTTCCGGCGTTTATCAGACTTTCAGAAAGGGCAAATGTCAGTGAGCGTTCCAATTTCAGTTCCTGAGCGATTCGCCCAATGAGTCCTTGATATTTAGTCGTTTTCAGCCAATTTTCTGGATTTTTGAAAATTTTACTTTTTTTGAAAATATCCACTAAATGAGAGAATAATATGTGTGAGGGCACCCCAGGAGAGTTCCAAATGTGTGTGGGCAGAAGATATATCCCACAGGGTAAAATTGAAAAAAATTGAAAAAATTTTTTTTTTGGACTTAGTCATTTTTCCGGCGTCTATCAGACTTTCAGATAGGGCAAATGTCAGTGAGCGTTCCGATTTCAGTTCCAGAGCGATTCGCCCAATGAGTCCTTGATATTTAGTCATTTTCAGCCAATTTTCTGGATTTTTGAAAATGTCACTTTTTTGTGAAAATATCCACTAAATGAGAGAATAATATGTGTGAGGGTACCCCAGGAGAGTTCCAAATGTGTGTGGGTAGAATATATATCCCAAGGGGTAAAATTGAAAAAATTTGAAAAAAATTTTTTTTTGGACTTAGTCATTTATCCGGCGTTTATCAGACTTTCAGATAGGGGAAATGTCAGTGAGCGTTCCGATTTCAGTTCCAGAGCGATTCGCCCAATGAGTCCTTGATATTAAGTCATTTTCAGCCAATTTTCTGGATTATTGAAAATGTCACTTTTTTGTGAAAATATCCACTAAATGAGGGAATAATATGTGTGAGGGTACCCCAGGAGAGTTCCAAATATGTGTGGGTAGAATATATATGCCACGGGCGTAAAATTGAAAAAAGTTTAAAAAAAATTTTTTTTTGGAGTTAGTCATTTTTCCGGCGTTTATCAGACTTTCAGATAGGGCAAATGTCAGTGATCGTTCTGATTTCAGTTCCAGAGCGATTCGCCCAATGAGTTCTTGATATTTAGTCATTTTCAGCCAATTTTCTGGATTTTTGAAAATTTCACTTTTTTGTGAAAATATCCACTAAATGAGAGAATAATATGTGTGAGGCTACCCCAGGAGAGTTCCAAATGTGTGTGGGTAGAATATATATCCCACGGGGGTAAGATTGAAAATAGTTTAAAAAAATTTTTTTTTGGACTTAGTCATTTTTCTGGCGTTTATCAGACTTTCAGAAAGGGCAAATGTCAGTGAGCGTTCCAATTTCAGTTCCAGAGCGATTCGCCCAATGAGTCCTTGATATTTAGTCGTTTTCAGCCAATTTTCTGGATTTTTGAAAATTTCACTTTTTTTGAAAATATCCACTAAATGAGAGAATAATATGTGTGAGGGCACCCCAGGAGAGTTCCAAATGTGTGTGGGCAGAATATATATCCCACAGGGTATAATTGAAAAAAATTGAAAACAATTTTTTTTTGGACTTAGTGATTTTTCCGGCGTTTATCAGACTTTCAGATAGGGCAAATGTCAGTGAGCATTCCGATTTCAGTTCAAGAGCGATTCGCCCAATGAGTCTTTGATATTTAGTGGTTTTCAGCCAATTTTCTGGATTTTTGAAAATTTCACTTTTTTGTGAAAATATCCACTAAATGATTGAATAATATGTGTGAGGGTTCCCCTGGAGAGTTCCAAATGTGTGTGGGCAGAATATATATCCCACGGGGGTAAGATTGAAAAAAGTTTAAAAAAATTTTTTTTTGGACTTAGTCATTTTTCCGGCGTTTATCAGACTTTCAGAAAGGGCAAATGTCAGTGAGCGTTCCAATTTCAGTTCCAGAGCGATTCGCCCAATGAGTCCTTGATATTTAGTCGTTTTCAGCCAATTTTCTGGATTTTTGAAAATTTTACTTTTTTTGAAAATATCCACTAAATGAGAGAATAATATGTGTGAGGGCACCCCAGGAGAGTTCCAAATGTGTGTGGGCAGAATATATATCCCACAGGGTAAAATTGAAAAAAATTGAAAAAATTTTTTTTTTGGACTTAGTCATTTTTCCGGCGTCTATCAGACTTTCAGATAGGGCAAATGTCAGTGAGCGTTCCGATTTCAGTTCCAGAGCGATTCGCCCAATGAGTCCTTGATATTTAGTCGTTTTCAGCCAATTTTCTGGATTTTTGAAAATTTCACTTTTTTGTGAAAATATCCTCTAAATGAGGGAATATTATGTGTGAGGGTACCCCAGGAGAGTTCCAAATATGTGTGGGTAGAATATATATGCCACGGGCGTAAAATTGAAAAAAGTTTAAAAAAAATTTTTTTTGGACTTAGTCATTTTTCCGGCGTTTATCAGACTTTCAGATAGGGCAAATGTCAGTGATCGTTCTGATTTCAGTTCCAGAGCGATTCGCCCAATGAGTTCTTGATATTTAGTCATTTTCAGCCAATTTTCTGGATTTTTGAAAATTTCACTTTTTTGTGAAAATATCCACTAAATGAGAGAATAATATGTGTGAGGGTACCCCAGGAGAGTTCCAAATGTGTGTGGGTAGAATATATATCCCACGGGGTAAAATTGAAAAAAGGTGAAAACAATTTTTTTTTGGACTTAGTGATTTTTCCGGCGTTTATCAGACTTTCAGAAAGGGCAAATGTCAGTGAGCGTTCCAATTTCAGTTCCTGAGCGATTCGCCCAATGAGTCCTTGATATTTAGTCGTTTTCAGCCAATTTTCTGGATTTTTGAAAATTTTACTTTTTTTGAAAATATCCACTAAATGAGAGAATAATATGTGTGAGGGCACCCCAGGAGAGTTCCAAATGTGTGTGGGCAGAAGATATATCCCACAGGGTAAAATTGAAAAAAATTGAAAAAATTTTTTTTTTGGACTTAGTCATTTTTCCGGCGTCTATCAGACTTTCAGATAGGGCAAATGTCAGTGAGCGTTCCGATTTCAGTTCCAGAGCGATTCGCCCAATGAGTCCTTGATATTTAGTCATTTTCAGCCAATTTTCTGGATTTTTGAAAATGTCACTTTTTTGTGAAAATATCCACTAAATGAGAGAATAATATGTGTGAGGGTACCCCAGGAGAGTTCCAAATGTGTGTGGGTAGAATATATATCCCAAGGGGTAAAATTGAAAAAATTTGAAAAAAATTTTTTTTTGGACTTAGTCATTTATCCGGCGTTTATCAGACTTTCAGATAGGGGAAATGTCAGTGAGCGTTCCGATTTCAGTTCCAGAGCGATTCGCCCAATGAGTCCTTGATATTAAGTCATTTTCAGCCAATTTTCTGGATTATTGAAAATGTCACTTTTTTGTGAAAATATCCACTAAATGAGGGAATAATATGTGTGAGGGTACCCCAGGAGAGTTCCAAATATGTGTGGGTAGAATATATATGCCACGGGCGTAAAATTGAAAAAAGTTTAAAAAAAATTTTTTTTTGGAGTTAGTCATTTTTCCGGCGTTTATCAGACTTTCAGATAGGGCAAATGTCAGTGATCGTTCTGATTTCAGTTCCAGAGCGATTCGCCCAATGAGTTCTTGATATTTAGTCATTTTCAGCCAATTTTCTGGATTTTTGAAAATTTCACTTTTTTGTGAAAATATCCACTAAATGAGAGAATAATATGTGTGAGGCTACCCCAGGAGAGTTCCAAATGTGTGTGGGTAGAATATATATCCCACGGGGGTAAGATTGAAAATAGTTTAAAAAAATTTTTTTTTGGACTTAGTCATTTTTCTGGCGTTTATCAGACTTTCAGAAAGGGCAAATGTCAGTGAGCGTTCCAATTTCAGTTCCAGAGCGATTCGCCCAATGAGTCCTTGATATTTAGTCGTTTTCAGCCAATTTTCTGGATTTTTGAAAATTTCACTTTTTTTGAAAATATCCACTAAATGAGAGAATAATATGTGTGAGGGCACCCCAGGAGAGTTCCAAATGTGTGTGGGCAGAATATATATCCCACAGGGTATAATTGAAAAAAATTGAAAACAATTTTTTTTTGGACTTAGTGATTTTTCCGGCGTTTATCAGACTTTCAGATAGGGCAAATGTCAGTGAGCATTCCGATTTCAGTTCAAGAGCGATTCGCCCAATGAGTCTTTGATATTTAGTGGTTTTCAGCCAATTTTCTGGATTTTTGAAAATTTCACTTTTTTGTGAAAATATCCACTAAATGATTGAATAATATGTGTGAGGGTTCCCCTGGAGAGTTCCAAATGTGTGTGGGCAGAATATATATCCCACGGGGGTAAGATTGAAAAAAGTTTAAAAAAATTTTTTTTTGGACTTAGTCATTTTTCCGGCGTTTATCAGACTTTCAGAAAGGGCAAATGTCAGTGAGCGTTCCAATTTCAGTTCCAGAGCGATTCGCCCAATGAGTCCTTGATATTTAGTCGTTTTCAGCCAATTTTCTGGATTTTTGAAAATTTTACTTTTTTTGAAAATATCCACTAAATGAGAGAATAATATGTGTGAGGGCACCCCAGGAGAGTTCCAAATGTGTGTGGGCAGAATATATATCCCACAGGGTAAAATTGAAAAAAATTGAAAAAATTTTTTTTTTGGACTTAGTCATTTTTCCGGCGTCTATCAGACTTTCAGATAGGGCAAATGTCAGTGAGCGTTCCGATTTCAGTTCCAGAGCGATTCGCCCAATGAGTCCTTGATATTTAGTCATTTTCAGCCAATTTTCTGGATTTTTGAAAATGTCACTTTTTTGTGAAAATATCCACTAAATGAGAGAATAATATGTGTGAGGGTACCCCAGGAGAGTTCCAAATGTGTGTGGGTAGAATATATATCCCAAGGGGTAAAATTGAAAACATTTGAAAAAAATTTTTTTTTGGACTTAGTCATTTATCCGGCGTTTATCAGACTTTCAGATAGGGGAAATGTCAGTGAGCGTTCCGATTTCAGTTCCAGAGCGATTCGCCCAATGAGTCCTTGATATTAAGTCATTTTCAGCCAATTTTCTGGATTATTGAAAATGTCACTTTTTTGTGAAAATATCCACTAAATGAGGGAATAATATGTGTGAGGGTACCCCAGGAGAGTTCCAAATATGTGTGGGTAGAATATATATGCCACGGGCGTAAAATTGAAAAAAGTTTAAAAAAATTTTTTTTTTGGAGTTAGTCATTTTTCCGGCGTTTATCAGACTTTCAGATAGGGCAAATGTCAGTGAGCGTTCCAATTTCAGTTCCAGAGCGATTCGCCCAATGAGTCCTTGATATTTAGTCATTTTCAGCCAATTTTCTGGATTTTTGAAAATTTCACTTTTTTGTGAAAATATCCACTAAATGAGGGAATAATATGTGTGAGGGTTCCCCTGGAGAGTTCCAAATGTGTGTGGGCAGAATATATATCCCACGGGGGTAAGATTGAAAATAGTTTAAAAAAATTTTTTTTTGGACTTAGTCATTTTTCCGGCGTTTATCAGACTTTCAGAAAGGGCAAATGTCAGTGAGCGTTCCAATTTCAGTTCCAGAGCGATTCGCCCAATGAGTCCTTGATATTTAGTCGTTTTCAGCCAATTTTCTGGATTTTTGAAAATTTCACTTTTTTTGAAAATATCCACTAAATGAGAGAATAATATGTGTGAGGGCACCCCAGGAGAGTTCCAAATGTGTGTGGGCAGAATATATATCCCACGGGGTATAATTGAAAAAAATTGAAAACAATTTTTTTTTGGACTTAGTGATTTTTCCGGCGTTTATCAGACTTTCAGATAGGGCAAATGTCAGTGAGCATTCCGATTTCAGTTCAAGAGCGATTCGCCCAATGAGTCTTTGATATTTAGTGGTTTTCAGCCAATTTTCTGGATTTTTGAAAATGTCACTTTTTTGTGAAAATATCCACTAAATGAGGGAATAATATGTGTGAGGGTACCCCAGGAGAGTTCCAAATATGTGTGGGTAGAATATATATGCCACGGGCGTAAAATTGAAAAAAGTTTAAAAAAATTTTTTTTTTGGAGTTAGTCATTTTTCCGGCGTTTATCAGACTTTCAGATAGGGCAAATGTCAGTGATCGTTCTGATTTCAGTTCCAGAGCGATTCGCCCAATGAGTTCTTGATATTTAGTCATTTTCAGCCAATTTTCTGGATTTTTGAAAATTTCACTTTTTTGTGAAAATATCCACTAAATGAGAGAATAATATGTGTGAGGGTACCCCAGGAGAGTTCCAAATGTGTGTGGGTAGAATATATATCCCACGGGGTAAAATTGAAAAAAGTTGAAAACAATTTTTTTTGGGACTTAGTGATTTTTCTGGCGTTTATCAGACTTTCAGATAGGGCAAATGTCAGTGAGCGTTCCAATTTCAGTTCCAGAGCGATTAGCCCAATGAGTCCTTGATATTTAGTCGTTTTCAGCCAATTTTCTGGATTTTTGAAAATTTCACTTTTTTGTGAAAATATCCACTAAATGAGAGAATAATATGTGTGAGGGTACCCCAGGAGAGTTCCAAATGTGTCTGGGTAGAATATATATCCCACGGGGTAAAATTGAAAAAAATTGAAAAAATTTTTTTTTTGGACTTAGTCATTTTTCCGGCGTTTATCAGACTTTCAGATAGGGCAAATGTCAGTGAGCGTTCCGATTTCAGTTCCAGAGCGATTCGCCCAATGAGTCCTTGATATTTAGTCGTTTTCAGCCAATTTTCTGGATTTTTGAAAATTTCACTTTTTTGTGAAAATATCCACTAAATGAGGGAATAATATGTGTGAGGGTACCCCAGGAGAGTTCCAAATGTGTGTGGGTAGAATATATATCCCACGGGGGTAAAATTGAAAAAGTTGAAAAACATTTTTTTTTTGTACTTAGTCATTTTTCCGGCGTTTATCAGACTTTCAGATAGGGGAAATGTCAGTGAGCGTTCCGATTTCAGTTCCAGAGCGATTCGCCCAATGAGTCCTTGATATTTAGTCATTTTCAGCCAATTTTCTGGATTATTGAAAATTTCACTTTTTTGTGAAAATATCCACTAAATGAGGGAATAATATGTGTGAGGGTTCCCCTGGAGAGTTCCAAATGTGTGTGGGCAGAATATATATCCCACGGGGGTAAGATTGAAAAAAGTTTAAAAAAATTTTTTTTTGGACTTAGTCATTTTTCCGGCGTTTATCAGACTTTCAGAAAGGGCAAATGTCAGTGAGCGTTCCAATTTCAGTTCCTGAGCGATTCGCCCAATGAGTCCTTGATATTTAGTCGTTTTCAGCCAATTTTCTGGATTTTTGAAAATTTTACTTTTTTTGAAAATATCCACTAAATGAGAGAATAATATGTGTGAGGGCACCCCAGGAGAGTTCCAAATGTGTGTGGGCAGAATATATATCCCACAGGGTAAAATTGAAAAAAATTGAAAAAATTTTTTTTTTGGACTTAGTCATTTTTCCGGCGTCTATCAGACTTTCAGATAGGGCAAATGTCAGTGAGCGTTCCGATTTCAGTTCCAGAGCGATTCGCCCAATGAGTCCTTGATATTTAGTCATTTTCAGCCAATTTTCTGGATTTTTGAAAATGTCACTTTTTTGTGAAAATATCCACTAAATGAGAGAATAATATGTGTGAGGGTACCCCAGGAGAGTTCCAAATGTGTGTGGGTAGAATATATATCCCAAGGGGTAAAATTGAAAAAATTTGAAAAAAATTTTTTTTTGGACTTAGTCATTTATCCGGCGTTTATCAGACTTTCAGATAGGGGAAATGTCAGTGAGCATTCCGATTTCAGTTCCAGAGCGATTCGCCCAATGAGTCCTTGATATTAAGTCATTTTCAGCCAATTTTCTGGATTATTGAAAATGTCACTTTTTTGTGAAAATATCCACTAAATGAGGGAATAATATGTGTGAGGGTACCCCAGGAGAGTTCCAAATATGTGTGGGTAGAATATATATGCCACGGGCGTAAAATTGAAAAAAGTTTAAAAAAATTTTTTTTTTGGAGTTAGTCATTTTTCCGGCGTTTATCAGACTTTCAGATAGGGCAAATGTCAGTGATCGTTCTGATTTCAGTTCCAGAGCGATTCGCCCAATGAGTTCTTGATATTTAGTCATTTTCAGCCAATTTTCTGGATTTTTGAAAATTTCACTTTTTTGTGAAAATATCCACTAAATGAGAGAATAATATGTGTGAGGGTACCCCAGGAGAGTTCCAAATGTGTCTGGGTAGAATATATATCCCACGGGGTAAAATTGAAAAAAATTGAAAAAATTTTTTTTTTGGACTTAGTCATTTTTCCGGCGTTTATCAGACTTTCAGATAGGGCAAATGTCAGTGAGCGTTCCGATTTCAGTTCCAGAGCGATTCGCCCAATGAGTCCTTGATATTTAGTCGTTTTCAGCCAATTTTCTGGATTTTTGAAAATTTCACTTTTTTGTGAAAATATCCACTAAATGAGGGAATAATATGTGTGAGGGTACCCCAGGAGAGTTCCAAATGTGTGTGGGTAGAATATATATCCCACGGGGGTAAAATTGAAAAAGTTGAAAAACATTTTTTTTGGACTTAGTCATTTTTCCGGCGTTTATCAGACTTTCAGATAGGGGAAATGTCAGTGAGCGTTCCGATTTCAGTTCCAGAGCGATTCGCCCAATGAGTCCTTGATATTTAGTCATTTTCAGCCAATTTTCTGGATTATTGAAAATTTCACTTTTTTGTGAAAATATCCACTAAATGAGGGAATAATATGTGTGAGGGTTCCCCTGGAGAGTTCCAAATGTGTGTGGGCAGAATATATATCCCACGGGGGTAAGATTGAAAAAAGTTTAAAAAAATTTTTTTTTGGACTTAGTCATTTTTCCGGCGTTTATCAGACTTTCAGAAAGGGCAAATGTCAGTGAGCGTTCCAATTTCAGTTCCTGAGCGATTCGCCCAATGAGTCCTTGATATTTAGTCGTTTTCAGCCAATTTTCTGGATTTTTGAAAATTTTACTTTTTTTGAAAATATCCACTAAATGAGAGAATAATATGTGTGAGGGCACCCCAGGAGAGTTCCAAATGTGTGTGGGCAGAAGATATATCCCACAGGGTAAAATTGAAAAAAATTGAAAAAATTTTTTTTTTGGACTTAGTCATTTTTCCGGCGTCTATCAGACTTTCAGATAGGGCAAATGTCAGTGAGCGTTCCGATTTCAGTTCCAGAGCGATTCGCCCAATGAGTCCTTGATATTTAGTCATTTTCAGCCAATTTTCTGGATTTTTGAAAATGTCACTTTTTTGTGAAAATATCCACTAAATGAGAGAATAATATGTGTGAGGGTACCCCAGGAGAGTTCCAAATGTGTGTGGGTAGAATATATATCCCAAGGGGTAAAATTGAAAAAATTTGAAAAAAATTTTTTTTTGGACTTAGTCATTTATCCGGCGTTTATCAGACTTTCAGATAGGGGAAATGTCAGTGAGCGTTCCGATTTCAGTTCCAGAGCGATTCGCCCAATGAGTCCTTGATATTAAGTCATTTTCAGCCAATTTTCTGGATTATTGAAAATGTCACTTTTTTGTGAAAATATCCACTAAATGAGGGAATAATATGTGTGAGGGTATCCCAGGAGAGTTCCAAATATGTGTGGGTAGAATATATATGCCACGGGCGTAAAATTGAAAAAAGTTTAAAAAAAATTTTTTTTTGGAGTTAGTCATTTTTCCGGCGTTTATCAGACTTTCAGATAGGGCAAATGTCAGTGATCGTTCTGATTTCAGTTCCAGAGCGATTCGCCCAATGAGTTCTTGATATTTAGTCATTTTCAGCCAATTTTCTGGATTTTTGAAAATTTCACTTTTTTGTGAAAATATCCACTAAATGAGAGAATAATATGTGTGAGGCTACCCCAGGAGAGTTCCAAATGTGTGTGGGTAGAATATATATCCCACGGGGGTAAGATTGAAAATAGTTTAAAAAAATTTTTTTTTGGACTTAGTCATTTTTCTGGCGTTTATCAGACTTTCAGAAAGGGCAAATGTCAGTGAGCGTTCCAATTTCAGTTCCAGAGCGATTCGCCCAATGAGTCCTTGATATTTAGTCGTTTTCAGCCAATTTTCTGGATTTTTGAAAATTTCACTTTTTTTGAAAATATCCACTAAATGAGAGAATAATATGTGTGAGGGCACCCCAGGAGAGTTCCAAATGTGTGTGGGCAGAATATATATCCCACAGGGTATAATTGAAAAAAATTGAAAACAATTTTTTTTTGGACTTAGTGATTTTTCCGGCGTTTATCAGACTTTCAGATAGGGCAAATGTCAGTGAGCATTCCGATTTCAGTTCAAGAGCGATTCGCCCAATGAGTCTTTGATATTTAGTGGTTTTCAGCCAATTTTCTGGATTTTTGAAAATTTCACTTTTTTGTGAAAATATCCACTAAATGATTGAATAATATGTGTGAGGGTTCCCCTGGAGAGTTCCAAATGTGTGTGGGCAGAATATATATCCCACGGGGGTAAGATTGAAAAAAGTTTAAAAAAATTTTTTTTTGGACTTAGTCATTTTTCCGGCGTTTATCAGACTTTCAGAAAGGGCAAATGTCAGTGAGCGTTCCAATTTCAGTTCCAGAGCGATTCGCCCAATGAGTCCTTGATATTTAGTCGTTTTCAGCCAATTTTCTGGATTTTTGAAAATTTTACTTTTTTTGAAAATATCCACTAAATGAGAGAATAATATGTGTGAGGGCACCCCAGGAGAGTTCCAAATGTGTGTGGGCAGAATATATATCCCACAGGGTAAAATTGAAAAAAATTGAAAAAATTTTTTTTTTGGACTTAGTCATTTTTCCGGCGTCTATCAGACTTTCAGATAGGGCAAATGTCAGTGAGCGTTCCGATTTCAGTTCCAGAGCGATTCGCCCAATGAGTCCTTGATATTTAGTCATTTTCAGCCAATTTTCTGGATTTTTGAAAATGTCACTTTTTTGTGAAAATATCCACTAAATGAGAGAATAATATGTGTGAGGGTACCCCAGGAGAGTTCCAAATGTGTGTGGGTAGAATATATATCCCAAGGGGTAAAATTGAAAAAATTTGAAAAAAATTTTTTTTTGGACTTAGTCATTTATCCGGCGTTTATCAGACTTTCAGATAGGGGAAATGTCAGTGAGCGTTCCGATTTCAGTTCCAGAGCGATTCGCCCAATGAGTCCTTGATATTAAGTCATTTTCAGCCAATTTTCTGGATTATTGAAAATGTCACTTTTTTGTGAAAATATCCACTAAATGAGGGAATAATATGTGTGAGGGAACCCCAGGAGAGTTCCAAATGTGTGTGGGCAGAAGATATATCCCACAGGGTAAAATTGAAAAAAATTGAAAAAATTTTTTTTTTGGACTTAGTCATTTTTCCGGCGTCTATCAGACTTTCAGATAGGGCAAATGTCAGTGAGCGTTCCGATTTCAGTTCCAGAGCGATTCGCCCAATGAGTCCTTGATATTTAGTCATTTTCAGCCAATTTTCTGGATTTTTGAAAATGTCACTTTTTTGTGAAAATATCCACTAAATGAGAGAATAATATGTGTGAGGGTACCCCAGGAGAGTTCCAAATGTGTGTGGGTAGAATATATATCCCAAGGGGTAAAATTGAAAAAATTTGAAAAAAATTTTTTTTTGGACTTAGTCATTTATCCGGCGTTTATCAGACTTTCAGATAGGGGAAATGTCAGTGAGCGTTCCGATTTCAGTTCCAGAGCGATTCGCCCAATGAGTCCTTGATATTAAGTCATTTTCAGCCAATTTTCTGGATTATTGAAAATGTCACTTTTTTGTGAAAATATCCACTAAATGAGGGAATAATATGTGTGAGGGTATCCCAGGAGAGTTCCAAATATGTGTGGGTAGAATATATATGCCACGGGCGTAAAATTGAAAAAAGTTTAAAAAAAATTTTTTTTTGGAGTTAGTCATTTTTCCGGCGTTTATCAGACTTTCAGATAGGGCAAATGTCAGTGATCGTTCTGATTTCAGTTCCAGAGCGATTCGCCCAATGAGTTCTTGATATTTAGTCATTTTCAGCCAATTTTCTGGATTTTTGAAAATTTCACTTTTTTGTGAAAATATCCACTAAATGAGAGAATAATATGTGTGAGGCTACCCCAGGAGAGTTCCAAATGTGTGTGGGTAGAATATATATCCCACGGGGGTAAGATTGAAAATAGTTTAAAAAAATTTTTTTTTGGACTTAGTCATTTTTCTGGCGTTTATCAGACTTTCAGAAAGGGCAAATGTCAGTGAGCGTTCCAATTTCAGTTCCAGAGCGATTCGCCCAATGAGTCCTTGATATTTAGTCGTTTTCAGCCAATTTTCTGGATTTTTGAAAATTTCACTTTTTTTGAAAATATCCACTAAATGAGAGAATAATATGTGTGAGGGCACCCCAGGAGAGTTCCAAATGTGTGTGGGCAGAATATATATCCCACAGGGTATAATTGAAAAAAATTGAAAACAATTTTTTTTTGGACTTAGTGATTTTTCCGGCGTTTATCAGACTTTCAGATAGGGCAAATGTCAGTGAGCATTCCGATTTCAGTTCAAGAGCGATTCGCCCAATGAGTCTTTGATATTTAGTGGTTTTCAGCCAATTTTCTGGATTTTTGAAAATTTCACTTTTTTGTGAAAATATCCACTAAATGATTGAATAATATGTGTGAGGGTTCCCCTGGAGAGTTCCAAATGTGTGTGGGCAGAATATATATCCCACGGGGGTAAGATTGAAAAAAGTTTAAAAAAATTTTTTTTTGGACTTAGTCATTTTTCCGGCGTTTATCAGACTTTCAGAAAGGGCAAATGTCAGTGAGCGTTCCAATTTCAGTTCCAGAGCGATTCGCCCAATGAGTCCTTGATATTTAGTCGTTTTCAGCCAATTTTCTGGATTTTTGAAAATTTTACTTTTTTTGAAAATATCCACTAAATGAGAGAATAATATGTGTGAGGGCACCCCAGGAGAGTTCCAAATGTGTGTGGGCAGAATATATATCCCACAGGGTAAAATTGAAAAAAATTGAAAAAATTTTTTTTTTGGACTTAGTCATTTTTCCGGCGTCTATCAGACTTTCAGATAGGGCAAATGTCAGTGAGCGTTCCGATTTCAGTTCCAGAGCGATTCGCCCAATGAGTCCTTGATATTTAGTCATTTTCAGCCAATTTTCTGGATTTTTGAAAATGTCACTTTTTTGTGAAAATATCCACTAAATGAGAGAATAATATGTGTGAGGGTACCCCAGGAGAGTTCCAAATGTGTGTGGGTAGAATATATATCCCAAGGGGTAAAATTGAAAAAATTTGAAAAAAATTTTTTTTTGGACTTAGTCATTTATCCGGCGTTTATCAGACTTTCAGATAGGGGAAATGTCAGTGAGCGTTCCGATTTCAGTTCCAGAGCGATTCGCCCAATGAGTCCTTGATATTAAGTCATTTTCAGCCAATTTTCTGGATTATTGAAAATGTCACTTTTTTGTGAAAATATCCACTAAATGAGGGAATAATATGTGTGAGGGTACCCCAGGAGAGTTCCAAATATGTGTGGGTAGAATATATATGCCACGGGCGTAAAATTGAAAAAAGTTTAAAAAAATTTTTTTTTTGGAGTTAGTCATTTTTCCGGCGTTTATCAGACTTTCAGATAGGGCAAATGTCAGTGATCGTTCTGATTTCAGTTCCAGAGCGATTCGCCCAATGAGTTCTTGATATTTAGTCATTTTCAGCCAATTTTCTGGATTTTTGAAAATTTCACTTTTTTGTGAAAATATCCACTAAATGAGAGAATAATATGTGTGAGGGTACCCCAGGAGAGTTCCAAATGTGTGTGGGTAGAATATATATCCCACGGGGTAAAATTGAAAAAAGTTGAAAACAATTTTTTTTGGGACTTAGTGATTTTTCCGGCGTTTATCAGACTTTCAGATAGGGCAAATGTCAGTGAGCGTTCCAATTTCAGTTCCAGAGCGATTCGCCCAATGAGTCCTTGATATTTAGTCGTTTTCAGCCAATTTTCTGGATTTTTGAAAATTTCACTTTTTTGTGAAAATATCCACTAAATGAGGGAATAATATGTGTGAGGGTTCCCCTGGAGAGTTCCAAATGTGTGTGGGCAGAATATATATCCCACGGGGGTAAGATTGAAAATAGTTTAAAAAAATTTTTTTTTGGACTTAGTCATTTTTCCGGCGTTTATCAGACTTTCAGAAAGGGCAAATGTCAGTGAGCGTTCCAATTTCAGTTCCAGAGCGATTCGCCCAATGAGTCCTTGATATTTAGTCGTTTTCAGCCAATTTTCTGGATTTTTGAAAATTTCACTTTTTTTGAAAATATCCACTAAATGAGAGAATAATATGTGTGAGGGCACCCCAGGAGAGTTCCAAATGTGTGTGGGCAGAATATATATCCCACGGGGTATAATTGAAAAAAATTGAAAACAATTTTTTTTTGGACTTAGTGATTTTTCCGGCGTTTATCAGACTTTCAGATAGGGCAAATGTCAGTGAGCATTCCGATTTCAGTTCAAGAGCGATTCGCCCAATGAGTCTTTGATATTTAGTGGTTTTCAGCCAATTTTCTGGATTTTTGAAAATGTCACTTTTTTGTGAAAATATCCACTAAATGAGGGAATAATATGTGTGAGGGTACCCCAGGAGAGTTCCAAATATGTGTGGGTAGAATATATATGCCACGGGCGTAAAATTGAAAAAAGTTTAAAAAAATTTTTTTTTTGGAGTTAGTCATTTTTCCGGCGTTTATCAGACTTTCAGATAGGGCAAATGTCAGTGATCGTTCTGATTTCAGTTCCAGAGCGATTCGCCCAATGAGTTCTTGATATTTAGTCATTTTCAGCCAATTTTCTGGATTTTTGAAAATTTCACTTTTTTGTGAAAATATCCACTAAATGAGAGAATAATATGTGTGAGGGTACCCCAGGAGAGTTCCAAATGTGTGTGGGTAGAATATATATCCCACGGGGTAAAATTGAAAAAAGTTGAAAACAATTTTTTTTGGGACTTAGTGATTTTTCCGGCGTTTATCAGACTTTCAGATAGGGCAAATGTCAGTGAGCGTTCCAATTTCAGTTCCAGAGCGATTAGCCCAATGAGTCCTTGATATTTAGTCGTTTTCAGCCAATTTTCTGGATTTTTGAAAATTTCACTTTTTTGTGAAAATATCCACTAAATGAGAGAATAATATGTGTGAGGGTACCCCAGGAGAGTTCCAAATGTGTCTGGGTAGAATATATATCCCACGGGGTAAAATTGAAAAAAATTGAAAAAATTTTTTTTTTGGACTTAGTCATTTTTCCGGCGTTTATCAGACTTTCAGATAGGGCAAATGTCAGTGAGCGTTCCGATTTCAGTTCCAGAGCGATTCGCCCAATGAGTCCTTGATATTTAGTCGTTTTCAGCCAATTTTCTGGATTTTTGAAAATTTCACTTTTTTGTGAAAATATCCACTAAATGAGGGAATAATATGTGTGAGGGTACCCCAGGAGAGTTCCAAATGTGTGTGGGTAGAATATATATCCCACGGGGGTAAAATTGAAAAAGTTGAAAAACATTTTTTTTGGACTTAGTCATTTTTCCGGCGTTTATCAGACTTTCAGATAGGGGAAATGTCAGTGAGCGTTCCGATTTCAGTTCCAGAGCGATTCGCCCAATGAGTCCTTGATATTTAGTCGTTTTCAGCCAATTTTCTGGATTTTTGAAAATTTAACTTTTTTTGAAAATATCCACTAAATGAGAGAATAATATGTGTGAGGGCACCCCAGGAGAGTTCCAAATGTGTGTGGGCAGAATATATATCCCACAGGGTAAAATTGAAAAAAATTGAAAAAATTTTTTTTTTGGACTTAGTCATTTTTCCGGCGTCTATCAGACTTTCAGATAGGGCAAATGTCAGTGAGCGTTCCGATTTCAGTTCCAGAGCGATTCGCCCAATGAGTCCTTGATATTTAGTCATTTTCAGCCAATTTTCTGGATTTTTGAAAATGTCACTTTTTTGTGAAAATATCCACTAAATGAGAGAATAATATGTGTGAGGGTACCCCAGGAGAGTTCCAAATGTGTGTGGGTAGAATATATATCCCAAGGGGTAAAATTGAAAAAATTTGAAAAAAATTTTTTTTTGGACTTAGTCATTTATCCGGCGTTTATCAGACTTTCAGATAGGGGAAATGTCAGTGAGCGTTCCGATTTCAGTTCCAGAGCGATTCGCCCAATGAGTCCTTGATATTAAGTCATTTTCAGCCAATTTTCTGGATTATTGAAAATGTCACTTTTTTGTGAAAATATCCACTAAATGAGGGAATAATATGTGTGAGGGTACCCCAGGAGAGTTCCAAATATGTGTGGGTAGAATATATATGCCACGGGCGTAAAATTGAAAAAAGTTTAAAAAAATTTTTTTTTTGGAGTTAGTCATTTTTCCGGCGTTTATCAGACTTTCAGATAGGGCAAATGTCAGTGATCGTTCTGATTTCAGTTCCAGAGCGATTCGCCCAATGAGTTCTTGATATTTAGTCATTTTCAGCCAATTTTCTGGATTTTTGAAAATTTCACTTTTTTGTGAAAATATCCACTAAATGAGAGAATAATATGTGTGAGGGTACCCCAGGAGAGTTCCAAATGTGTGTGGGTAGAATATATATCCCACGGGGGTAAGATTGAAAATAGTTTAAAAAAATTTTTTTTTGGACTTAGTCATTTTTCCGGCGTTGATCAGACTTTCAGAAAGGGCAAATGTCAGTGAGCGTTCCAATTTCAGTTCCAGAGCGATTCGCCCAATGAGTCCTTGATATTTAGTCGTTTTCAGCCAATTTTCTGGATTTTTGAAAATTTCACTTTTTTTGAAAATATCCACTAAATGAGAGAATAATATGTGTGAGGGCACCCCAGGAGAGTTCCAAATGTGTGTGGGCAGAATATATATCCCACGGGGTATAATTGAAAAAAATTGAAAACAATTTTTTTTTGGACTTAGTGATTTTTCCGGCGTTTATCAGACTTTCAGATAGGGCAAATGTCAGTGAGCATTCCGATTTCAGTTCAAGAGCGATTCGCCCAATGAGTCTTTGATATTTAGTGGTTTTCAGCCAATTTTCTGGATTTTTGAAAATTTCACTTTTTTGTGAAAATATCCACTAAATGATTGAATAATATGTGTGAGGGTTCCCCTGGAGAGTTCCAAATGTGTGTGGGTAGAATATATATCCCAAGGGGTAAAATTGAAAAAAGTTTAAAAAAATTTTTTTTTGGACTTAGTCATTTATCCGGCGTTTATCAGACTTTCAGATAGGGGAAATGTCAGTGAGCGTTCCGATTTCAGTTCCAGAGCGATTCGCCCAATGAGTCCTTGATATTAAGTCATTTTCAGCCAATTTTCTGGATTATTGAAAATGTCACTTTTTTGTGAAAATATCCACTAAATGAGGGAATAATATGTGTGAGGGTACCCCAGGAGAGTTCCAAATATGTGTGGGTAGAATATATATGCCACGGGCGTAAAATTGAAAAAAGTTTAAAAAAATTTTTTTTTTGGAGTTAGTCATTTTTCCGGCGTTTATCAGACTTTCAGATAGGGCAAATGTCAGTGATCGTTCTGATTTCAGTTCCAGAGCGATTCGCCCAATGAGTTCTTGATATTTAGTCATTTTCAGCCAATTTTCTGGATTTTTGAAAATTTCACTTTTTTGTGAAAATATCCACTAAATGAGAGAATAATATGTGTGAGGGTACCCCAGGAGAGTTCCAAATGTGTGTGGGTAGAATATATATCCCACGGGGTAAAATTGAAAAAAGTTGAAAACAATTTTTTTTGGGACTTAGTGATTTTTCCGGCGTTTATCAGACTTTCAGATAGGGCAAATGTCAGTGAGCGTTCCAATTTCAGTTCCAGAGCGATTCGCCCAATGAGTCCTTGATATTTAGTCGTTTTCAGCCAATTTTCTGGATTTTTGAAAATTTCACTTTTTTGTGAAAATATCCACTAAATGAGGGAATAATATGTGTGAGGGTTCCCCTGGAGAGTTCCAAATGTGTGTGGGCAGAATATATATCCCACGGGGGTAAGATTGAAAATAGTTTAAAAAAATTTTTTTTTGGACTTAGTCATTTTTCCGGCGTTTATCAGACTTTCAGAAAGGGCAAATGTCAGTGAGCGTTCCAATTTCAGTTCCAGAGCGATTCGCCCAATGAGTCCTTGATATTTAGTCGTTTTCAGCCAATTTTCTGGATTTTTGAAAATTTCACTTTTTTTGAAAATATCCACTAAATGAGAGAATAATATGTGTGAGGGCACCCCAGGAGAGTTCCAAATGTGTGTGGGCAGAATATATATCCCACGGGGTATAATTGAAAAAAATTGAAAACAATTTTTTTTTGGACTTAGTGATTTTTCCGGCGTTTATCAGACTTTCAGATAGGGCAAATGTCAGTGAGCATTCCGATTTCAGTTCAAGAGCGATTCGCCCAATGAGTCTTTGATATTTAGTGGTTTTCAGCCAATTTTCTGGATTTTTGAAAATTTCACTTTTTTGTGAAAATATCCACTAAATGATTGAATAATATGTGTGAGGGTTCCCCTGGAGAGTTCCAAATGTGTGTGGGCAGAATATATATCCCACGGGGGTAAGATTGAAAAAAGTTTAAAAAAATTTTTTTTTGGACTTAGTCATTTTTCCGGCGTTTATCAGACTTTCAGAAAGGGCAAATGTCAGTGAGCATTCCAATTTCAGTTCCAGAGCGATTCGCCCAATGAGTCCTTGATATTTAGTCGTTTTCAGCCAATTTTCTGGATTTTTGAAAATTTTACTTTTTTTGAAAATATCCACTAAATGAGAGAATAATATGTGTGAGGGCACCCCAGGAGAGTTCCAAATGTGTGTGGGCAGAATATATATCCCACAGGGTAAAATTGAAAAAAATTGAAAAAATTTTTTTTTGGACTTAGTCATTTTTCCGGCGTTTATCAGACTTTCAGAAAGGGCAAATGTCAGTGAGCGTTCCAATTTCAGTTCCAGAGCGATTCGCCCAATGAGTCCTTGATATTTAGTCGTTTTCAGCCAATTTTCTGGATTTTTGAAAATTTTACTTTTTTTGAAAATATCCACTAAATGAGAGAATAATATGTGTGAGGGCACCCCAGGAGAGTTCCAAATGTGTGTGGGCAGAATATATATCCCACAGGGTAAAATTGAAAAAAATTGAAAAAATTTTTTTTTTGGACTTAGTCATTTTTCCGGCGTTTATCAGACTTTCAGATAGGGCAAATGTCAGTGAGCGTTCCGATTTCAGTTCCAGAGCGATTCGCCCAATGAGTCCTTGATATTTAGTCGTTTTCAGCCAATTTTCTGGATTTTTGAAAATGTCACTTTTTTGTGAAAATATTCACTAAATGAGAGAATAATATGTGTGAGGGTACCCCAGGAGAGTTCCAAATGTGTGTGGGTAGAATATATATCCCAAGGGGTAAAATTGAAAAAATTTGAAAAAAATTTTTTTTTGGACTTAGTCATTTATCCGTCGTTTATCAGACTTTCAGATAGGGGAAATGTCAGTGAGCGTTCCGATTTCAGTTCCAGAGCGATTCGCCCAATGAGTCCTTGATATTAAGTCATTTTCAGCCAATTTTCTGGATTATTGAAAATGTCACTTTTTTGTGAAAATATCCACTAAATGAGGGAATAATATGTGTGAGGGTACCCCAGGAGAGTTCCAAATATGTGTGGGTAGAATATATATGCCACGGGCGTAAAATTGAAAAAAGTTTAAAAAAATTTTTTTTTTGGACTTAGTCATTTTTCCGGCGTTTATCAGACTTTCAGATAGGGCAAATGTCAGTGATCGTTCTGATTTCAGTTCCAGAGCGATTCGCCCAATGAGTTCTTGATATTTAGTCATTTTCAGCCAATTTTCTGGATTTTTGAAAATTTCACTTTTTTGTGAAAATATCCACTAAATGAGAGAATAATATGTGTGAGGGTACCCCAGGAGAGTTCCAAATGTGTGTGGGTAGAATATATATCCCACAGGGTAAAATTGAAAAAAGTTGAAAACAATTTTTTTTGGGACTTAGTGATTTTTCCGGCGTTTATCAGACTTTCAGATAGGGCAAATGTCAGTGAGCGTTCCAATTTCAGTTCCAGAGCGATTTGCCCAATGAGTCCTTGATATTTAGTCGTTTTCAGCCAATTTTCTGGATTTTTGAAAATTTCACTTTTTTGTGAAAATATCCACTAAATGAGAGAATAATATGTGTGAGGGTACCCCAGGAGAGTTCCAAATGTGTGTGGGTAGAATATATATCCCACGGGGGTAAAATTGAAAAAAGTTGAAAAACATTTTTTTTTGGACTTAGTCATTTTTCCGGCGTTTATCAGACTTTCAGATAGGGCAAATGTCAGTGAGCGTTCCAATTTCAGTTCCAGAGCGATTTGCCCAATGAGTCCTTGATATTTAGTCGTTTTCAGCCAATTTTCTGGATTTTTGAAAATTTCACTTTTTTGTGAAAATATCCACTAAATGAGAGAATAATATGTGTGAGGGTTCCCCTGGAGAGTTCCAAATGTGTGTGGGCAGAATATATATCCCACGGGGGTAAGATTGAAAAAAGTTTAAAAAAATTTTTTTTTGGACTTAGTCATTTTTCCGGCGTTTATCAGACTTTCAGAAAGGGCAAATGTCAGTGAGCGTTCCAATTTCAGTTCCAGAGCGATTCGCCCAATGAGTCCTTGATATTTAGTCGTTTTCAGCCAATTTTCTGGATTTTTGAAAATTTTACTTTTTTTGAAAATATCCACTAAATGAGAGAATAATATGTGTGAGGGCACCCCAGGAGAGTTCCAAATGTGTGTGGGCAGAATATATATCCCACAGGGTAAAATTGAAAAAAATTGAAAAAATTTTTTTTTTGGACTTAGTCATTTTTCCGGCGTTTATCAGACTTTCAGATAGGGCAAATGTCAGTGAGCGTTCCGATTTCAGTTCCAGAGCGATTCGCCCAATGAGTCCTTGATATTTAGTCGTTTTCAGCCAATTTTCTGGATTTTTGAAAATGTCACTTTTTTGTGAAAATATTCACTAAATGAGAGAATAATATGTGTGAGGGTACCCCAGGAGAGTTCCAAATGTGTGTGGGTAGAATATATATCCCAAGGGGTAAAATTGAAAAAATTTGAAAAAAATTTTTTTTTGGACTTAGTCATTTATCCGGCGTTTATCAGACTTTCAGATAGGGGAAATGTCAGTGAGCGTTCCGATTTCAGTTCCAGAGCGATTCGCCCAATGAGTCCTTGATATTAAGTCATTTTCAGCCAATTTTCTGGATTATTGAAAATGTCACTTTTTTGTGAAAATATCCACTAAATGAGGGAATAATATGTGTGAGGGTACCCCAGGAGAGTTCCAAATGTGTGTGGGTAGAATATATATGCCACGGGCGTAAAATTGAAAAAAGTTTAAAAAAAATTTTTTTTTGGACTTAGTCATTTTTCCGGCGTTTATCAGACTTTCAGATAGGGCAAATGTCAGTGATCGTTCTGATTTCAGTTCCAGAGCGATTCGCCCAATGAGTTCTTGATATTTAGTCATTTTCAGCCAATTTTCTGGATTTTTGAAAATTTCACTTTTTTGTGAAAATATCCACTAAATGAGAGAATAGTATGTGTGAGGGTACCCCAGGAGAGTTCCAAATGTGTGTGGGTGGAATATATATCCCACGGGGTAAAATTGAAAAAAGTTGAAAACAATTTTTTTTTGGACTTAGTGATTTTTCCGGCGTTTATCAGACTTTCAGATAGGGCAAATGTCAGTGAGCATTCCGATTTCAGTTCCAGAGCTATTCGCCCAATGAGTCTTTGATATTAAGTCGTTTTCAGCCAATTTTCTGGATTATTGAAAATGTCACTTTTTTGTGAAAATATCCACTAAATGAGGGAATAATATGTGTGAGGGTACCCCAGGAGAGTTCCAAATGTGTGTGGGTAGAATATATATCCCACGGGGGTAAAATTGAAAAAAGTTGAAAAAAATTTTTATTTTGACTTAGTCATTTTTCCGGCGTTTATCAACTTTCAGATAGGGGAAATGTCAGTGAGTGTTCCGATTTCAGTTCCAGAGCGATTCGCCCAATGAGTCCTTGATATTTAGTCGTTTTCAGCCAATTTTCTGGATTTTTGAAAATTTCACTTTTTTGTGAAAATATCCACTAAATGAGGGAATAATATGTGTGAGGGTTCCCCTGGAGAGTTCCAAATGTGTGTGGACAGAATATATATCCCACGGGTTTAAGATTGAAAAAAGTTTAAAAAAATTTTTTTTTGGACTTAGTCATTTTTCCGGCGTTTATCAGACTTTCAGATAGGGCAAATGTCAATGAGCGTTCCAATTTCAGCTCCAGAGCGATTCGCCCAATGAGTCCTTGATATTTAGTCGTTTTCAGCCAATTTTCTGGATTTTTGAAAATTTCACTTTTTTTGAAAATATCCACTAAATGAGAGAATAATATGTGTGAGGGCACCCCAGGAGAGTTCCAAATGTGTGTGGGCAGAATATATATCCCACGGGGTATAATTGAAAAAAATTGAAAACAATTTTTTTTTGGACTTAGTGATTTTTCCGGCGTTTATCAGACTTTCAGATAGGGCAAATGTCAGTGAGCATTCCGATTTCAGTTCAAGAGCGATTCGCCCAATGAGTCTTTGATATTTAGTGGTTTTCAGCCAATTTTCTGGATTTTTGAAAATTTCACTTTTTTGTGAAAATATCCACTAAATGAGGGAATAATATGTGTGAGGGTTCCCCTGGAGAGTTCCAAATGTGTGTGGGTAGAATATATATCCCAAGGGGTAAAATTTAAAAAATTTGAAAAAAATTTTTTTTGGACTTAGTCATTTATCCGGCGTTTATCAGACTTTCAGATAGGGGAAATGTCAGTGAGCGTTCTGATTTCAGTTCCAGAGCGATTCGCCCAATGAGTTCTTGATATTTAGTCATTTTCAGCCAATTTTCTGGATTTTTGAAAATTTCACTTTTTTGTGAAAATATCCACTAAATGAGAGAATAATATGTGTGAGGGTACCCCAGGAGAGTTCCAAATGTGTGTGGGTAGAATATATATCCCACGGGGTAAAATTGAAAAAAGTTGAAAACAATTTTTTTTGGGACTTAGTGATTTTTCCGGCGTTTATCAGACTTTCAGATAGGGCAAATGTCAGTGAGCGTTCCAATTTCAGTTCCAGAGCGATTCGCCCAATGAGTCCTTGATATTTAGTCGTTTTCAGCCAATTTTCTGGATTTTTGAAAATTTCACTTTTTTGTGAAAATATCCACTAAATGAGGGAATAATATGTGTGAGGGTTCCCCTGGAGAGTTCCAAATGTGTGTGGGCAGAATATATATCCCACGGGTGTAAGATTGAAAAAAGTTTAAAAAAATTTTTTTTTGGACGTAGTCATTTTTCCGGCGTTTATCAGACTTTCAGATAGGGCAAATGTCAGTGATCGTTCTGATTTCAGTTCCAGAGCGATTCGCCCAATGAGTTCTTGATATTTAGTCATTTTCAGCCAATTTTCTGGATTTTTGAAAATTTCACTTTTTTGTGAAAATATCCACTAAATGAGAGAATAATATGTGTGAGGGTACCCCAGGAGAGTTCCAAATGTGTGTGGGTAGAATATATATCCCACGGGGTAAAATTGAAAAAAGTTGAAAACAATTTTTTTTTGGACTTAATGATTTTTCCGGCGTTTATCAGACTTTCAGATAGGGCAAATGTCAGTGAGCATTCCGATTTCAGTTCCAGAGCTATTCGCCCAATGAGTCTTTGATATTAAGTCGTTTTCAGCCAATTTTCTGGATTTTTGAAAATTTCACTTTTTTGTGAAAATATCCACTAAATGAGGGAATAATATGTGTGAGGGTACCCCAGGAGAGTTCCAAATGTGTGTGGGTAGAATATATATCCCACGGGGGTAAAATTGAAAAAAGTTGAAAAAATTTTTTTTTTGGACTTAGTCATTTTTCCGGCGTTTATCAACTTTCAGATAGGGGAAATGTCAGTGAGCGTTCCGATTTCAGTTCCAGAGCGATTCGCCCAATGAGTCCTTGATATTTAGTCGTTTTCAGCCAATTTTCTGGATTTTTGAAAATTTCACTTTTTTGTGAAAATATCCACTAAATGAGGGAATAATATGTGTGAGGGTTCCCCTGAAGAGTTCCAAATGTGTGTGGACAGAATATATATCCCACGGGGGTAAGATTGAAAAAAGTTTAAAAAAATTTTTTTTTGGACTTAGTCATTTTTCCGGCGTTTATCAGACTTTCAGATAGGGCAAATGTCAGTGAGCGTTCCAATTTCAGTTCCAGAGCGATTCGCCCAATGAGTCCTTTATATTTAGTCGTTTTCAGCCAATTTTCTGGATTTTTAAAAATTTCACTTTTTTGTGAAAATATCCACTAAATGAGGGAATAATATTTGTGAGGGTACCCCAGGAGAGTTCCAAATGTGTGTGGGTAGAATATATATGCCACGGGCGTAAAATTGAAAAAAGTTTAAAAAAATTTTTTTTTTGGACTTAGTCATTTTTCCGGCGTTTATCAGACTTTCAGATAGGGGAAATGTCAGTGAGCGTTCCGATTTCAGTTCCAGAGCGATTCGCCCAATGAGTCCTTGATATTTAGTCGTTTTCAGCCAATTTTCTGGATTTTTGAAAATTTCACTTTTTTGTGAAAATATCCACTAAATGAGGGAATAATATGTGTGAGGGTACCCCAGGAGAGTTCCAAATGTGTGTGGGTAGAATTTATATCCCACGGGGGTAAAATTGAAAAAAGTTGAAAAATTTTTTTTTTTGGACTTAGTCATTTTTCCACGCTTTTATCAGACTTTCAGATAGAGCAATGTCAGTGAGCGTTCCTATTTCAGTTCCAGAGCGATTCGCCCAATGAGTCCTTGATATTTAGTCGTTTTCAGCCAATTTTCTGGATTTTTGAAAATTTCACTTTTTTGTGAAAATATCCACTAAATGAGGGAATAATATGTGTGAGGGTACCCCAGGGGAGTTCCAAATGTGTGTGGGTAGAATATATATCCCATGGGGGTAAAATTGAAAAAAGTTGAAAAAAAAATTTTTTTGGACTTAGTCATTTTTCCGGCGTTTATCAGACTTTCAGAGAGGGGAAATGTCAGTGAGCATTCCGATTACAGTTCCAGAGCGATTCGCCCAATGAGTTCTTGATATTTAGTCATTTTCAGGTAATTTTCTGGATTTTTGAAAATTTCACTTTTTTGTGAAAATATCCACTAAATGAGAGAATAATATGTGTGAGGGTACCCCAGGAGAGTTCCAAATGTGTGTGGGTAGAATATATATCCCACGGGGTAAAATTGAAAAAAATTGAAAACATTTTTTTTTTGGACTTAGTCATTTTTCCGGCGTTTATCAGACTTTCAGATAGGGCAAATGTCATTGAGCATTCCGATTTCAGTTCCAGAGCGATTCGCCGAATGAGTCCTTGATATTTAGTCGTTTTCAGCCAATTTTCTGGATTTTTGAAAATTTCACTTTTTTGTGAAAATATCCACTAATGAGGGAATAATATGTGTGAGGGTACCCCAGGAGAGTTCCAAATGTGTGTGGGTAGAATATATATCCCACGGGGGTAAAATTGAAAAAAGTTGTAAAATTTTTTTTTTTGGACTTAGTCATTTTTCCGCGCTTTTATCAGACTTTCAGATAGAGCAATGTCAGTGAGCGTTCCTATTTCAGTTCCAGAGCGATTCGCCCAATGAGTCCTTGATATTTAGTCGTTTTCAGCGAATTTTCTGGATTTTTGAAAATTTCACTTTTTTGTGAAAATATCCACTAAATGAGGGAATAATATGTGTGAGGGTACCCCAGGAGAGTTCCAAATGTGTGTGGGTTGAATATATATCCCACGGGGGTAAAATTGAAAAAAGTTGAAAAAAAATTTTTTTTGGACTTAGTGATTTTTCCGGCGTTTATCAGACTTTCAGATAGGGCAAATGTCAGTGAGCGTTCCGATTTCAGTTCCAGAGCGATTCGCCCAATGAGTCCGTGATATTTAGTCGTTTTCAGCCAATTTTCTGGATTTTTGAAAATGTCACTTTTTTGTGAAAATATCCTCTAAATGAGGGAATAATATGTGTGAGAGTTCCCCAGGAGAGTTCCAAATGTGTGTGGGTAGAATATATATCCCACGGGGATAAAATTGAAAAAAGTAAAAAAAAAAATTTTTTTCGACTTAGTCATTTTTCCGGCGTTTATCAGACTTTCAGATAGGGCAAATGTCAGTGATCGTTCTGATTTCAGTTCCAGAGCGATTCGCCCAATGAGTCCTTGAAATTTAGTCGTTTTCAGCCAATTTTCTGGATTTTTGAAAATTTCACTTTTTTGTGAAAATATCCACTAAATGAGAGAATAATATGTGTGAGGGTACCCCAGGAGAGTTCCAAATGTGTGTGGGTAGAATATATATCCCACGGGGTAAAATTGAAAAAAGTTGAAACCAATTTTTTTTTGGACTTAGTGATTTTTCCGGCGTTTATCAGACTTTCAGATAGGGCAAATGTCAGTGAGCATTCCGATTTCAGCTCAAGAGCGATTCGCCCAATGAGTCCTTGAAATTTAGTCGTTTTCAGCCAATTTTCTGGATTTTTGAAAATTTCACTTTTTTGTGAAAATATCCACTAAATGAGGGAATAATATGTGTGAGGGTTCCCCTGGAGAGTTCCAAATGTGTGTGGGCAGAATATATATCCCACGGGGGTAAGATTGAAAAAAGTTTAAAAAAATTTTTTTTTGGACTTAGTCATTTTTCCGGCGTTTATCAGACTTTCAGATAGGGGAAATGTCAGTGAGCGTTCCGATTTCAGTTCCAGAGTGATTCGCCCAATGAGTCCTTGATATTTAGACAATTTCAGCCAATTTTCTGGATTTTTGAAAATTTCACTTTTTTGTGAAAATATCCACTAAATGAGGGAATAATATGTGTGAGGGTACCCCAGGAAAGTTCCAAATGTGTGTGGGTAGAATATATATGCCACGGCCGTAAAATTGAAAAAAGTTTAAAAAATTTTTTTTTTTGGACTTAGTCATTTTTCCGGCGTTTATCAGACTTTCAGATAGGGGAAATGTCAGTGAGCGTTCCGATTTCAGTTCCAGAGTGATTCGCCCAATGAGTCCTTGATATTTAGACGTTTTCAGCCAATTTTCTGGATTTTTGAAAATTTCACTTTTTTGTGAAAATATCCACTAAATGAGGGAATAATATGTGTGAGGGTACCCCAGGAAAGTTCCAAATGTGTGTGGGTAGAATATATATGCCACGGCCGTAAAATTGAAAAAAGTTTAAAAAATTTTTTTTTTTGGACTTAGTCATTTTTCCGGCGTTTATCAACTTTCAGATAGGGCAAATGTCAGTGAGCGTTCCGATTTCAGTTCCAGAGCGATTTGCCCAATGAGTCCTTGATATTTAGTCGTTTTCAGCCAATTTTCTGGATTTTTGAAAATTTCACTTTTTTGTGAAAATATCCACTAAATGAGGGAATAATATGTGTGAGGGTACCCCAGGAGAGTTCCAAATGTGTGTGGGTAGAATATATATCCCACGGGGGTAAAATTGAAAAAAGTTTAAAAAATATTTTTTTTGGACTTAGTCATTTTTCCGGCGTTTATCAGACTTTCAGATAGGGCAAATGTCAGTGAGCGTTCCGATTTCAGTTCCAGAGCGATTTGCCCAATGAGTCCTTGATATTTAGTCGTTTTCAGCCAATTTCCTGGATTTTTCAAAATTTCACTTTTTTGTGAAAATATCCACTAAATGAGGGAATAATATGTGTGAGGGTATCCCAGGAGAGTTCTAAATGTGTGTGGGTAGAATATATATCCCACGGTGGTAAAATTGAAAAAAGTTGAAAAATTTTTTTTTTTGGACTTAGTCATTTTTCCGGCGTTTAACAACTTTCAGATAGGGGAAATGTCAGTGAGCGTTCCGATTTCAGTTCGAGAGCGATTCGCCCAATGAGTCCTTGATATTTAGTGGTTTTCAGCCAATTTTCTGGATTTTTGAAAATTTCACTTTTTTGTAAAAATATCCACTAAATGAGGGAATAATATGTGTGAGGGTTCCCCTGGAGAGTTCCAAATGTGTGTGGGCAGAATATATATCCCACGGGGGTAAGATTGAAAAAAGTTTAAAAAAATTTTTTTTTGGACTTAGCCATTTTTCCGGTGTTTATCAGACTTTCAGATAGGGCAAATGTCAGTGAGTGTACCGATTTCAATTCCAGAGCGATTTGCCCAATGAGTCCTTGATATTTAGTCGTTTTCAGCCAATTTTCTGGATTTTTGAAAATTTCACTTTTTTGTGAAAATATCCACTAAATGAGGGAATAATATGTGTGACGGTACCCCAGGAGAGTTCCAAATGTGTGTGGGTAGAATATATATCCCACGGGGGTAAAATTGAAAAAAGTTGAAAAAATTTTTTTTTTGGACTTAGTCATTTTTCCGCGCGTTTATCAGACTTTCAGATAGGGCAAATGTCAGTGACCGTTCCGATTTCAGTTCCAGAGCGATTCGCCCAATGAGTCCTTGATATTTAGTCGTTTTCAGCCAATTTTCTGGATTTTTTAAAATTTCACTTTTTTGTGAAAATATCCACTAAATGAGGGAATAATATGTGTGAGGGTACCCCAGGGGAGTTCCAAATGTGTGTGGGTAGAATATATATCCCACGGGGGTAAAATTGAAAAAAGTTGAAAAAAAATTTTTTTTGGACTTAGTCATTTTTCCGGCGTTTATCAGCCTTTCAGATAGGGGAAATGTCAGTGAGCGTTCCGATTTCAGTTCCAGAGCGTTTCGCCCAATGAGTCCTTGATATTTAGTCGTTTTCAGCCAATTTTCTGGATTTTTGAAAATGTCACTTTTTTGTGAAAATATCCACTAAATGAGGGAATAATATGTGTGAGAGTTCCCCAGGAGAGTTCTAAATGTGTGTGGGTAGAATATATATCCCACGGGGGTAAAATTGAAAAAAGTTGAAAAAATTTTTTTTTCCACTTAGTCATTTTTCTGGCGTTTATCAGACTTTCAGATAGGGCAAATGTCAGTGAGCGTTCCAATTTCAGTTCCAGAGCGATTCGCCCAATGAGTCCTTGATATTTAGTCGTTTTCAGCCAATTTTCTGGATTTTTGAAAATTTCACTTTTTTGTGAAAATATCCACTAAATGAGGGAATAATATGTGTGACGGTACCCCAGGAGAGTTCCAAATGTGTGTGGGTAGAATATATATCCCACGGGGGTAAAATTGAAAAAAGTTGAAAAATTTTTTTTTTTGGACTTAGTCATTTTTCCGCGCATTTATCAGACTTTCAGATAGGGCAAATGTCAGTGAGCGTTCCGATTTCAGTTCCAGAGCGATTCGCCCAATGAGTCCTTGATATTTAGTCGTTTTCATCCAATTTTCTGGATTTTTGAAAATGTCACTTTTTTGTGAAAATATCCACTAAATGAGGGAATAATATGTGTGAGAGTTCCCCAGGAGAGTTCCAAATGTGTGTGGGCAGAATATATATCCCACGGGGGTAAAATTGAAAAAAGTTGAAAACAATTTTTTTTGGACTTAGTGATTTTTTCGACGTTTATCAGACTTTCAGATAGGGCAAATGTCAGTGAGCATTGTGATTTCAGTTCCAGAGCGATTCGCCCAATGAGTCCTTGATATTTAGTCGTTTTCAGCCAATTTTCTGGATTTTTAAAAATTTCACATTTTTGTAAAAATATCCACTAAATGAGGGAATAATATGTGTGAGGGTACCCCAGGGGAGTTCCAAATGTGTGTGGGTAGAATATATATCCCACGGGGGTAAAATTGAAAAAAGTTGAAAAAAAATTTTTTTTGGACTTAGTCATTTTTCCGGCGTTTATAAGCCTTTCAGATAGGGGAAATGTCAGTGAGCGTTCCGATTTCAGTTCCAGAGCGATTCGCCCAATGAGTCCTTGATATTTAGTAGTTTTCAGCCAATTTTCTGGATTTTTAAAAATTTCACTTTTTTGTGAAAATATCCACTAAATGAGAGAATAATATGTGTGAGGGTACCCCAGGAGAGTTCCAAATGTGTGTGGGTAGAATATATATCCCACGGGGGTAAAATGGAAAAAAGTTGAAAACAATTTTTTTTGGACTTAGTGATTTTTCCGGCGTTTATCAGACTTTCAGATAGGGCAAATGTCAGTGAGCATTCCGATTTCAGTTCAAGAGCGATTCGCCCAATGAGTCTTTGATATTTAGTGGTTTTCAGCCAATTTTCTGGATTTTTGAAAATTTCACTTTTTTGTGAAAATATCCACTAAATGAGGGAATAATATGTGTGAGGGTTCCCCTGGAGTGTTCCAAATGTGTGTGGGCAAAATATATATCCCACGCGGGTAAGATTGAAAAAAGTTTAAAAAATTTTTTTTTTGGACTTAGTCATTTTTCCAGCGTTTATCAGCCTTTCAGATAGGGGAAATGTCAGTGAGCAATGCGATTTCCGTTCCAGAGCGATTCGCCCAATGAGTCCTTGATATTTAGTCGTTTTCAGCCAATTTTCTGGATTTTTAAAAATTTCACTTTTTTGTGAAAATATCCACTAAATGAGGGAATAATATGTGTGAGGGTACCCCAGGAGAGTTCCAAATGTGTGTGGGTAGAATATATATCCCACGGGGGTAAAATTGAAAAAAGTTGAAAAAAATTTTTTTTTGGACTTAGTGATTTTTCTGGCGTTTATCAGACTTTCAGATAGGGGAAATGTCAGTGAGCATTCCGATTTCAGTTCCAGAGCGATTCGCCCAATGAGTCCTTGATATTTAGTCGTTTTCAGCCAATTTTCTGGATTTTTGAAAATGTCACTTTTTTGTGAAAATATCCACTAAATGAGGGAATAATATGTGTGAGAGTTCCCCAGGAGAGTTCCAAATGTGTGTGGGCAGAATATATATCCCACGGGGGTAAGATTGAAAAAAGTTTAAAAAAATTTTTTTTTGGACTTAGTCATTTTTCCGGCGTTTATCAGACTTTCAGATAGGGCAAATGTCAGTGAGCGTTCCGATTTCAGTTCCAGAGCGATTCGCCCAATGAGTGCTTGATATTTAGTCGTTTTCAGCCAATTTTCTGGATTTTTGAAAATTTCACTTTTTTGTAAAAATATCCACTAAATGAGGGAATAATATGTGTGAGGGTACCCCAGGCGATTTCCAAATGTGTGTGGGTAGAATATATATCCCACGGGGGTAAAATTGAAAAAAGTTGAAAAAAAATTTTTTTTGGACTTAGTCATTTTTCCGGCGTTTATCAGACTTTCAGATAGGGGAAATGTCAGTGAGCGTTCCGATTTCAGTTCCAGAGCGATTCGCCCAATGAGTCCTTGATATTTAGTCGTTTTCAGCCAATTTTCTGGATTTTTGAAAATTTCACTTTTTTGTGAAAATATCCACTAAATGAGAGAATAATATGTGTGAGGGTACCCCAGGAGAGTTCCAAATGTGTGTGGGTAGAATATATATCCCACGGGGTAAAATTGAAAAAAGTTTAAAAAATTTTTTTTTTTGGACTTAGTCATTTTGCCGGCGTTTATCAGACTTTCAGATAGGGCAAATGTAAGTGATCATTCCGATTTCAGTTCCAGAGCGATTCGCCCAATGAGTCCTTGATATTTAGTCGTTTTCAGCCAATTTTCTGGATTTTTGAAAATTTCACTTTTTTGTGAAAATATCCACTAAATGAGAGAATAATATGTGTGAGGGTACCCCAGGAGAGTTCCAAATGTGTGTGGGCAGAATATATATCCCACGGGGTAAAATTGAAAAAAGTTGAAAACAATTTTTTTTTGGACTTAGTGATTTTTCCAGCGTTTATCAGACTTTCAGATAGGGCAAATGTCAGTGAGGGTTCCGATTTCAGTTCCAGAGCTATTCGCTCAATGAGTCTTTGATATTTAGTCGTTTTCAGCCAATTTTCTGGATTTTTGAAAATTTCACTTTTTTGTGAAAATATCCACTAAATGAGGGAATAATATGTGTGAGGGTTCCCCTGGAGAGTTCCAAATGTGTGTGGGCAGAATATATATCCCATGGGTGTAAGATTGAAAAAAGTTTAAAAAAATTTTTTTTTGGACTTAGTCAATTTTCCGGCGTTTATCAGACTTTCAGATAGGGGAAATGTCAGTGAGCATTCTGATTTCAGTTCCAGAGCGAATCGCCCAATGAGTCCTTGATATTTAGTCGTTTTCAGCCAATTTTCTGGATTTTTCAAAATGTCACTTTTTTGTGAAAATATCCACTAAATGAGGGAATAATATGTGTGAGGGTACCCCAGGAGAGTTCCAAATGTGTGTGGGTAGAATATATATCCCACGGGGGTAAAATTGAAAAAAGTTGAAAAAAATTTTTTTTTGGACTTAGTCAATTTTCCGGCGTCTATCAGACTTTCAGATAGGGGAAATGTCAGTGAGCGTTCCGATTTCAGTTCCAGAGCGATTCGCCCAATGAGTCCTTGATATTTAGTCATTTTCAGCCAATTTTCTGGATTTTTGAAAATTTCACTTTTTTGTGAAAATATCCACTAAATGAGGGAATAATATGTGTGAGGGTACCCCAGGAGAGTTCCAAATGTGTGTGGGTAGAATATATATGCCACGGGCGTAAAATTGAAAAAAGTTTAAAAAAATTTTTTTTTTTGGACTTAGTCATTTTTCCGTCGTTTATCAGACTTTCAGATAGGGCAAATGTCAGTGATCGTTCTGATTTCAGTTCCAGAGCAATTCGCCCAATGAGTCCTTGATATTTAGTCGTTTTCAGCCAATTTTCTGGATTTTTGAAAATTTCACTTTTTTGTGAAAATATCCACTAAATGAGGGAATAATATGTGTGAGGGTACCCCAGGAGAGTTCCAAATGTGTGTGGGTAGAATATATATCCCACGGGGGTAAAATTGAAAAACGTTTAAAAAATATTTTTTTTGGACTTAGTCATTTTTCCGGCGTTTATCAGACTTTCAGATAGGGCAAATGTCAGTGAGTGTTCCGATTTCAGTTCCAGAGCGATTTGCCCAATGAGTCCTTGATATTTAGTCGTTTTCAGCCAATTTCCTGGATTTTTCAAAATTTCACTTTTTTGTGAAAATATCCACTAAATGAGGGAATAATATGTGTGAGGGTATCCCAGGAGAGTTCTAAATGTGTGTGGGTAGAATATATATCCCACGGTGGTAAAATTGAAAAAAGTTGAAAAATTTTTTTTTTTGGACTTAGTCATTTTTCCGGCGTTTAACAACTTTCAGATAGGGGAAATGTCAGTGAGCGTTCCGATTTCAGTTCGAGAGCGATTCGCCCAATGAGTCCTTGATATTTAGTGGTTTTCAGCCAATTTTCTGGATTTTTGAAAATTTCACTTTTTTGTGAAAATATCCACTAAATGAGGGAATAATATGTGTGAGGGTTCCCCTGGAGAGTTCCAAATGTGTGTGGGCAGAATATATATCCCACGGGGGTAAGATTGAAAAAAGTTTAAAAAAATTTTTTTTTGGACTTAGCCATTTTTCCGGTGTTTATCAGACTTTCAGATAGGGCAAATGTCAGTGAGTGTACCGATTTCAATTCCAGAGCGATTTGCCCAATGAGTCCTTGATATTTAGTCGTTTTCAGCCAATTTTCTGGATTTTTGAAAATTTCACTTTTTTGTGAAAATATCCACTAAATGAGGGAATAATATGTGTGACGGTACCCCAGGAGAGTTCCAAATGTGTGTGGGTAGAATATATATCCCACGGGGGTAAAATTGAAAAAAGTTGAAAAAATTTTTTTTTTGGACTTAGTCATTTTTCCGCGCGTTTATCAGACTTTCAGATAGGGCAAATGTCAGTGACCGTTCCGATTTCAGTTCCAGAGCGATTCGCCCAATGAGTCCTTGATATTTAGTCGTTTTCAGCCAATTTTCTGGATTTTTAAAAATTTCACATTTTTGTAAAAATATCCACTAAATGAGGGAATAATATGTGTGAGGGTACCCCAGGGGAGTTCCAAATGTGTGTGGGTAAAATATATATCCCACGGGGGTAAAATTGAAAAAAGTTGAAAAAAAATTTTTTTTGGACTTAGTCATTTTTCCGGCGTTTATAAGCCTTTCAGATAGGGGAAATGTCAGTGAGCGTTCCGATTTCAGTTCCAGAGCGATTCGCCCAATGAGTCCTTGATATTTAGTCGTTTTCAGCCAATTTTCTGGATTTTTAAAAATTTCACTTTTTTGTGAAAATATCCACTAAATGAGGGAATAATATGTGTGAGGGTACCCCAGGAGAGTTCCAAATGTGTGTGGGTAGAATATATATGCCACGGGCGTAAAATTGAAAAAAGTTTAAAAAAAATTTTTTTTTGGACTTAGTCATTTTTCCGTCGTTTATCAGACTTTCAGATACGGCAAATGTCAGTGAGCATTCCAATTTCAGATCCAGAGCGATTCGCCCAATGAGTCCTTGATATTTAGTCGTTTTCAGCCAATTTTCTGGATTTTTGAAAATTTCACTTTTATGTGAAAATATCCACTAAATGAGGGAATAATATGTGTGAGGGTACCCCAGGAGAGTTCCAAATGTGTGTGGGTAGAATATATATCCCACGGGGGTAAAATTGAAAAAAGTTGAAAACAATATTTTTTTGGACTTAGTGATTTTTCTGGCGTTTATCAGACTTTCAGATAGGGGAAATGTCAGTGAGCATTCCGATTTCAGTTCCAGAGCGATTCGCCCAATGAGTCCTTGATATTTAGTCGTTTTCAGCCAATTTTCTGGATTTTTGAAAATGTCACTTTTTTGTGAAAATATCCACTAAATGAGGGAATAATATGTGTGAGGGTTCCCCTGGAGAGTTCCAAATGTGTGTGGGCAAAATATATATCCCACGCGGGTAAGATTGAAAAAAGTTTAAAAATTTTTTTTTTTGGACTTAGTCATTTTTCCAGCGTTTATCAGCCTTTCAGATAGGGGAAATGTCAGTGAGCATTGCGATTTCCTTTCCAGAGCGATTCGCCCAATGAGTCCTTGATATTTAGTCGTTTTCAGCCAATTTTCTGGATTTTTAAAAATTTCACTTTTTTGTGAAAATATCCACTAAATGAGGGAATAATATGTGTGAGGGTACCCCAGGAGAGTTCCAAATGTGGGTGGGTAGAATATATATCCCACGGGGGTAAAATTGAAAAAAGTTGAAAAAAATTTTTTTTTGGACTTAGTGATTTTTCTGGCGTTTATCAGACTTTCAGATAGGGGAAATGTCAGTGAGCATTCCGATTTCAGTTCCAGAGCGATTCGCCCAATGAGTCCTTGATATTTAGTCGTTTTCAGCCAATTTTCTGGATTTTTGAAAATGTCACTTTTTTGTGAAAATATCCACTAAATGAGGTAATAATATGTGTGAGAGTTCCCCAGGAGAGTTCCAAATGTGTGTGGGCAGAATATATATCCCACGGGGGTAAGATTGAAAAAAGTTTAAAAAAATTTTTTTTTGGACTTAGTCATTTTTCCGGCGTTTATCAGACTTTCAGATAGGGCAAATGTCAGTGAGCGTTCCGATTTCAGTTCCAGAGCGATTCGCCCAATGAGTGCTTGATATTTAGTCGTTTTCAGCCAATTTTCTGGATTTTTGAAAATTTCACTTTTTTGTGAAAATATCCACTAAATGAGGGAATAATATGTGTGAGGGTACCCCAGGAGAGTTCCAAATGTGTGTGGGTAGAATATATATCCCACGGGGGTAAAATTGAAAAAAGTTGAAAAAAATTTTTTTTTGGACTTAGTCATTTTTCCGGCGTTTATCAGACTTTCAGATAGGGGAAATGTCAGTGAACGTTCTGATTTCAGTTCCAAAGCGATTCGCCCAATGAGTCCTTGATATTTAGTCGTTTTCAGCCAATTTTCTGGATTTTTGAAAATGTCACTTTTTTGTGAAAATATCCACTAAATGAGGGAATAATATCTGTTAGGGTACCCCAGGAGAGTTCCAAATGTGTGTGGGTAGAATATATATGCCACGGGCGTAAAATTGAAAAAAGTTTAAAAAAATTTTTTTTTTGTACTTAGTCATTTTTCCGGCGTTTATCAGACTTTCAGATAGGGCAAATGTCAGTGATCGTTCTGATTTCAGTTCCAGAGCAATTCGCCCAATGAGTCCTTGATATTTAGTCGTTTTCAGCCAATTTTCTGGATTTTTGAAAATTTCACTTTTTTGTGAAAATATCCACTAAATGAGAGAATAATATGTGTGAGGGTACCCCAGGAGAGTTCCAAATGTGTGTGGGTAGAATATATATCCCACGGGGTAAAATTGAAAAAAGTTGAAAACAATGTTTTTTTGGACTTAGTCATTTTTCCGGCGTTTATCAGACTTTCAGATAGGGCAAATGTCAGTGAGCGTTCCAATTTCAGTTCCAGAGCGATTCGCCCAATGAGTCTTTGATATTTAGTGGTTTTCAGCCAATTTTCTGGATTTTTGAAAATTTCACTTTTTTGTGAAAATATCCGCTAAATGAGGGAATAATATGTGTGAGGGTTCCCCTGGAGAGTTCCAAATGTGTGTGGGCAGAATATATATCCCACGCGGGTAAGATTGAAAAAAGTTTAAAAAAATTTTTTTTTTGGACTTAGTCATTTTTCCGGCGTTTATCAGACTTTCAGATAGGGCAAATGTCAGTGATCGTTCTGATTTCAGTTCCAGAGCGATTCGCCCAATGAGTCCTTGATATTTAGTCGTTTTCAGCCAATTTTCTGGATTTTTGAAAATTTCACTTTTTTGTGAAAATATCCACTAAATGAGAGAATAATATGTGTGAGGGTACCCCAGGAGAGTTCCAAATGTGTGTGGGTAGAATATATATCCCACGGGGTAAAATTGAAAAAAGTTGAAAACAATGTTTTTTTGGACTTAGTCATTTTTCCGGCGTTTATCAAACTTTCAGATAGGGCAAATGTCAGTGAGCGTTCCAATTTCAGTTCCAGAGCGATTCGCCCAATGAGTCCTTGATATTTAGTCGTTTTCAGCCAATTTTCTGGATTTTTGAAAATTTCACTTTTTTTGTGAAAATATCCACTAAATGAGGGAATAATATGTGTGAGGGTTCCCCTGGAGAGTTCCAAATGTGTGTGGGTAGAATATATATCCCACGGCGGTAAAATTGAAAAAAGTTGAAACATTTTTTTTTTTTGGATTTAGTCATTTTTCCGGTGTTTATTAGACTTTCAGATAGGGCAAATGTCAGTGAGCGTTCCGATTTCAGTTCCAGAGCGATTCGCCCAATGAGTCCTTGATATTTAGTCGTTTTCAGCCAATTTTCTGGATTTTTGAAAATTTCACTTTTTTGTGAAAATATCCACTAAATGAGGGAATAATATGTGTGAGGGTACCCCAGGAGAGTTCCAAATGTGTGTGGGTAGAATATATATCCCACGGGGGTAAAATTGAAAAAAGTTGAAAATTTTTTTTTTGGATTTAGTCATTTTTCCGGTGTTTATCAGACTTTCTGATAGGGGAAATGTCAGTGAGCGTTCCGATTTCAGTTCCATAGCGAATCGCCCAATGAGTCCTTGATATTTAGTCGTTTTCAGCCAATTTTCTGGATTTTTGAAAATTTCACTTTTTTGTGAAATATCCACTAAATGAGGGAATAATATGTGTAAGGGTACCCCAGGAGAGTTCCAAATGTGTGTGGGTAGAATATATATCCCACGGGGGTAAAATTGTAAAAAGTTGAAAATTATTTTTTTTTAGATTTAGTCATTTTTACGGTGTTTATCAGACTTTCAGATAGGGCAAATGTCAGTGAGCATTCCGATTTCAGTTCCAGAGCGATTTGCCCAATGAGTCCTTGATATTTAGTTGTTTTCAGCCAATTTTCTGGATTTTTGAAAATTTCACTTTTTTGTGAAAATATCCACTAAATGAGGGAATAATATGTGTGAGGGTACGCCAGGAGAGCTCCAAATGTGTGTGGGTAGAATATATATCCCACAGGTTTAAAATTGAAAAAAGTTTAAAAAAAATTTTTTTTTGGACTTAGTCATTTTTCCGGCGTTTATCAGACTTTCAGATATGGCAAATGTCAGTGAGCGTTCCGATTTCAGTTCCAGAGTGATTCGCCCAATGAGTGCTTGATATTTAGTCGTTTTCAGCCAATATTTTGGATTTTTGAAAATTTCACTTTTTTTGTGAAAATATCCACTAAATGAGGGAATAATATGTGTGAGGGTTCCCCAGGAGAGTTCCAAATGTGTGTGGGTAGAATATATGTCCCACGGGGTAAAATTGAAAAAAGTTGAAAACAATGTTTTTTTGGACTTAGTCATTTTTCCGGCGTTTATCAAACTTTCAGATAGGGCAAATGTCAGTGAGCGTTCCAATTTCAGTTCCAGAGCGATTCGCCCAATGAGTCCTTGATATTTAGTCGTTTTCAGCCAATATTTTGGATTTTTGAAAATTTCACTTTTTTGTGAAAATATCCACTAAATGAGAGAATAATATGTGTGAGGGTACCCCAGGAGAGTTCCAAATGTGTGTGGATAGAATATATATCCGACGGGGTAAAATTGAAAAAAGTTGAAAACAATTTTTTTTTGGACTTAGTGATTTTTCTGGCGTTTATCAGACTTTCAGATAGGGCAAATGTCAGTGAGCGTTCCAATTTCAGTTCCAGAGCGATTCGCCCAATGAGTCCTTGATATTTAGTAGTTTTCAGCCAATTTTCTGGATTTTTCAAAAATTTCACTTTTTTGTGAAAATATCCACTAAATGAGAGAATAATATGTGTGAGGGTACCCCAGGAGAGTTCCAAATGTGTGTGGGTAGAATATATATGCCACGGGTGTAAAATTGAAAAAAGTTTAAAAAAATTTTTTTTTTGGACTTAGTCATTTTTCCGGCGTTTATCAGACTTTCAGATAGGGCAAATGTCAGTGATCGTTCTGATTTCAGTTCCAGAGCGATTCGCCCAATGAGTCCTTGATATTTAGTCGTTTTCAGCCAATTTTCTGGATTTTGAAAATTTCACTTTTTTTGTGAAAATATCCACTAAATGAGGGAATAATATGTGTGAGGGTTCCCCTGGAGAGTTCCAAATGTGTGTGGGTAGAATATATATCCCACGGCGGTAAAATTGAAAAAAGTTGAAACATTTTTTTTTTTTGGATTTAGTCATTTTTCCGGTGTTTATTAGACTTTCAGATAGGGCAAATGTCAGTGAGCGTTCCGATTTCAGTTCCAGAGCGATTCGCCCAATGAGTCCTTGATATTTAGTCGTTTTCAGCCAATTTTCTGGATTTTTGAAAATTTCACTTTTTTGTGAAAATATCCACTAAATGAGGGAATAATATGTGTGAGGGTACCCCAGGAGAGTTCCAAATGTGTGTGGGTAGAATATATATCCCACGGGGGTAAAATTGAAAAAAGTTGAAAATTTTTTTTTTGGATTTAGTCATTTTTCCGGTGTTTATCAGACTTTCTGATAGGGGAAATGTCAGTGAGCGTTCCGATTTCAGTTCCATAGCGAATCGCCCAATGAGTCCTTGATATTTAGTCGTTTTCAGCCAATTTTCTGGATTTTTGAAAATTTCACTTTTTTGTGAAATATCCACTAAATGAGGGAATAATATGTGTAAGGGTACCCCAGGAGAGTTCCAAATGTGTGTGGGTAGAATATATATCCCACGGGGGTAAAATTGTAAAAAGTTGAAAATTTTTTTTTTTTAGATTTAGTCATTTTTACGGTGTTTATCAGACTTTCAGATAGGGCAAATGTCAGTGAGCATTCCGATTTCAGTTCCAGAGCGATTTGCCCAATGACTCCTTGATATTTAGTTTTTTTCCGCCAATTTTCTGGATTTTTGAAAATTTCACTTTTTTGTGAAAATATCCACTAAATGAGGGAATAATATGTGTGAGGGTACGCCAGGAGAGCTCCAAATGTGTGTGGGTAGAATATATATCCCACAGGTTTAAAATTGAAAAAAGTTTAAAAAAAATTTTTTTTTGGACTTAGTCATTTTTCCGGTGTTTATCAGACTTTCTGATAGGGGAAATGTCAGTGAGCGTTCCGATTTCAGTTCCATAGCGAATCGCCCAATGAGTCCTTGATATTTAGTCGTTTTCAGCCAATTTTCTGGATTTTTGAAAATTTCACTTTTTTGTGAAATATCCACTAAATGAGGGAATAATATGTGTAAGGGTTCCCCAGGAGAGTTCCAAATGTGTGTGGGTAGAATATATATCCCACGGGGGTAAAATTGAAAAAAGTTGAAAACAATGTTTTTTTGGACTTAGTCATTTTTCCGGCGTTTATCAGACTTTCAGATAGGGCAAATGTCAGTGAGCGTTCCAATTTCAGTTCCAGAGCGATTCGCCCAATGAGTCTTTGATATTTAGTGGTTTTCAGCCAATTTTCTGGATTTTTGAAAATTTCACTTTTTTGTGAAAATATCCGCTAAATGAGGGAATAATATGTGTGAGGGTTCCCCTGGAGAGTTCCAAATGTGTGTGGGCAGAATATATATCCCACGCGGGTAAGATTGAAAAAAGTTTAAAAAAATTTTTTTTTTGGACTTAGTCATTTTTCCGGCGTTTATCAGACATTCAGATAGGGCAAATGTCAGTGATCGTTCTGATTTCAGTTCCAGAGCGATTCGCCCAATGAGTCCTTGATATTTAGTCGTTTTCAGCCAATTTTCTGGATTTTTGAAAATTTCACTTTTTTGTGAAAATATCCACTAAATGAGAGAATAATATGTGTGAGGGTACCCCAGGAGAGTTCCAAATGTGTGTGGGTAGAATATATATCCCACGGGGTAAAATTGAAAAAAGTTGAAAACAATGTTTTTTTGGACTTAGTCATTTTTCCGGCGTTTATCAAACTTTCAGATAGGGCAAATGTCAGTGAGCGTTCCAATTTCAGTTCCAGAGCGATTCGCCCAATGAGTCCTTGATATTTAGTCGTTTTCAGCCAATTTTCTGGATTTTTGAAAATTTCACTTTTTTGTGAAAATATCCACTAAATGAGGGAATAATATGTGTGAGGGTACCCCAGGAGAGTTCCAAATGTGTGTGGGTAGAATATATATCCCACGGGGGTAAAATTGAAAAAAGTTGAAAATTTTTTTTTTTTTGGACTTAGTCATTTTTCCAGCGTTTATCAGACTTTCAGATAGGGCAAATGTCAGTGAGCATTCCAATTTCAGTTCCAGAGCGATTCGCCCAATGAGTCCTTGATATTTAGTGGTTTTCAGCCAATATTTTGGATTTTTGAAAATTTCACTTTTTTGTGAAAATATCCACTAAATGAGGGAATAATATGTGTGAGGGTACCCCAGGAGAGTTCCAAATGTGTGTGGGTAGAATATATATCCCACGGGGGTAAAATTGAAAAAAGTTGAAAATTTTTTTTTTTGGATTTAGTCATTTTTCCGGTGTTTATCAGACTTTCTGATAGGGGAAATGTCAGTGAGCGTTCCGATTTCAGTTCCATAGCGAATCGCCCAATGAGTGCTTGATATTTAGTCGTTTTCAGCCAATATTTTGGATTTTTGAAAATTTCACTTTTTTGTGAAAATATCCACTAAATGAGAGAATAATATGTGTGAGGGTACCCCAGGAGAGTTCCAAATGTGTGTGGATAGAATATATATCCGACGGGGTAAAATTGAAAAAAGTTGAAAACAATTTTTTTTTGGACTTAGTGATTTTTCTGGCGTTTATCAGACTTTCAGATAGGGCAAATGTCAGTGAGCGTTCCAATTTCAGTTCCAGAGCGATTCGCCCAATGAGTCCTTGATATTTAGTAGTTTTCAGCCAATTTTCTGGATTTTTCAAAAATTTTACTTTTTTGTGAAAATATCCACTAAATGAGAGAATAATATGTGTGAGGGTACCCCAGGAGAGTTCCAAATGTGTGTGGGTAGAATATATATGCCACGGGGTAAAATTGAAAAAAGTTGAAAACAATGTTTTTTTGGACTTAGTCATTTTTCCGGCGTTTATCAAACTTTCAGATAGGGCAAATGTCAGTGAGCGTTCCAATTTCAGTTCCAGAGCGATTCGCCCAATGAGTCCTTGATATTTAGTCGTTTTCAGCCAATTTTCTGGATTTTTGAAAATTTCACTTTTTTGTGAAAATATCCACTAAATGAGGGAATAATATGTGTGAGGGTACCCCAGGAGAGTTCCAAATGTGTGTGGGTAGAATATATATCCCACGGGGGTAAAATTGAAAAAAGTTGAAAATTTTTTTTTTTTTGGACTTAGTCATTTTTCCAGCGTTTATCAGACTTTCAGATAGGGCAAATGTCAGTGAGCATTCCAATTTCAGTTCCAGAGCGATTCGCCCAATGAGTCCTTGATATTTAGTGGTTTTCAGCCAATATTTTGGATTTTTGAAAATTTCACTTTTTTGTGAAAATATCCACTAAATGAGGGAATAATATGTGTGAGGGTACCCCAGGAGAGTTCCAAATGTGTGTGGGTAGAATATATATCCCACGGGGGTAAAATTGAAAAAAGTTGAAAATTTTTTTTTTTGGATTTAGTCATTTTTCCGGTGTTTATCAGACTTTCTGATAGGGGAAATGTCAGTGAGCGTTCCGATTTCAGTTCCATAGCGAATCGCCCAATGAGTGCTTGATATTTAGTCGTTTTCAGCCAATATTTTGGATTTTTGAAAATTTCACTTTTTTGTGAAAATATCCACTAAATGAGAGAATAATATGTGTGAGGGTACCCCAGGAGAGTTCCAAATGTGTGTGGATAGAATATATATCCGACGGGGTAAAATTGAAAAAAGTTGAAAACAATTTTTTTTTGGACTTAGTGATTTTTCTGGCGTTTATCAGACTTTCAGATAGGGCAAATGTCAGTGAGCGTTCCAATTTCAGTTCCAGAGCGATTCGCCCAATGAGTCCTTGATATTTAGTAGTTTTCAGCCAATTTTCTGGATTTTTCAAAAATTTTACTTTTTTGTGAAAATATCCACTAAATGAGAGAATAATATGTGTGAGGGTACCCCAGGAGAGTTCCAAATGTGTGTGGGTAGAATATATATGCCACGGGTGTAAAATTGAAAAAAGTTTTAAAAAATTTTTTTTTTGGACTTAGTCATTTTTCCGGCGTTTATCAGACTTTCAGATAGGGCAAATGTCAGTGATCGTTCTGATTTCAGTTCCAGAGCGATTCGCCCAATGAGTCCTTGATATTTAGTCGTTTTCAGCCAATTTTCTGGATTTTGAAAATTTCACTTTTTTTGTGAAAATATCCACTAAATGAGGGAATAATATGTGTGAGGGTTCCCCTGGAGAGTTCCAAATGTGTGTGGGTAGAATATATATCCCACGGCGGTAAAATTGAAAAAAGTTGAAACATTTTTTTTTTTTGGATTTAGTCATTTTTCCGGTGTTTATTAGACTTTCAGATAGGTCAAATGTCAGTGAGCGTTCCGATTTCAGTTCCAGAGCGATTCGCCCAATGAGTCCTTGATATTTAGTCGTTTTCAGCCAATTTTCTGGATTTTTGAAAATTTCACTTTTTTGTGAAAATATCCACTAAATGAGGGAATAATATGTGTGAGGGTACCCCAGGAGAGTTCCAAATGTGTGTGGGTAGAATATATATCCCACGGGGGTAAAATTGTAAAAAGTTGAAAATTTTTTTTTTTTAGATTTAGTCATTTTTACGGTGTTTATCAGACTTTCAGATAGGGCAAATGTCAGTGAGCATTCCGATTTCAGTTCCAGAGCGATTTGCCCAATGAGTCCTTGATATTTAGTTGTTTTCAGCCAATTTTCTGGATTTTTGAAAATTTCACTTTTTTGTGAAAATATCCACTAAATGAGGGAATAATATGTGTGAGGGTACGCCAGGAGAGCTCCAAATGTGTGTGGGTAGAATATATATCCCACAGGTTTAAAATTGAAAAAAGTTTAAAAAAAATTTTTTTTTGGACTTAGTCATTTTTCCGGCGTTTATCAGACTTTCAGATATGGCAAATGTCAGTGAGCGTTCCGATTTCAGTTCCAGAGTGATTCGCCCAATGAGTGCTTGATATTTAGTCGTTTTCAGCCAATATTTTGGATTTTTGAAAATTTCACTTTTTTTGTGAAAATATCCACTAAATGAGGGAATAATATGTGTGAGGGTTCCCCAGGAGAGTTCCAAATGTGTGTGGGTAGAATATATGTCCCACGGGGTAAAATTGAAAAAAGTTGAAAACAATGTTTTTTTGGACTTAGTCATTTTTCCGGCGTTTATCAAACTTTCAGATAGGGCAAATGTCAGTGAGCGTTCCAATTTCAGTTCCAGAGCGATTCGCCCAATGAGTCCTTGATATTTAGTCGTTTTCAGCCAATTTTCTGGATTTTTGAAAATTTCACTTTTTTTGTGAAAATATCCACTAAATGAGGGAATAATATGTGTGAGGGTACCCCAGGAGAGTTCCAAATGTGTGTGGATAGAATATATATCCGACGGGGTAAAATTGAAAAAAGTTGAAAACAATTTTTTTTTGGACTTAGTGATTTTTCTGGCGTTTATCAGACTTTCAGATAGGGCAAATGTCAGTGAGCGTTCCAATTTCAGTTCCAGAGCGATTCGCCCAATGAGTCCTTGATATTTAGTAGTTTTCAGCCAATTTTCTGGATTTTTCAAAAATTTCACTTTTTTGTGAAAATATCCACTAAATGAGAGAATAATATGTGTGAGGGTACCCCAGGAGAGTTCCAAATGTGTGTGGGTAGAATATATATGCCACGGGTGTAAAATTGAAAAAAGTTTAAAAAAATTTTTTTTTTGGACTTAGTCATTTTTCCGGCGTTTATCAGACTTTCAGATAGGGCAAATGTCAGTGATCGTTCTGATTTCAGTTCCAGAGCGATTCGCCCAATGAGTCCTTGATATTTAGTCGTTTTCAGCCAATTTTCTGGATTTTGAAAATTTCACTTTTTTTGTGAAAATATCCACTAAATGAGGGAATAATATGTGTGAGGGTTCCCCTGGAGAGTTCCAAATGTGTGTGGGTAGAATATATATCCCACGGCGGTAAAATTGAAAAAAGTTGAAACATTTTTTTTTTTTGGATTTAGTCATTTTTCCGGTGTTTATTAGACTTTCAGATAGGGCAAATGTCAGTGAGCGTTCCGATTTCAGTTCCAGAGTGATTCGCCCAATGAGTCCTTGATATTTAGTCGTTTTCAGCCAATTTTCTGGATTTTTGAAAATTTCACTTTTTTGTGAAAATATCCACTAAATGAGGGAATAATATGTGTGAGGGTACCCCAGGAGAGTTCCAAATGTGTGTGGGTAGAATATATATCCCACGGGGGTAAAATTGAAAAAAGTTGAAAATTTTTTTTTTGGATTTAGTCATTTTTCCGGTGTTTATCAGACTTTCTGATAGGGGAAATGCCAGTGAGCGTTCCGATTTCAGTTCCATAGCGATTCGCCCAATGAGTCCTTGATATTTAGTCGTTTTCAGCCAATTTTCTGGATTTTTGAAAATTTCACTTTTTTGTGAAATATCCACTAAATGAGGGAATAATATGTGTAAGGGTACCCCAGGAGAGTTCCAAATGTGTGTGGGTAGAATATATATCCCACGGGGGTAAAATTGTAAAAAGTTGAAAATTTTTTTTTTTTAGATTTAGTCATTTTTACGGTGTTTATCAGACTTTCAGATAGGGCAAATGTCAGTGAGCATTCCGATTTCAGTTCCAGAGCGATTTGCCCAATGACTCCTTGATATTTAGTTTTTTTCCGCCAATTTTCTGGATTTTTGAAAATTTCACTTTTTTGTGAAAATATCCACTAAATGAGGGAATAATATGTGTGAGGGTATGCCAGGAGAGCTCCAAATGTGTGTGGGTAGAATATATATCCCACAGGTTTAAAATTGAAAAAAGTTTAAAAAAAATTTTTTTTTGGACTTAGTCATTTTTCCGGTGTTTATCAGACTTTCTGATAGGGGAAATGTCAGTGAGCGTTCCGATTTCAGTTCCATAGCGAATCGCCCAATGAGTCCTTGATATTTAGTCGTTTTCAGCCAATTTTCTGGATTTTTGAAAATTACACTTTTTTGTGAAATATCCACTAAATGAGGGAATAATATGTGTAAGGGTTCCCCAGGAGAGTTCCAAATGTGTGTGGGTAGAATATATATCCCACGGGGGTAAAATTGAAAAAAGTTGAAAATTTTTTTTTTTTTGGACTTAGTCATTTTTCCAGCGTTTATCAGACTTTCAGATAGGGCAAATGTCAGTGAGCATTCCAATTTCAGTTCCAGAGCGATTCGCCCAATGAGTCCTTGATATTTAGTGGTTTTCAGCCAATATTTTGGATTTTTGAAAATTTCACTTTTTTGTGAAAATATCCACTAAATGAGGGAATAATATGTGTGAGGGTACCCCAGGAGAGTTCCAAATGTGTGTGGGTAGAATATATATCCCACGGGGGTAAAATTGAAAAAAGTTGAAAATTTTTTTTTTTGGATTTAGTCATTTTTCCGGTGTTTATCAGACTTTCTGATAGGGGAAATGTCAGTGAGCGTTCCGATTTCAGTTCCATAGCGAATCGCCCAATGAGTGCTTGATATTTAGTCGTTTTCAGCCAATATTTTGGATTTTTGAAAATTTCACTTTTTTGTGAAAATATCCACTAAATGAGAGAATAATATGTGTGAGGGTACCCCAGGAGAGTTCCAAATGTGTGTGGATAGAATATATATCCGACGGGGTAAAATTGAAAAAAGTTGAAAACAATTTTTTTTTGGACTTAGTGATTTTTCTGGCGTTTATCAGACTTTCAGATAGGGCAAATGTCAGTGAGCGTTAAAATTTCAGTTCCAGAGCGATTCGCCCAATGAGTCCTTGATATTTAGTAGTTTTCAGCCAATTTTCTGGATTTTTCAAAAATTTCACTTTTTTGTGAAAATATCCACTAAATGAGAGAATAATATGTGTGAGGGTACCCCAGGAGAGTTCCAAATGTGTGTGGGTAGAATATATATGCCACGGGTGTAAAATTGAAAAAAGTTTAAAAAAATTTTTTTTTTGGACTTAGTCATTTTTCCGGCGTTTATCAGACTTTCAGATAGGGCAAATGTCAGTGATCGTTCTGATTTCAGTTCCAGAGCGATTCGCCCAATGAGTCCTTGATATTTAGTCGTTTTCAGCCAATTTTCTGGATTTTGAAAATTTCACTTTTTTTGTGAAAATATCCACTAAATGAGGGAATAATATGTGTGAGGGTTCCCCTGGAGAGTTCCAAATGTGTGTGGGTAGAATATATATCCCACGGCGGTAAAATTGAAAAAAGTTGAAACATTTTTTTTTTTTGGATATAGTCATTTTTACGGTGTTTATCAGACTTTCAGATAGGGCAAATGTCAGTGAGCATTCCGATTTCAGTTCCAGAGCGATTTGCCCAATGAGTCCTTGATATTTAGTTGTTTTCAGCCAATTTTCTGGATTTTTGAAAATTTCACTTTTTTGTGAAAATATCCACTAAATGAGGGAATAATATGTGTGAGGGTACGCCAGGAGAGCTCCAAATGTGTGTGGGTAGAATATATATCACACAGGTTTAAAATTGAAAAAAGTTTAAAAAAAATTTTTTTTTGGACTTAGTCATTTTTCCGGCGTTTATCAGACTTTCAGATATGGCAAATGTCAGTGAGCGTTCCGATTTCAGTTCCAGAGTGATTCGCCCAATGAGTGCTTGATATTTAGTCGTTTTCAGCCAATATTTTGGATTTTTGAAAATTTCACTTTTTTTGTGAAAATATCCACTAAATGAGGGAATAATATGTGTGAGGGTTCCCCAGGAGAGTTCCAAATGTGTGTGGGTAGAATATATATCCCACGGGGGTAAAATTGAAAAAAGTTGAAAAAAATTTTTTTTTTGGACTTAGTCATTTTTCCGGCGTTTATCAGACTTTCAGATAGGGCAAATGTCAGTGATCGTTCTGATTTCAGTTCCAGAGCGATTCGCCCAATGAGTCCTTGATATTTAGTCGTTTTCAGCCAATTTTCTGGATTTTGAAAATTTCACTTTTTTTGTGAAAATATCCACTAAATGAGGGAATAATATGTGTGAGGGTTCCCCTGGAGAGTTCCAAATGTGTGTGGGTAGAATATATATCCCACGGCGGTAAAATTGAAAAAAGTTGAAACATTTTTTTTTTTTGGATTTAGTCATTTTTCCGGTGTTTATTAGACTTTCAGATAGGGCAAATGTCAGTGAGCGTTCCGATTTCAGTTCCAGAGCGATTCGCCCAATGAGTCCTTGATATTTAGTCGTTTTCAGCCAATTTTCTGGATTTTTGAAAATTTCACTTTTTTGTGAAAATATCCACTAAATGAGGGAATAATATGTGTGAGGGTACCCCAGGAGAGTTCCAAATGTGTGTGGGTAGAATATATATCCCACGGGGGTAAAATTGAAAAAAGTTGAAAATTTTTTTTTTGGATTTAGTCATTTTTCCGGTGTTTATCAGACTTTCAGATAGGGCAAATGTCAGTGAGCATTCCGATTTCAGTTCCAGAGCGATTTGCCCAATGAGTCCTTGATATTTAGTTGTTTTCAGCCAATTTTCTGGATTTTTGAAAATTTCACTTTTTTGTGAAAATATCCACTAAATGAGGGAATAATATGTGTGAGGGTACGCCAGGAGAGCTCCAAATGTGTGTGGGTAGAATATATATCCCACAGGTTTAAAATTGAAAAAAGTTTAAAAAAAATTTTTTTTTGGACTTAGTCATTTTTCCGGCGTTTATCAGACTTTCAGATATGGCAAATGTCAGTGAGCGTTCCGATTTCAGTTCCAGAGTGATTCGCCCAATGAGTGCTTGATATTTAGTCGTTTTCAGCCAATATTTTGGATTTTTGAAAATTTCACTTTTTTTGTGAAAATATCCACTAAATGAGGGAATAATATGTGTGAGGGTTCCCCAGGAGAGTTCCAAATGTGTGTGGGTAGAATATATATCCCACGGGGGTAAAATTGAAAAAAGTTGAAAAAAATTTTTTTTTGTACTTAGTCATTTTTCCGGCGTTTATCAGACTTTCAGATAGGGCAAATGTCAGTGAGCGTTCCGATTTCAGTTCCAGAGCGATTCGCCCAATGAGTCCTTAATATTTAGTCGTTTTCAGCCAATATTTTGGATTTTTAAAAATTTCACTTTTTTGTGAAAATATCCACTAAATGAGGGAATAATATGTTTGAGGGTACACCAGGAGAGTTCCAAATGTGTGTGGGTAGAATATATATCCCACGAGGGGTAAAATTGAAAAAAGTTGAAAATTTTTTTTTTTTGGAATTAGTCATTTTTCCGGCGTTTATCAGGCTTTCAGATAGGGGAAATGTCAGTGAGCGTTTCGATTTCAGTTCCAGAGCGATTCACCCAATGAGTCCTTGATATTTAGTCGTTTTCAGCCAATTTTCTGGATTTTTGAAAATTTCACTTTTTTTGTGAAAATATCCACTAAATGAGGGAATAATATGTGTGAGGGTACGCCAGGAGAGCTCCAAATGTGTGTGGGTAGAATATATATCCCACAGGGTTAAAATTGAAAAAAGTTGAAAAAAAAAATTTTTTTTGGCTTAGTCATTTTTACGGCGTTTATCAGACTTTCAGATAGGGAGTGAGCTTGGGAGTGAGCGTTCCGATTTCAGTTCCAGAGAGATTTGCCCAATGAGTCCTTGATATTTAGTAGTTTTCAGCCAATTTTCTGGATTTTTGAAAATTTCACTTTTTTGTGAAAATATCCACTAAATGAGGGAATAATATGTATGAGGGTACCCCAGGAGAGTTCCAAATGTGTGTGGGTAGAATATATATCCCACGGGGGTAAAATTGAAAGAAGTGTAAAAAAATTTTCTTTTGGACTTAGTCATTTTCCCGGCGTTTATCAGACTTTCAGATAGGGAGTGAGCTAGGGAGTGAGCGTTCCGATTTCAGTTCCAGAGCGATTTGCCCAATGAGTCCTTGATATTTAGTCGTTTTCAGCCAATTTTCTGGATTTTTGAAATGTTCACTTTTTTGTGAAAATATCCACTAAATGAGGGAATAATATGTGTGAGGGTTCCCCAGGAGAGTTCCACATGTGTGTGGGTAGAATATATATCCCACGGGGGTAAAATTGAAAAAAGTTGAAAATATTTTTTTTGGACTTAGTCATTTTTCTGGTGTTTAACAGACTTTCAGATAGGCAAATGTCAGCTAGCGTTCCGATTTCAGTTCCAGAGCGTTTCGCCCAATGAGTCCTTCATATTTAGTCGTTTTCAGCCAATTTTCTGGATTTTTGAAAATTTCACTTTTTTGTGAAAATATCCACTAAATGAGGGAATAATATGTGTAAGTGTTCCCCAGGAGAGTTCCAAATGTGTGTGGGTAGAATATATATCCCACGGGGGTAAAATTGAAAAAAGTTTAAAAATTTTTTTTTTTTGGACTTAGTCATTTTTCCGGCGTTTATCAGACTTTCAGATAGGGCAAATGTCAGTGATCACTCCGATTTCAGTTCCAGAGCAATTCGCCCAATGAGTCCTTGATATTTAGTCGTTTTCAGCCAATTTTCTGGATTTTTGAAAATTTCACTTTTTTGTGAAAATATCCACTAAATGAGAGAATAATATGTGTGAGGGTACCCCAGGAGAGTTCCAAATGTGTGTGGGTAGAATATATATCCCACGGGGTAAAATTGAAAAAAGTTGAAAACAATTTTTTTTTTTACTTAGTGATTTTTCCAGCGTTTATCAGACTTTCAGATAGGGCAAATGTCAGTGAGCGTTCCGATTTCAGTTACAGAGCGATTCGCCCAATGAGTCCTTGATATTTAGTCGTTTTCAGCCAATTTTCTGGATTTTTGAAAATTTCACTTTTTTGTGAAAATATCCACTAAATGAGGGAATAATATGTGTGAGAGTTCCCCAGGAGAGTTCCAAATGTGTGTGGGCAGAATATATCTACCACGGGGGTAAGATTGAAAAAAGTTTAAAAAAATTTTTTTTTGGACTTAGTCATTTTTTCGACGTTTATCAGACTTTCAGATAGGGCAAATGTCAGTGAGCATTGTGATTTCAGTTCCAGAGTGATTCGCCCAATGAGTCCTTGATATTTAGTCGTTTTCAGCCAATTTTCTGGATTTTTAAAAATTTCACTTTTTTGTAAAAATATCCACTAAATGAGGGAATAATATGTGTGAGGGTACCCCAGGGGAGTTCCAAATGTGTGTGGGTAGAATATATATCCCACGGGGGTAAAATTGAAAAAAGTTGAAAAAAAAATTTTTTTGGACTTAGTCATTTTTCCGGCGTTTATCAGCCTTTCAGATAGGGGAAATGTCAGTGAGCGTTCCGATTTCAGTTCCAGAGCGATTCGCCCAATGAGTCCTTGATATTTAGTCGTTTTCAGCCAATTTTCTGGATTTTTAAAAATTTCACTTTTTTGTGAAAATATCCACTAAATGAGAGAATAATATGTGTGAGGGTACCCCAGGAGAGTTCCAAATGTGTGTGGGTAGAATATATATCCCACGGGGGTAAAATTGAAAAAAGTTGAAAACAATTTTTTTTGGACTTAGTGATTTTTCCGGCGTTTATCAGACTTTCAGATAGGGCAAATGTCAGTGAGCATTGCGATTTCCGTTCCAGAGCGATTCGCCCAATGAGTCCTTGATATTTAGTCGTTTTCAGCCAATTTTCTGGATTTTTAAAAATTTCACTTTTTTGTGAAAATATCCACTAAATGAGGGAATAATATGTGTGAGGGTACCCCAGGAGAGTTCCAAATGTGTGTGGGTAGAATATATATCCCACGGGGGTAAAATTGAAAAAAGTTGAAAAAAATTTTTTTTTGGACTTAGTGATTTTTCTGGCGTTTATCAGACTTTCAGATAGGGGAAATGTCAGTGAGCATTCCGATTTCAGTTCCAGAGCGATTCGCCCAATGAGTCCTTGATATTTAGTCGTTTTCAGCCAATTTTCTGGATTTTTGAAAATGTCACTTTTTTGTGAAAATATCCACTAAATGAGGGAATAATATGTGTGAGAGTTCCCCAGGAGAGTTCCAAATGTGTGTGGGCAGAATATATATCCCACGGGGGTAAGATTGAAAAAAGTTTAAAAAAATTTTTTTTTGGACTTAGTCATTTTTCCGGCGTTTATCAGACTTTCAGATAGGGCAAATGTCAGTGAGCGTTCCGATTTCAGTTCCAGAGCGATTCGCCCAATGAGTCCTTGATATTTAGTCGTTTTCAGCCAATTTTCTGGATTTTTGAAAATTTCACTTTTTGAGAGTTCCAAATGTGTGTGGGTAGAATATATATCCCACGGGGGTAAAATTGAAAAAAGTTGAAAATTTTTTTTTTTGGATTTAGTCATTTTTCCGGTGTTTATCAGACTTTCTGATAGGGGAAATGTCAGTGAGCGTTCCGATTTCAGTTCCAGAGCGATTTGCCCAATGAGTCCTTGATATTTAGTTGTTTTCAGCCAATTTTCTGGATTTTTGAAAATTTCACTTTTTTGTGAAAATATCCACTAAATGAGGGAATAATATGTGTGAGGGTACGCCAGGAGAGCTCCAAATGTGTGTGGGTAGAATATATATCCCACAGGTTTAAAATTGAAAAAAGTTTAAAAAAAATTTTTTTTTGGACTTAGTCATTTTTCCGGCGTTTATCAGACTTTTAGATAGGGGAAATGTCAGTGAGCGTTACGATTTCAGTTCCAGAGAGATTCGCCCAATGAGTCCTTGATATTTAGTAGTTTTCAGCCAATTTTCTGGATTTTTGAAAATTTCACTTTTTTGTGAAAATATCCACTAAATGAGGGAATAATATGTGTGAGGGTACCCCAGGAGAGTTCCAAATGTGTGTGGGTAGAATATATATCCCACGGGGGTAAAATTGAAAGAAGTGTAAAAAAATTTTCTTTTGGACTTAGTCATTTTCCCGGCGTTTATCAGACTTTCAGATAGGGAGTGAGCTAGGGAGTGAGCGTTCCGATTTCAGTTCCAGAGTGATTCGCCCAATGAGTCCTTGATATTTAGTCGTTTTCAGCCAATTTTCTGGATTTTTGAAAATTTCACTTTTTTGTGAAAATATCCACTAAATGAGGGAATAATATGCGTGAGGGTATGCCAGGTGAGCTCCAAATGTGTGTGGGTAGAATATATATCCCACAGGTTTAAAATTGAAAAAAGTTGAAAAAAAAATTTTTTTTTGGACTTAGTCATTTTTCCGGCGTTTATCAGACTTTTAGATATGGCAAATGTCAGTGAGCATTCCGATTTCAGTTCCAGAGTGATTCGCCCAATGAGTGCTTGATATTTAGTCGTTTTCAGCCAATATTTTGGATTTTTGAAAATTTCACTTTTTCTGTGAAAATATCCACTAAATGAGGGAATAATATGTGTGAGGGTTCCCCAGGAGAGTTCCAAATGTGTATGGGTAGATTATATATCCCACGGGGGTAAAATTGAAAAAAGATGAAAAAAATTTTTTTTTGGACTTAGTCATTTTTCCGACGTTTATCAGACTTTCAGATAGGGGAAATGTCAGCGAGCGTTCCGATTTCAGTTCCAGAGCAATTCGCCCAATGAGTCCTTAATATTTAGTCGTTTTCAGCCAATATTTTGGATTTTTAAAAATTTCACTTTTTTGTGAAAATATCCACTAAATGAGGGAATAATATGTTTGAGGGTACACCAGGAGAGTTCCAAATGTGTGTGGGTAGAATATATATCCCACGAGGGGTAAAATTGAAAAAAGTTGAAAATTTTTTTTTTTTGGAATTAGTCATTTTTCCGGCGTTTATCAGGCTTTCAGATAGGGGAAATGTCAGTGAGCGTTTCGATTTCAGTTCCAGAGCGATTCACCCAATGAGTCCTTGATATTTAGTCGTATTCAGCCAATTTTCTGGATTTTTGAAAATTTCACTTTTTTTGTGAAAATATCCACTAAATGAGGGAATAATATGTGTGAGGGTACGCCAGGAGAGCTCCAAATGTGTGTGGGTAGAATATATATCCCACAGGGTTAAAATTGAAAAAAGTTGAAAAAAAAAATTTTTTTTGGCTTAGTCATTTTTACGGCGTTTATCAGACTTTCAGATAGGGAGTGAGCTTGGGAGTGAGCGTTCCGATTTCAGTTCCAGAGAGATTTGCCCAATGAGTCCTTGATATTTAGTAGTTTTCAGCCAATTTTCTGGATTTTTGAAAATTTCACTTTTTTGTGAAAATATCCACTAAATGAGGGAATAATATGTATGAGGGTACCCCAGGAGAGTTCCAAATGTGTGTGGGTAGAATATATATCCCACGGGGGTAAAATTGAAAGAAGTGTAAAAAAAATTTCTTTTGGACTTAGTCATTTTCCCGGCGTTTATCAGACTTTCAGATAGGGAGTGAGCTAGGGAGTGAGCGTTCCGATTTCAGTTCCAGAGTGATTTGCCCAATGAGTCCTTGATATTTAGTCGTTTTCAGCCAATTTTCTGGATTTTTGAAATGTTCACTTTTTTGTGAAAATATCCACTAAATGAGGGAATAATATGTGTGAGGGTTCCCCAGGAGAGTTCCACATGTGTGTGGGTAGAATATATATCCCACGGGGGTAAAATTGAAAAAAGTTGAAAATATTTTTTTTGGACTTAGTCATTTTTCTGGTGTTTAACAGACTTTCAGATAGGCAAATGTCAGCTAGCGTTCCGATTTCAGTTCCAGAGCGTTTCGCCCAATGAGTCCTTCATATTTAGTCGTTTTCAGCCAATTTTCTGGATTTTTGAAAATTTCACTTTTTTGTGAAAATATCCACTAAATGAGGGAATAATATGTGTGAGGGTATGCCAGGAGAGCTCCAAATGTGTGTGGGTAGAATATATATCCCACAGGTTTAAAATTGAAAAAAGTTGAAAAAAATTTTTTTTTTGGACTTAGTCATTTTTCCGGCGTTTATCAGACTTTCAGATATGGCAAATGTCAGTGAGCATTCCGATTTCAGTTCCAGAGTGATTCGCCCAATGAGTGCTTGATATTTAGTCGTTTTCAGCCAATATTTTGGATTTTTGAAAATTTCACTTTTTTTGTGAAAATATCCACTAAGTGAGGGAATAATATGTGTGAGGGTTCCCCAGGAGAGTTCCAAATGTGTGTGGGTAGAATATATATCCCACGGGGGTAAAATTGAAAAAAGTTTAAAAAATTTTTTTTTTTGTACTTAGTCATTTTTCCGGCGTTTATCAGACTTTCAGATAGGGCAAATGTCAGTGAGCGTTCTGATTTCAGTTCCAGAGAGATTCGCCCAATGAGTCCTTGATATTTAGTAGTTTTCAGCCAATTTTCTGGATTTTTGAAAATTTCACTTTTTTGTGAAAATATCCACTAAATGAGGGAATAATATGTGTGAGGGTACCCCAGGAGAGTTCCAAATGTGTGTGGGTAGATTATATATCCAACGGGGGTAAAATTGAAAGAAGTGTAAAAAAATTTTCTTTTGGACTTAGTCATTTTCCCGGCGTTTATCAGACTTTCAGATAGGGAGTGAGCTAGGGAGTGAGCGTTCCGATTTCAGTTCCAGAGTGATTCGCCCAATGAGTCCTTGATATTTAGTCGTTTTCAGCCAATTTTCTGGATTTTTGAAAATTTCACTTTTTTGTGAAAATATCCACTAAATGAGGGAATAATATGCGTGAGGGTATGCCAGGTGAGCTCCAAATGTGAGTGGGTAGATTATATATCCCACGGGGGTAAAATTGAAAAAAGATGAAAAAAATTTTTTTTTGGACTTAGTCATTTTTCCGGCGTTTATCAGACTTTCAGATAGGGGAAATGTCAGCGAGCGTTCCGATTTCAGTTCCAGAGCAATTCGCCCAATGAGTCCTTGATATTTAGTCGTTTTCAGCCAATTTTCTGGATTTTTGAAAATTTCACTTTTTTTGTGAAAATATCCACTAAATGAGGGAATAATATGTGTGAGGGTTCCCCAGGAGAGTTCCAAATGTGTGTGGGTAGAATATATATCCCTCGGGGGTAAAATTGAAAAAGTTGAAAACATTTTTTTTTGGACTTAGTAATTTTTACGGCGTTTATCAGACTTTCCGATAGGGAGTGAGCTAGGGAGTCAGCCTTCCGATTTCAGTTCCAGATCGATTCGCCCAATGACTCCTTTATATTTAGTCGTTTTCAGCCAATATTTTGGATTTTTGAAAATTTCACTTTTTTTGTGAAAATATCCACTAAATGAGGGAATAATATGTGTGAGGGTTCCCCAGGAGAGTTCCAAATGTGTGTGGGTAGAATATATATCCCACGGGGGTAAAATTGAAAAAAATTGAAAAAAATTTTTTTTTGTACTTAGTCATTTTTCCGGCGTTTATCAGACTTTCAGATAGGGCAAATGTCAGTGAGCATTCCGATTTCAGTTCTAGAGCGATTCGCCCAATTAGTCCTTAATATTTAGTCGTTTTCAGCCAATATTTTGGATTTTTTAAAATTTCACTTTTTTGTGAAAATATCCACTAAATGAGGGAATAATATGTTTGAGGTTTCCCCAGGAGAGTTCCAAATGTGTGTGGGTAGAATATATATCCCACGGAGGTAAAATTGAAAAAAGATGAAAAAAATTTTTTTTTGGACTTAGTAATTTTTCCGGCGTTTATCAGACTTTCCGATAGGGAGTGAGCTACGGAGTGAGCCTTCCGATTTCAGTTCCAGATCGATTCGCCCAATGACTCCTTTATATTTAGTCGTTTTCAGCCAATATTTTGGATTTTTGAAAATTTCACTTTTTTTGTGAAAATATCCACTAAATGAGGGAATAATATGTGTGAGGGTTCCCCTAAGGAGAGTTCCAAATGTGTGTGGGTAGAATATATATCCCTCGGGGGTAAAATTGAAAGAAGTTTAAAAAATTTTTTTTTGGACTTAGTCATTTTTCCGGCGTTTATCAGACTTTCAGATAGGGCAAATGTCAGTGAGTGTTCCGATTTCAGTACCAGAGCGATTCGCCCAATGAGTCCTTGATATTTAGTCATTTTTAGCCAATATTTTGGATTTTTGAAAATTTCACTTTTTTGCGAAAATATCCACTAAATGAGGGAATAATATGTGTGTGGGTACCCCAGGAGAGTTCCAAATATGTGTGGGTAGAATATATATCCCACGGTGATAAAATTGAAAAAAGTTGAAAAACATTTTTATTGGACTTAGTCATTTTTCCAGCGTTTATCAGCCTTTCAGATAGGGGAAATGTCAATGAGTGTTCCAATTTCAGTTCCAGAGCGATTCTCCCAATGAGTCCTTAATTTTTAGTAGTTTTCAGCCAATTTTCTGGATTTTTGAAAATTTTACTTTTTTGTGAAAATATCCACTAAATGAGGGAATAATATGTGTGAGGGTACCCCGGGAGAGCTCCAAATGTGTGTGGGTAGGATATATATCCCACAGGTTTAAAATTGAAAAAAGTTGAAAAAAATTTTTTTTTGAACTTAGTCATTTTTCCGGCGTTTACCAGACTTTCAGATAGGGAGTGAGCGTTCCGATTTCAGTTCTAGAGTGATTCGCCCAATGAGTCCTTGATATTTAGACGTTTTTAGCCAATACTTTGGATTTTAGAAAATTTCTCTTTTTTTGTGAAAATATCCACTAAATGAGGGAATAATATGTGTGAGGGTTCCCCAGGAGAGTTCCAAATGTGTGTGAGTAGAATATATATCCCACGGGGGTAAAATTTAAAAAAGTTGAAAAAGTTTTTTTCTGGAATTAGTCATTTTTCCAGCGTTTATCAGACTTTCAGATAGGGAGTCAGCTAGGGAGTGAGCATTCCGATTTCATTTCCAGAGTGATTCGCCCAATGAGTCCTTGATATTTAGTCGTTTTCAGCCAATACTTTGGATTTTTGAAAATTTCACTTTTTTTGTGAAAATATCCACTAAATAAGGGGATAATATGTGTGAGGGTTCCCCAGGAGAGTTCCAAATGTGTGTGGGTAGAATATATATCCAACGGGGGTAAAATTGAAAAAAGTTGAAAAAATTTTTTTTTTAGACTTAGTCATTTTTACGGCGTTTATCAGACTTTCAGATAGGGAGTGAGCTAGGGAGTGAGCGTTCCGATTTCAGTTCCAGAGTGATTCGCCCAATGAGTCCTTGATATTTAGTCGTTTTCAGCCAATACTTTTATTTTTGAAAATTTCACTTTTTTTGTGAAAATATCCACTAAATGAGGGAATAATATGTGTGAGGGTTCCCCAGGAGAGTTCCAAATGTGTGTGGGTAGAATATATATCCCACGGGGGTAAAATTGAAAAAAGTTTAAAAAAATTTTTTTTTGGACTTAGTCATTTTTCCGGCGTTGATCAGACTTTCAGATAGGGCAAATGTCAGTGAGCGTTCCAATTTCAGTTCCAGAGTGATTCGCCAAATGAGTCCTTGAAATTTATTCGTTTTCAGCCAATATTTTGGATTTTTGAAAATTTAACTTTTTTGTGAAAATATCCACTAAATGAGGGAATAATATGTGTGAGGGTACCCCAGGAGAGTTCCAAATGTGTGTGGGTAGAATATATATCCCACGGGGGGAAAATTGAAAAAAGTTGAAAAAGTTTTTTTTTTGGAATTAGTCATTTTTCTGGCGTTTATCTGACTTTCAGATAGGGGAAATGTCAGTGAGCGTTCCGATTTCAGTTCCAGAGCGATTCGCCCAATGAGTCCTTGATATTTGGTCGTTTTCAGCCAATTTTCTGGATTTTTGAAAATTTCACTTTTTTGTGAAAATATCCACTAAATGAGGGAATAATATGTATGAGAGTACCCCAGGAGAGTTCCAAATGTGTGTGGGTAGAATATATTTCCCACGGGGGTAAAATTGAAATAAGTGAAAAAAAATTTTCTTTTGGACTTATTCATTTTCCCGGCGTTTATCAGACTTTCAGATAGGGAGTGAGCTACGGAGTGAGAGTTGCGATTTCAGTTCCAGAGTGATTCGCCCAATGAGTCCTTGATATTTAGTCGTTTTCAGCCAATACTTTTATTTTTGAAAATTTCACTTTTTTTGTGAAAATATCCACTAAATGAGGGAATAATATGTGTGAGGGTACGCCAGGAGAGCTACAAATGTGTGTGGGTAGAATATATATCCCACAGGGTTAAAATTGATAAAAGTTTAAAAAAAAAATTTTTTTTGGACTTAATCATTTTTACGGCGTTTATCAGACTTTCAGATAGGGAGTGAGCTAGGGAGTGAGCGTTCCGATTTCAGTTCCAGAGTGATTCGCCCAATGAGTCCTACATATTTAGTCGTTTTCAGCAAATTTTATGGATTTTTGAAAATTTCACTTTTTTTGTGAAAATATCCTCTAAATGAGGGAAAATATGTGTGAGGGTTCCCCAGGAGAGTTCCAAATGTGTGTGAGTAGAATATATATCCCACGGGGGTAAAATTGAAAAAAGTTGAAAAAAAAAAATTTTTTTTGGACTTAGTCATTTTTCCGGCGTTTATCAGACTTTCAGATAGGGGAAATGTCACTGAGCGTTCTGATTTCAGTTCCAGAGTGATTCGCCCAATGAGTCCTTGATATTTAGTCGTTTTCAGCCAATACTTTGGATTTTTGAAAATTTCACTTTTTTTGTGAAAATATCCACTAAATAAGGGGATAATATGTGTGAGGGTTCCCCAGGAGAGTTCCAAATGTGTGTGGGTAGAATATATATCCCTCGGGGGTAAAATTGAAAAAGTTGAAAACATTTTTTTTTGGACTTAGTAATTTTTACGGCGTTTATCAGACTTTCCGATAGGGAGTGAGCTAGGGAGTCAGCCTTCCGATTTCAGTTCCAGATCGATTCGCCCAATGACTCCTTTATATTTAGTCGTTTTCAGCCAATATTTTGGATTTTTGAAAATTTCACTTTTTTTGTGAAAATATCCTCTAAATGAGGGAATAATATGTGTGAGGGTTCCCCAGGAGAGTTCCAAATGTGTGTGGGTAGAATATATATCCCACGGGGGTAAAATTGAAAAAAATTGAAAAAAAATTTTTTTTGTACTTAGTCATTTTTCCGGCGTTTATCAGACTTTCAGATAGGGCAAATGTCAGTGAGCATTCCGATTTCAGTTCTAGAGCGATTCGCCCAATTAGTCCTTAATATTTAGTCGTTTTCAGCCAATATTTTGGATTTTTAAAAATTTCACTTTTTTGTGAAAATATCCACTAAATGAGGGAATAATATGTTTGAGGTTTCCCCAGGAGAGTTCCAAATGTGTGTGGGTAGAATATATATCCCACGGAGGTAAAATTGAAAAAAGATGAAAAAAATTTTTTTTTGGACTTAGTAATTTTTCCGGCGTTTATCAGACTTTCCGATAGGGAGTGAGCTACGGAGTGAGCCTTCCGATTTCAGTTCCAGATCGATTCGCCCAATGACTCCTTTATATTTAGTCGTTTTCAGCCAATATTTTGGATTTTTGAAAATTTCACTTTTTTTGTGAAAATATCCACTAAATGAGGGAATAATATGTGTGAGGGTTCCCCTAAGGAGAGTTCCAAATGTGTGTGGGTAGAATATATATCCCTCGGGGGTAAAATTGAAAGAAGTTTAAAAAATTTTTTTTTGGACTTAGTCATTTTTCCGGCGTTTATCAGACTTTCAGATAGGGCAAATGTCAGTGAGTGTTCCGATTTCAGTACCAGAGCGATTCGCCCAATGAGTCCTTGATATTTAGTCGTTTTCAGCCAATTTTCTGGATTTTTGAAAATTTCACTTTTTTTGTGAAAATATCCACTAAATGAGGGAATAATATGTGTGAGGGTACGCCAGGAGAGCTCCAAATGTGTGTGGGTAGAATCTATATCCCACAGGTTTAAAATTGAAAAAAGTTGAAAAAAAATTTTTTTTTGGACATAGTCATTTTTCCGGCGTTTATCAGACTTTCAGATATGGCAAATGTCAGTGAGCATTCCGATTTCAGTTCCAGAGTGATTCGCCCAATGAGTGCTTGATATTTAGTCATTTTCAGCCAATATTTTGGATTTTTGAAAATTTCACTTTTTTTGTGAAAATATCCACTAAATGAGGGAATAATATGTGTGAGGGTTCCCCAGGAGAGTTCCAAATGTGTGTGGGTAGAATATATAACCCTCGGGGGTAAAATTGAAAAAAGTTGAAAAAAATTTTTTTTTGGACTTAGTCATTTTTCCGGCGTTTATCAGACTTTCAGATAGGGCAAATGTCAGTGAGCGCTCCGATTTCAGTTCCAGAGCGATTCGCCCAATGAGTCCTTGATATTTAGTCGTTTTCAGCCAATATTTTGCATTTTTGAAAATTTAACTTTTTTGTGAAAATATCCACTAAATGAGGGAATAATATGTGTGAGGGTACCCCAGGAGAGATCCAAATGTGTGTGGGTAGAATATATATCCCACGGGGGTAAAATTGAAAGAAGTGTAAAAAAATTTTCTTTTGGACTTAGTCATTTTCCCGGCGTTTATCAGACTTTCAGATAGGGAGTGAGCTAGGGAGTGAGCGTTCCGATTTCAGTTCCAGAGCGTTTCGCCCAATGAGTCCTTCATATTTAGTCGTTTTCAGCCAATTTTCTGGATTTTTGAAAATTTCACTTTTTTGTGAAAATATCCACTAAATGAGGGAATAATATGTGTGAGGGTATGCCAGGAGAGCTCCAAATGTGTGTGGGTAGAATATATATCCCACAGGTTTAAAATTGAAAAAAGTTGAAAAAAATTTTTTTTTTGGACTTAGTCATTTTTCCGGCGTTTATCAGACTTTCAGATAGGGGAAATGTCAGTGAGCGTTACGATTTCAGTTCCAGAGTGATTCGCCCAATGAGTGCTTGATATTTAGTCGTTTTCAGCCAATATTTTGGATTTTTGAAAATTTCACTTTTTTTGTGAAAATATCCACTAAGTGAGGGAATAATATGTGTGAGGGTTCCCCAGGAGAGTTCCAAATGTGTGTGGGTAGAATATATATCCCACGGGGGTAAAATTGAAAAAAGTTTAAAAAATTTTTTTTTTGTACTTAGTCATTTTTCCGGCGTTTATCAGACTTTCAGATAGGGGAAATGTCAGTGAGCGTTACGATTTCAGTTCCAGAGAGATTCGCCCAATGAGTCCTTGATATTTAGTAGTTTTCAGCCAATTTTCTGGATTTTTGAAAATTTCACTTTCTTGTGAAAATATCCACTAAATGAGGGAATAATATGTGTGAGGGTACCCCAGGAGAGTTCCAAATGTGTATGGGTAGATTATATATCCAACGGGGGTAAAATTGAAAGAAGTGTAAAAAAATTTTCTTTTGGACTTAGTCATTTTCCCGGCGTTTATCAGACTTTCAGATAGGGAGTGAGCTAGGGAGTGAGCGTTCCGATTTCAGTTCCAGAGTGATTCGCCCAATGAGTCCTTGATATTTAGTCGTTTTCAGCCAATTTTCTGGATTTTTGAAAATTTCACTTTTTTGTGAAAATATCCACTAAATGAGGGAATAATATGCGTGAGGGTATGCCAGGTGAGCTCCAAATGTGAGTGGGTAGAATATATATCCCACAGGTTTAAAATTGAAAAAAGTTGAAAAAAAAATTTTTTTTGGGACTTAGTCATTTTTCCGGCGTTTATCAGACTTTTAGATATGGCAAATGTCAGTGAGCATTCCGATTTCAGTTCCAGAGTGATTCGCCCAATGAGTGCTTGATATTTAGTCGTTTTCAGCCAATATTTTGGATTTTTGAAAATTTCACTTTTTTTGTGAAAATATCCACTAAATGAGGGAATAATATGTGTGAGGGTTCCCCAGGAGAGTTCCAAATGTGTATGGGTAGACTATATATCCCACGGGGGTAAAATTGAAAAAAGATGAAAAAAATTTTTTTTTGGACTTAGTCATTTTTCCGGCGTTTATCAGACTTTCAGATAGGGGAAATGTCAGCGAGCGTTCCGATTTCAGTTCCAGAGCGATTCGCCCAATGAGTCCTTGATATTTAGTCGTTTTCAGCCAATTTTCTGGATTTTTGAAAATTTCACTTTTTTTGTGAAAATATCCACTAAATGAGGGAATAATATGTGTGAGGGTTCCCCAGGAGAGTTCCAAATGTGTGTGGGTAGAATATATATCCCTCGGGGGTAAAATTGAAAAAGTTGAAAAAATTTTTTTTTGGACTTAGTAATTTTTACGGCGTTTATCAGACTTTCCGATAGGGAGTGAGCTAGGGAGTCAGCCTTCCGATTTCAGTTCCAGATCGATTCGCCCAATGACTCCTTTATATTTAGTCGTTTTCAGCCAATATTTTGGATTTTTGAAAATTTCACTTTTTTTGTGAAAATATCCACTAAATGAGGGAATAATATGTGTGAGGGTTCCCCAGGAGAGTTCCAAATGTGTGTGGGTAGAATATATATCCCACGGGGGTAAAATTGAAAAAAATTGAAAAAAATTTTTTTTTGTACTTAGTCATTTTTCCGGCGTTTATCAGACTTTCAGATAGGGCAAATGTCAGTGAGCATTCCGATTTCAGTTCTAGAGCGATTCGCCCAATTAGTCCTTAATATTTAGTCGTTTTCAGCCAATATTTTGGATTTTTAAAAATTTCACTTTTTTGTGAAAATATCCACTAAATGAGGGAATAATATGTTTGAGGTTTCCCCAGGAGAGTTCCAAATGTGTGTGGGTAGAATATATATCCCACGGAGGTAAAATTGAAAAAAGATGAAAAAAAATTTTTTTTGGACTTAGTCATTTTTCCGGCGTTTATCAGACTTTCAGATAGGGGAAATGTCAGTGAGCGTTCCGATTTCAGTTCCAGAGCGATTCGCCCAATGAGTCCTTGATATTTAGTCGTTTTCAGCCAATTTTCTGGATTTTTGAAAATTTCACTTTTTTTGTGAAAATATCCACTAAATGAGGGAATAATATGTGTGAGGGTACGCCAGGAGAGCTCCAAATGTGTGTGGGTAGAATCTATATCCCACAGGTTTAAAATTGAAAAAAGTTGAAAAAAAATTTTTTTTTGGACTTAGTCATTTTTCCGGCGTTTATCAGACTTTCAGATATGGCAAATGTCAGTGAGCGTTCCGATTTCAGTTCCAGAGTGATTCGCCCAATGAGTGCTTGATATTTAGTCGTTTTCAGCCAATATTTTGGATTTTTGTAAATTTCACTTTTTTGTGAAAATATCCACTAAATGAGGGAATAATATGTGTGAGGGTACGCCAGGAGAGCTCCAAATGTGTGTGGGTAGAATATATATCCCACAGGTTTAAAATTGAAAAAAGTTGAAAAAAAATTTTTTTTTGGACTTAGTCATTTTTCCGGCGTTTATCAGACTTTCAGATATGGCAAATGTCAGTGAGCGTTCCGATTTCAGTTCCAGAGTGATTCGCCCAATGAGTGCTTGATATTTAGTCATTTTCAGCCAATATTTTGGATTTTTGAAAATTTCACTTTTTTTGTGAAAATATCCACTAAATGAGGGAATAATATGTGTGAGGGTTCCCCAGGAGAGTTCCAAATGTGTGTGGGTAGAATATATAACCCTCGGGGGTAAAATTGAAAAAAGTTGAAAAAATTTTTTTTTGGACTTAGTCATTTTTCCGGCGTTTATGAGACTTTCAGATAGGGAGTGAGAGTTCCGATTTCAGTTCCAGAGTGATTCGCCCAATGAGTCCTTGATATTTAGTCGTTTTCAGCCAATATTTTGGATTTTTGAAAATTTAACTTTTTTGTGAAAATATCCACTAAATGAGGGAATAATATGTGTGAGGGTACCCCAGGAGAGTTCCAAATGTGTGTGGGTAGAATAAATATCCCACGGGGGGTAAAATTGAAAAAAGTTGAAAATTTTTTTTTTTTGGACTTAGTCATTTTTCCGGCGTTTATCAGACTTTCAGATAGGGGAAATGTCAGTGAGCGTTCCGATTTCAGTTCCAGAGCGATTCGCCCAATGAGTCCTTGATATTTAGTCGTTTTCAGCCAATTTTCTGGATTTTTGAAAATTTCACTTTTTTGTGAAAATATCCATAAAATGAGGGAATAATATGTATGAGGGTACCCCAGGAGAGTTCCAAATGTGTGTGGGTAGAATATATATCCCACGGGGGTAAAATTGAAATAAGTGAAAAAAAATTTTCTTTTGGACTTAGTCATTTTCCCGGCGTTTATCAGACTTTCAGATAGGGAGTGAGCTAGGGAGTGAGCGTTCCGATTTCAGTTCCAGACTGATTCGCCCAATGAGTCCTTGATATTTAGTCGTTTTCAGCCAATACTTTGGATTTTTGAAAATTTTACTTTTTTTGTGAAAATATCCACTAAATAAGGGAATAATATGTGTGAGGGTTCCCGAGGAGAGTTCCAAATGTGTGTGAGTAGAATATATATCCCACGGGGGTAAAATTGAAAAAAGTTGAAAAAATTTTTTTTGGACTTAGTCATTTTTCTGCCGTTTATCAGACTTTCAGATAGAGCAAATGTCAGTGAGTGTTCCGATTTCAGTTCCCGAGCGATTCACCCAATGAGTCCTTGATATTTAGTCATTTTTAGCCAATATTTTGGATTTTTGAAAATTTCACTTTTTTGCGAAAATATCCACTAAATGAGGGAATAATATGTGTGTGGGTACCCCAGGAGAGTTCCAAATATGTGTGGGTAGAATATATATCCCACGGTGATAAAATTGAAAAAAGTTGAAAAACATTTTTATTGGACTTAGTCATTTTTCCAGCGTTTATCAGCCTTTCAGATAGGGGAAATGTCAATGAGTGTTCCAATTTCAGTTCCAGAGCGATTCTCCCAATGAGTCCTTAATTTTTAGTAGTTTTCAGCCAATTTTCTGGATTTTTGAAAATTTTACTTTTTTGTGAAAATATCCACTAAATGAGGGAATAATATGTGTGAGGGTACCCCGGGAGAGCTCCAAATGTGTGTGGGTAGGATATATATCCCACAGGTTTAAAATTGAAAAAAGTTGAAAAAAATTTTTTTTTGAACTTAGTCATTTTTCCGGCGTTTACCAGACTTTCAGATAGGGAGTGAGCGTTCCGATTTCAGTTCTAGAGTGATTCGCCCAATGAGTCCTTGATATTTAGACGTTTTTAGCCAATACTTTGGATTTTAGAAAATTTCTCTTTTTTTGTGAAAATATCCACTAAATGAGGAAATAATATGTGTGAGGGTTCCCCAGGAGAGTTCCAAATGTGTGTGAGTAGAATATATATCCCACGGGGGTAAAATTTAAAAAAGTTGAAAAAGTTTTTTTCTGGAATTAGTCATTTTTCCAGCGTTTATCAGACTTTCAGATAGGGAGTCAGCTAGGGAGTGAGCATTCCGATTTCATTTCCAGAGTGATTCGCCCAATGAGTCCTTGATATTTAGTCGTTTTCAGCCAATACTTTTATTTTTGAAAATTTCACTTTTTTTGTGAAAATATCCACTAAATGAGGGAATAATATGTGTGAGGGTTCCCCAGGAGAGTTCCAAATGTTTGTGGGTAGAATATATATCCCACGGGGGTAAAATTGAAAAAAGTTTAAAAAAAAAATTTTTTTTGGACTTAATCATTTTTACGGCGTTTATCAGACTTTCAGATAGGGAGTGAGCTAGGGAGTGAGCGTTCCGATTTCAGTTCCAGAGTGATTCGCCCAATGAGTCCTACATATTTAGTCGTTTTCAGCAAATTTTATGGATTTTTGAAAATTTCACTTTTTTTGTGAAAATATCCTCTAAATGAGGGAAAATATGTGTGAGGGTACCCCAGGAGAGTTCCAAATGTGTGCGGGTAGAATATATATCCCACGGGGGCAAAATTGAAAAAAAATTTTTCTTTGACTTAGTCATTTTTCCAGCGTTTATTAGACTTTCACATAGGGGAAATGTCAGTGAGCATTCCGATTTCAGTTCCAGAGCGATTCGCCCAATGAGTCCTTGATATTTAGTCGTTTTCAGCCAATTTTATGGATTTTTGAAAATGTCACTTTTTTTGTGAAAATATCCTCTAAATGAGGGAATAATATGTGTGAGGGTACCCCAGGAGAGTTCCAAATGTGTGTGGGTAGAATATATATGCCACGGGGTAAAATTGAAAAAAGATGAAAAAAATTTTTTTTTGGACTTAATCATTTTTACGGCATTTATCAGACTTTCAGATAGGGAGTGAGCTAGGGAGTGAGCGTTCTGATTTCAGTTCCAGAGTGATTCTCCCAATGAGTCCTTGATATTTAGTCGTTTTCAGCAAATTTTATGGATTTTTGAAAATTTCACTTTTTTTGTGAAAATATCCTCTAAATGAGGGAAAATATGTGTGAGGGTACCCCAGGAGAGTTCCAAATGTCAGTGAGCGTTCCGATTTCAGTTCCAGAGCAATTCGCCCAATGAGTCCTTGATATTTAGTCGTCTTCAGCCAATTTTCTGGATTTTTGAAAATTTCTCTTTTTTGTGAAAATATCCACTAAATGAGGGAATAATATGTGTGAGGGTTCCCCAGGAGAGTTCCAAATGTGTGTGGGTAGAATATATATCCCACAGGGGAAAAATTGAAAAAAGTTGAAAAAAATTTTTTTTTGGACTTAATCATTTTTACGGCATTTATCAGACTTTCAGATAGGGAGTGAGCTAGGGAGTGAGCGTTCTGATTTCAGTTCCAGAGTGATTCTCCCAATGAGTCCTTGATATTTAGTCGTTTTCAGCAAATTTTATGGATTTTTGAAAATTTCACTTTTTTTGTGAAAATATCCACTAAATGAGGGAATAATATGTGTGAGGGTACCCCAGGAGAGTTCCAAATGTGTGCGGGTAGAATATATATCCCACGGGGGTAAAATTGAAAAAAAAATTTTTTTTAACTTAGTCATTTTTCCAGCGTTTATCAGACTTTCAGATAGGGGAAATGTCAGTGAGCATTCCGATTTCAGTTCCAGAGCGATTCGCCCAATGAGTCCTTGATATTTAGTCGTTTTCAGCCAATTTTCTGGATTTTTGAAAATTTCACTTTTTTTGTGAAAATATCCTCTAAATGAGGGAATAATATGTTTGAGGGTACCCCAGGAGAGTTCCAAATGTCAGTGAGAGTTCCAATTTCAGTTCCAGAGCGATTCGCCCAATGAGTCCTTGATATTTAGTCGTTTTCAGCCAATTTTCTGGATTTTTGAAAATTTCACTCTTTTGTGAAAATATCCACTAAATGAGGGAATAATATGTGTGAGGGTACCCCAGGAGAGTTCCAAATGTGTGTGGGTAGAATATATATCCCACGGGGTAAAATTGAAAAAAGTTGAAAAAAAAATTTTTTTGGACTTAGTCATTTTTCCGGCGTTTATCAGACTTTCAGATAGGGGAAATGTCAGTGAGCGTTCCGATTTCAGTTACCGAGCGGTTCGCCCAATGAGTCCTTGATATTTAGTCGTTTTCAGCCAATATTTTGGATTTTTGAAAATTTAACTTTTTTGTGAAAATATCCACTAAATGAGGGAATAATATGTGTGAGGGTACCCCAGGAGAGTTCCAAATGTGTGTGGGTAGAATATATATCCCACGGGGGGTAAAATTGAAAAAAGTTGAAAAAGTTTCTTTTGGAATTAGTCATTTTTCCGGCGTTTATCAGACTTTCAGATAGAGGAAATGTCAGTGAGCATTCCGATTGCAGTTCCAGAGCGATACGCCCAATGAGTCCTTGATATTTAGTCGTTTTCAGCCAATTTTATGGATTTTTGAAAATTTCACTTTTTTGTGAAAATATCCACTAAATGAGGGAATAATATGTGTGACGGTACGCTAAGAGAGGTACAAATGTGTGTGGGTAGAATATATATCCCACGTGGGTAAAATTGGAAAACGTTGAAAAAAATTTTTTTTTGGACTTAGTAATTTTTCCGGCGTTTATCAGACTTTCAGATAGGGGAAATGTCAGTGAGCGTTCCGATTTCAGTTCCAGAGTGATTCGCCCAATGAGTCCTTGATATTTAGTCGTTTTCAGCCAATATTTTGGATTTTTGAAAATTTCACTTTTTTTGTGAAAATATCCACTAAATGAGGGAATAATATGTGTGAGGGTTCCCCAGGAGAGTTCCAAATGTGTGTGGGTAGAATATATATCCCACGGGGGTAAAATTGAAAAAAGTTGAAAAAAATATTTTTTTGGACTTAGTCATTTTTCCGCCGTTTATCAGACTTTCAGATAGGGCAAATGTCAGTGAGAGTTCTGATTTCAGCTCCACAGTGATTCGCCCAATGAGTCCTTGATATTTAGTCGATTTCAGCCAATTTCAGGATTTTTGAAAATTTCACTTTTTTGTGAAAATATCCACTAAATGAGGGAATAATATGTGTGAGGGTACCCCAGGAGAGTTCCAAATGTGTGTGGGTAGAATATATATCCCACGGGGGTAAAATTGAAAAAAGTTGAAAAATTTTTTTTTTTAGACTTAGTCATTTTTACAGCGTTTATCAGACTTTCAGATAGGGAGTGAGCTAGGGATTGAGCGTTCCGATTTCAGTAACAGAGTGATTCGCCCAATGAGTCCTTGATATTTAGTCGTTTTCAGCCAATATTTTGCATTTTTGAAAATTTAACTTTTTTGTGAAAATATCCACTAAATGAGGGAATAATATGTGTGAAGGTACCCCAGGAGAGATCCAAATGTGTGTGGGTAGAATATATATCCCACGGGGGTAAAATTGAAATAAGTGAAAAAAAATTTTCTTTTGGACTTAGTCATTTTCCCTGCGTTTATCTGACTTTCAGATAGGGCAAATGTCAGTGAGCATTCCGATTTCAGTTCCAGAGCGATTCACCCAATGCTTCCTTCCAATTTTCTGGATTTTTGAAAATGTCACTTTTTTGTGAAAATATCCACTAAATGAGGGAATAATATGTGTGAGGGTACCCCAGGAGAGTTCCAAATGTGTGTGGGTAGAATATATATCCCACGGGGGTAAAATTGAAAAAAGTTGAAAACATTTTTTTTTTGGACTTAGTCATTTTTCCTGCGTTTGTCAGACTTTCAGATAGGGGAAATGTCAGTGAGCATTCCGATTTCAGTTCCAGAGCGATTCGCCCAATGAGTCCTTGATATTTAGTCTTTTTCAGCCAATTTTCTGGATTTTTGAAAATTTCACTTTTTTGTGAAAATATCCACTAAATTAGGGAATAATATGTGTGAGGGTACCCCAGGAGAGTTCCAAATGTGTGTGGTTAGAATATATATCCCACGGGGTAAAATTGAAAAAAGTTGAAAAAACATTTTTTTGGGACTTAGTCATTTTTGCAACGTTTATCAGACTTTCAGATAGGGGAAATGTCAGTGAGAGTTCCGATTTCAGTTCCAGAGCGATTTGCCCAATGAGACATTGATATTTAGTATTTTTCAGCCAAATTTCTGGATTTTTGAAAATTTCACTTTTTTGTGAAAATATCCACTAAATGAGGGAATAATATGTGTGAGGGTACCCCAGGAGAGTTCCTAATGTGTGTGTGTATAATATATATCCCAAGGGGTAAAATTGAAAAAAGTTTAAAAAATTTTTTTTTTGGACTTAGTCATATTTCCTGCGTTTATCAGACTTTCAGATAGGGGAAATGTCAGTGAGCAATCCGATTTCAGTTCCAGAGCGATTCGCCCAATGAGTCCTTGATATTTAGTCTTTTTTAGCCAATTTTCTGGATTTTTGAAAATTTCACTTTTTTGTGAAAATATCCACTAAATGAGGGAATAATATGTGTGAGGGTACCCCAGGAGAGTTCCAAATGAGTGTCGGTAGAATATACAGTATATCCCAAGGGGTAAAATTGAAAAAAGTTGAAAAATTTTTTTTTTGGTCTTAGTCATTTTTCCGGCGTTTATCAGACTTTCAGATAGGGGAAATGTCAGTGAGCATTCCGATTTCACCTCCAGACCGTTTCGCCCAATGCGTCCTTGATATTTAGTCATTTTCAGCCAATTTTCTGGATTTTTGAAAATTTCACTTTTTTGTGAAAATATCCACTAAATGAAATAATAATATGTGTGAGGGTACCCCAGGAGAGTTCCAAATGTATGTGGGTAGAATATATATCCCACGGGGGTAAAATTGAAAAAAGTTAAAAAAAATTTTTTTTTTGGACTTAAGTCATTTGTCCGGCGTTTATCAGACTTTCAGATAGGGCAAATGTCAGTGAGCATTCCGATTTTAGTTCCAGAGCGATTCGCCCAATGAGTCCTTGATATTTAGTCGTTTTCAGCCAATTTACTGGATTTTTGAAAATTTCACTTTTTTTGTGAAAATAGACACTAAATGAGGTAATAATATGTGTGAGGGTACCACAGGAGAGTTCCAAGTGTGTGTGGGTAGAATATATATCCCACGGGGGTAAAATTGAAAAAAGTTGGAAAAAATTTTTTTTTTACTTAGTCATTTTTCCGGCGTTTATCAGACTTTCAGATAGGGGAAATGTCATTGAGTGTTCCGATTTCATTTCCAGAGCGATTAGCCCAATGAGTTCTTGATATTTAGTCGTTTTCAGCCAATTTTCTGGATTTTTGAAAATTTCACTTTTTTGTGAAAATATCCACTAAATGAAGTAATAATATGTGTGATGGTACCCCAGGAGAGTTCCAAATGTGTGTGGGTAGAATATATATCCCACGGGGGTAAAATTGAAAAAAGTTGAAAAAAATTTTTTTTGGGACTTAGTCATTTTTGTGACGTTTATCAGACTTTCAGATAGGGGAAATGTCAGTGAGTGTTCTGATTTCAGTTCCAGAGCGATTCGCCCAATGAGTCCTTGATATTTTGTCTTTTTCAGCCAATTTTCTGGATTTTTGAAAATTTCACTTTTTTGTGAAAATATCCACTAAATGAGGGAATAATATGTGTGAGGGTACCCCAGGATAGTTCCAAATGTGTGTGGGTAGAATATGTATCCCACGGGGGTAAAACTGAAAAAAGTTGAAAAAATTTTTTTTTTACTTAGTCATTTTTCCGGCGTTTATCAGACTTTCAGATAGGGGAAATGTCATTGAGTGTTCCGATTTCATTTCCAGAGCGATTCGCCCAATGAGTTCTTGATATTTAGTCGTTTTCAGCCAATTTTCTGGATTTTTGAAAATTTCACTTTTTTGTGAAAATATCCACTAAATGAGGGAATAATATGTGTGAGGGTACCCCAGGAGAGTTCCAAATGTGTGTGGGTAGAATATGTATCCCACGGGGGTAAAACTGAAAAAAGTTGAAAAAATTGTTTTTTTTGGACTTCGTCATATTTCCGGAGTGTATAAGACTTTCAGATAGGGGAAATGTCAGTGAGCGTTCCGATTTCAGTTCCAGAGCGATTCGCCCAATGAGTCCTTGATATTTAGTCTTTTCCAGCCAATTTTCTGGATTTTTTAACATTTCACTTTTTTTGTGAAAATATCCACTAAATGAGGGAATAACATGTGTGAGGGTACCCCAGGAGAGTTCCAAATGTGTGTGGGTAGAATATATTTCCCACGGGGTATAATTGAAAAAAGTTGAAAATTTTTTTTTTGGACTTAATCATTTTACCTGCGTTTATCAGACTTTCAGATAGGGGAAATGTCAGTGAGCATTCCGATTTCATTTCCAGAGCGATTCGCCCAATGAGTCCTTGATATTTAGTCGTTTTCAGCCAATTTTCTGGATTTTTGAAAATTTCACTTTTTTGTGAAAATATCCACTAAATGAGGGAATAATATGTGTGAGGGTACCCCAGGAGAGTTCCAAATGTGTGTGGGTAGAATATGTATCCCACGGGGGTAAAACTGAAAAAAGTTGAAAAAATTGTTTTTTTTGGACTTCGTCATATTTCCGGAGTGTATAAGACTTTCAGATAGGGGAAATGTCAGTGAGCGTTCCGATTTCAGTTCCAGAGCGATTCGCCCAATGAGTCCTTGATATTTAGTCTTTTCCAGCCAATTTTCTGGATTTTTTAACATTTCACTTTTTTTGTGAAAATATCCACTAAATGAGGGAATAACATGTGTGAGGGTACCCCAGGAGAGTTCCAAATGTGTGTGGGTAGAATATATTTCCCACGGGGTATAATTGAAAAAAGTTGAACATTTTTTTTTTTGGACTTAATCATTTTACCTGCGTTTATCAGACTTTCAGATAGGGGAAATGTCAGTGAGCGTTCCGATTTCATTTCCAGAGCGATTCGCCCAATGAGTCCTTGATATTTAGTCTTTTTCAGCCAATTTTCTGGATTTTTTAACATTTCACTTTTTTGTGAAAATATCCACTAAATGAGGGAATAATATGTGTGAGGGTACCCCAGAAGAGTTCCAAATGTGTGTGGGTAGAATATATTTCCCACGGGGATATGATTGAAAAAAGTTAAAAAATTTTTTTTTTGGACTTAATCATTTTTTCTGCGTTTATCAGAATTTCAGATAGGGGAAATGTCAGTGAGCGTTCCGATTTCAGTTCCAGAGCGATTCGCCCAATGAGTCCTTGATATTTAGTCGTTTTCAACCAATTTTTTGGATTTTTGAAAATTTCACTTTTTTGTGAAAATATCCACTAAATGAGGGAATAATATGTGTGAGGGTACCCCTTGAGAGTTCCAAATGTGTGTGGGTAGAATATATATCGCACAGGGGTAAAATTGAAAGAAGTTGAAAAAAATTTTTTTTTGGACTTAGTCATTTGTCCGGCGTTTATCAGACTTTCAGATAGGGGAAATGTCAGTGAGCGTTCCGATTTCAGTTCCAGAGCGATTCGCCCAATGAGTCCTTGATATTTAGTCTTTTTCAGCCAATTTTCTGGATTTTTGAAATTTTCACTTTTTTGTGAAAATATCCACTAAATGAGGGAATAATATGTGTGAGGGTACCCCAGGAGAGTTCCAAATGTGTGTGGGTAGAATATATATCCCACGGGGGAAAAATTGAAAAAAGTTGAAAAATTTTTTTTTTTGGACTTAGTCATTTTTCCGGCGTTTGTCAGACTTTCAGATTGGGGAAATGTCAGTGAGCATTCCGATTTCAGTTCCAGAGCGATTCGCCCAATGTGTTCTTGATATTTTTCGTTTTCAGCCAATTTTCTGGATTTTTGAAAATTTCACTTTTTTGTGAAAATTTCCACTAAATGAGGGAATAATATGTGTGAGGGTACCCCAGGAGAGTTCCAAATGTGTGTGGGTAGAATATATATCGCACGGGTGTAAAATTGAAAAAAGTTGAAAAAATTTTTTTTTTGGACTTAGTCATTTTTCCGGCGTTTATCAGGCTTTCAGATAGGGGAAATGTCAGTGAGAGTTCCGATTTCAGTTCCAGAGCGATTTGCCCAATGAGTCATTGATATTTAGTATTTTTCAGCCAAATTTCTGGATTTTTGAAAATTTCACTTTTTTGTGAAAATATCCACTAAATGAGGGAATAATATGTGTGAGGGTACCCCAGGAGAGTTCCTAATGTGTGTGGGTATAATATATATCCCAAGGGGTAAAATTGAAAAAAGTTTAAAAAAATTTTTTTTGGACTTAGTCATTTTTCCGGCGTTTATCAGACTTTCAGAGAGGGCAAATGTCAGTGAGCATTCCGATTTCAGTTCCAGACCGATTCGCCCAATGAGTCCTTGATATTTAGTCGTTTTCAGCCAATTTTCTGGATTTTTGAAAATTTCACTTTTTTGTGAAAATATCCACTAAATAAAGTAATAATATGTGTAAGGGTACCCCAGGAGAGTTCCAAATGTGTGTGGGTAGAATATATATCCCAAGGGGGTAAAATTGAAAAAAGTTGAAAACATTTTTTTTTTTGGACTTAGTCATATTTCCTGCGTTTATCAGACTTTCAGATAGGGGAAATGTCAGTGAGCAATCCGATTTCAGTTCCAGAGCGATTCGCCCAATGAGTCCTTGATATTTAGTCTTTTTTAGCCAATTTCTAGATTTTTGAAAATTTCACTTTTTTGTGAAAATATCCACTAAATGAGGGAATAATATGTGTGAGGGTACCCCAGGAGAGTTCCAAATGTGTGTGGGTAGAATATATATCCCACGGGGGTAAAATTGAAAAAAGTTGAAAAAAATTCTTTTTTGACTCAGTCCTTTTTCCAGCGTTTATCAGACTTTCAGATAGGAGAAATATCAGTGAGCATTCCGATTTCACCTCCAGACCGTTTCGCCCAATGCGTCCTTGATATTTAGTCATTTTCAGCCAATTTTCTGGATTTTTGAAAATTTCACTTTTTTGTGAAAATATCCACTAAATGAAGTAATAATATGTGTGAGGGTACCCCAGGAGAGTTCCAAATGTATGTGGGTAGAATATATATCCCACGGGGGTAAAATTGAAAAAAGTTAAAAAAAAATTTTTTTTTGGACTTAAGTCATTTTTCCGGCGTTTATCAGACTTTCAGATAGGGCAAATGTCAGTGAGCATTCCGATTTCAGTTCCAGAGCGATTCGCCCAATGAGTCCTTGATATTTAGTCGTTTTCAGCCAATTTTCTGGATTTTTGAAAATTTCACTTTTTTTGTGAAAATAGACACTAAATGAGGTAATAATATGTGTGAGGGTACCACAGGAGAGTTCCAAGTGTGTGTGGGTAGAATATATATCCCACGGGGGTAAAATTGAAAAAAGTTGAAAAAAATTTTTTTTTTACTTAGTCATTTTTCCGGCGTTTATCAGACTTTCAGATAGGGGAAATGTCAGTGAGTGTTCCGATTTCAGTTCCAGAGCGATTCGCCCAATGAGTCCTTGATATTTTGTCTTTTTCAGCCAATTTTCTGGATTTTTGAAAATTTCACTTTTTTGTGAAAATATCCACTAAATTAGGGAATAATATGTGTGAGGGTACCCCAGGAGAGTTCCAAATGTGTGTGGGTAGAATATATATCCCACGGGGTAAAACTGAAAAAAGTTGAAAAAAACTTTTTTTTGGACTTTGTCATTTTTCCGGCGTTTATAAGACTTTCAGATAGGGCAAATGTCATTGAGCATTCCGATTTCAGTTCCAGAGCAATTCGCCCAATGAGTTCTTGATATTTAGTCGTTTTCAGCCAATTTTCTGAATTTTTGAAAATTTCACTTTTTTGTGAAAATATCCACTAAATGAGGGAATAATATGTGTGAGGGTACCCCAGGAGAGTTCCAAATGTGTGTGGGTAGAATATGTATCCCACGGGGGTAAAACTGAAAAAAGTTGAAAAAATGTTTTTTTGGACTTAGTCATTTTTCTGGCGTTTGTCAGACTTTCAGATTGGGGAAATGGCAGTGAGCATTCCGATTTCAGTTCCAGAGCAATTCGCCCAATGAGTTCTTGATATTTAGTCGTTTTCAGCCAATTTTCTGGATTTTTGAAAATTTCACTTTTTTGTGAAAATATCCACTAAATGAGGGAATAATATGTGTGAGGGTAGCCCAGGAGAGTTCCAAATGTGTGTGGGTAGAATATGTATCCCACGGGGGTAAAACTGAAAAAAGTTGAAAAAATTGTTTTTTTTGGACTTCGTCATATTTCCGGAGTGTATAAGACTTTCAGATAGGGGAAATGTCAGTGAGCGTTCCGATTTCAGTTCCAGAGCGATTCGCCCAATGAGTCCTTGATATTTAGTCTTTTCCAGCCAATTTTCTGGATGTTTTAACATTTCACTTTTTTTGTGAAAATATCCACTAAATGAGGGAATAACATGTGTGAGGGTACCCCAGGAGAGTTCCAAATGTGTGTGGGTAGAATATATATCCCACGGGGTATAATTGAAAAAAGTTGAAATTTTTTTTTTTTGGACTTAATCATTTTACCTGCGTTTATCAGACTTTCAGATAGGGGAAATGTCAGTGAGCGTTCCGATTTCAGTTCCAGAGCGATTCGCCCAATGAGTCCTTGATATTTAGTCTTTTTCAGCCAATTTTCTGGATTTTTTAACATTTCACTTTTTTGTGAAAATATCCACTAAATGAGGGAATAATAAGTGTGAGGGTACCCCAGAAGAGTTCCAAATGTGTGTGGGTAGAATATATTTCCCACGGGGATATAATTGAAAAAAGTTAAAAAATTTTTTTTTTGGACTTAATCATTTTTCCGGCGTTTATCAGACTTTCAGATAGGGGAAATGTCAGTGAGCGTTATGATTTCAGTTCCAGAGCGATTCGCCCAATGAGTCCTTGATATTTAGTCTTTTTCAGCCAATTTTATGGATTTTTGAAAATTTCACTTTTTTGTGAAAATATCCACTAAATGAGGGAATAATATGTGTGAGGGTACCCCAGGAGAGTTCCAAATGTGTGTGGGTAGAATATATATCCCACGGGGGTAAAATTGAAAAAAGTTGAAAATATTTTTTTTTTACTTTGTCATTTTTCCGGCGTTTATCAGACTTTCAGATATGGGAAATGTCAGTGAGTGTTCCGATTTCAGTTCCAGAGCGATTCGCCAAATGAGTCCTTGATATTTAGTCTTTTTCAGCCAATTTTCTGGATTTTTGAAAATTTCACTTTTTTGTGAAAATATCCACTAAATGAAGTAATAATATGTGTGAGGGTACCCTAGGAGAGTTCCAAATGTGTGTGGGCAGAATATATATCCCACGGGGGTAAAATTGAAAAAAGTTGAAAAAATTTTTTTTTTGGAGTTAGTCATTTTTCCGGCGTTTATCAGAATTTCAGATAGGGGAAATGTCAGTGAGCATTCCGATTTCAGTTCCAGAGCGATTCGCCCAATGAGTCCTTGATATTTTGTCTTTTTCAGCCAATTTTCTGGTTTTTTAAATTTCACTTTTTTGTGAAAATATCCACTAAATGAGGGAATAATATGTGTGAGGGTACCCCAGGAGAGTTCCTAATGTGTGTGGGTAGAATATATATCCCACGAGGGTAAAATTGAAAAAAGTTGAAAAAAAATTTTTTTTGGACTTAGTAATTTTTCCGACGTTTATCAGACTTTTAGATAGGGCAAATGTCAGTGAGCGTTCCGATTTCAGTTCCAGGGCGATTCGCCCAATGAGTCCTTGATATTAAGTCGTTTTCAGACAGTTTTCTGGATTTTTGAAAATTTCACTTTTTTGTGAAAATATCCACTAAATGAGGGAATAATATGTGTGAAGGTACCCCAGGAGAGTTCCAAATGTGTGTGGGTAGAATATGAATCCCACGGGGGTAAAACCGAAAAAAATTTGAAAAAATGTTTTTTTGGACTTAGTCATCTTTCCGGCGTTCGTCAGACTTTCAGATTGGGGAAATATCAGTGAGCATTCCGATTTCAGTTTCAGAGCGATTCGCCCAATGAGTTCTTGATATTTAGTCGTTTTCAGCCAATTTTCTGGATTTTTGAAAATTTCACTTTTTTGTGAAAATATCCACTAAATGAGGGAATAATATGTGTGAGGGTACCCCAGGAGAGTTCCAAATGTGTGTGGGTAGAATATGTATCCCACGGGGGTAAAACTGAAAAAAGTTGAAAAAATTGTTTTTTTTGGACTTCGTCATTTTTCCGGAGTGTATAAGACTTTCAGATAGGGGAAATGTCAGTGAGCGTTCCGATTTCAGTTCCAGAGTGATTCGCCCAATGAGTCCTTGATATTTAGTCTTTTCCAGCCAGTTTTCTGGATTTTTTAACATTTCACTTTTTTTGTGAAAATATCCACTAAATGAGGGAATAGCATGTGTGAGGGTACCCCAGGAGAGTTCCAAATGTGTGTGGGTAGAATATATTTCCCACGGGGTATAATTGAAAAAAGTTGAAATTTTTTTTTTTTGGACTTAATCATTTTACCTGCGTTTATCAGACTTTCAGATAGGGCAAATGTCAGTGAGCGTTCCGATTTCAGTTCCAGAGCGATTCGACAAATGAGTCCTTGATATTTAGTCTTTTTCTGCCAATTTTCTGGATTTTTGAAAATTTCACTTTTTTGTGAAAATATGCACTACATGAGGGAATAATATGTGTGAGGGTACCCCAGGAGAGTTCCAAATGTGTGTGGGTAGAATATGTATCCCACGGGGGTAAAACTGAAAAAAGTTGAAAAAATGTTTTTTTTGGACTTAGTCATTTTTCCGGCGTTTGTTAGACTTTCAGATTGGGGAAATGTCAGTGAGCATTCCGATTTCAGTTCCAGAGCGATTCGCCCAATGAGTTCTTGATATTTAGTCTTTTTCTGCCAATTTTCTGGATTTTTGAAAATTTCACTTTTTTGTGAAAATATGCACTACATGAGGGAATAATATGTGTGAGGGTACCCCAGGAGAGTTCCAAATGTGTGTGGGTAGAATATATATCGCAAGGGTGTAAAATTGAAAAAGTTGAAAAAAATTTTTTTTTGGACTTAGTCATTTTTCCGGCGTTTATCAGGCTTTCAGATAGGGGAAATGTCAGTGAGCGTTCCGATTTCAGTTCCAGAGCGATTCGCCCAATGAGTCCTTGATATTTAGTCTTTTTCAGCCAATTTTATGGATTTTTGAAAATTTCACTTTTTTGTGAAAATATCCACTAAATGAGGGAATAATATGTGTGAGGGTACCCCAGGAGAGTTCCAAATGTGTGTGGGTAGAATATATATCCCACGGGGGTAAAATTGAAAAAAGTTGAAAATATTTTTTTTTTACTTAGTCATTTTTCCGGCGTTTATCAGACTTTCAGATATGGGAAATGTCATTGAGTGTTCTGATTTCAGTTCCAGAGCGATTCGCCCAATGAGTCCTTGATATTTAGTCTTTTTCAGCCAATTTTCTGGATTTTTGAAAATTTCACTTTTTTGTGAAAATATCCACTAAATGAAGTAATAATATGTGTGAGGGTACCCTAGGAGAGTTCCAAATGTGTGTGGGCAGAATATATATCCCACGGGGGTAAAATTGAAAAAAGTTGAAAAAATTTTTTTTTTGGAGTTAGTCATTTTTCCTGCGTTTATCAGACTTTCAGATAGGGGAAATGTCAGTGAGTGTTCCAATTTCAGTTCCAGAGTGATTCGCCCAATGAGTCCTTGATATTTAGTCTTTTTCAGCCAATTTTCTTGATTTTTGAAAATTTCACTTTATTGTGAAAATATCCACTATATGAGGGAATAATATGTGTGAGGGTACCCCAGGAGAGTTCCAAATGTGTGTGGGTAGAATATATATCCCACGGGGGTAAAATTGAAAAAAGTTGAAAAAAATTCTTTTTTGACTCAGTCCTTTTTTCAGCGTTTATCAGACTTTCAGATAGGAGAAATATCAGTGAGCATTCCGATTTCACCTCCAGACCGTTTCGCCCAATGCGTCCTTGATATTTAGTCGTTTTCAGCCAATTTTCTGGATTTTTGAAAATTTCACTTTTTTGTGAAAATATCCACTAAATGAAGTAATAATATGTGTGAGGGTACCCCCAGGAGAGTTCCAAATGTATGTGGGTAGAATATATATCCCACGGGGGTAAAATTGAAAAAAGTTAAAAAAAAATTTTTTTTTGGACTTAAGTCATTTTTCCGGCGTTTATCAGACTTTCAGATATGGGAAATGTCAGTGAGTGTTCCGATTTCAGTTCCAGAGCGATTCGCCAAATGAGTCCTTGATATTTAGTCTTTTTCAGCCAATTTTCTGGATTTTTGAAAATTTCACTTTTTTGTGAAAATATCCACTAAATGAAGTAATAATATGTGTGAGAGTACCCTAGGAGAGTTCCAAATGTGTGTGGGCAGAATATATATCCCACAGGGGTAAAATTGAAAAAAGTTGAAAAAAAATTTTTTTTGGACTTAGTCATTTTTCCGACGTTTATCAGACTTTTAGATAGGGCAAATGTCAGTGAGCGTTCCGATTTCAGTTCCAGGGCGATTCGCCCAATGAGTCCTTGATATTAAGTCGTTTTCAGCCAGTTTTCTGGATTTTTGAAAATTTCACTTTTTTGTGAAAATATCCACTAAATGAGGGAATAATATGTGTGAAGGTACCCCAGGAGAGTTCCAAATGTGTGTTGGTAGAATATATATCCCACGGGGGTAAAATTGAAAAAAGTTGAAAAAATTTTTTTTTTGGTCTTAGTCATTTTTCCGGCGTTTATCAGACTTTCAGATAGGGGAAATGTCAGTGAGCGTTCTGATTTCAGTTCCAGAGCGATTCGCCCAATGAGTCCTTGATATTTAGTCTTTTTCAGCCAATTTTCTGAATTTTTGAAAATTTCACTTTTTTGTGAAAATATCCACTAAATGAGGGAATAATATGTGTGAGGGTACCCCAGGAGAGTTCCAAATGTGTGTGGGTAGAATATGTATCCCACGGGGGTAAAACCGAAAAAAATTTGAAAAAATGTTTTTTTGGACTTAGTCATCTTTCCGGCGTTCGTCAGATTTCAGATTGGGGAAATGTCAGTGAGCATTCCGATTTCAGTTCCAGAGCGATTCGCCCAATGAGTCCTTGAAATTTAGTTGTTTTCAACCAATTTTCTGGATTATTGAAAATTTCACTTTTTTGTGAAAATATCCACTAAATGAGGGAATAATATGTGTGAGGGTACCCCAGAAGAGTTCCAAATGTGTGTGGGTAGAATATATTTCCCACGGGGGTAAAATTGAAAAAAGTTGAAAAAATTTTTTTTTTGGACTTAGTCATTTTTCCGGCGTTTATCAGACTTTCAGATAGGGGAAATGTCAGTGAGCGTTCTGATTTCAGTTCCAGAGCGATTCGCCCAATGAGTCCTTGATATTTAGTCTTTTTCAGCCAATTTTATGGATTTTTGAAAATTTCACTTTTTTGTGAAAATATCCACTAAATGAGGGAATAATAAGTGTGAGGGTACCCCAGAAGAGTTCCAAATGTGTGTGGGTAGAATATATTTCCCACGGGGATATAATTGAAAAAAGTTAAAAAAATTTTTTTTTGGACTTAATCATTTTTCCTGCGTTTATCAGACTTTCAGATAGGGGAAATGTCAGTGAGCGTTCTGATTTCAGTTCCAGAGCGATTCGCCAAATGAGTCCTTGATATTTAGTCTTTTTCAGCCAATTTTCTGGATTTTTGAAAATTTCACTTTTTTGTGAAAATATCCACTAAATGAAGTAATAATATGTGTGAGGGTACCCTAGGAGAGTTCCAAATGTGTGTGGGCAGAATATATATCCCACGGGGGTAAAATTGAAAAAAGTTGAAAAAATTTTTTTTTTGGAGTTAGTCATTTTTCCGGCGTTTATCAGACTTTCAGATAGGGGAAATGTCAGTGAGCGTTCCGATTTCAGTTCCAGAGCGATTCGCCCAATGAGTCCTTGATATTTTGTCTTTTTCAGCCAATTTTCTGGATTTTTGAAAATTTCACTTTTTTGTGAAAATATCCACTAAATGAGGGAATAATATGTGTGAAGGTACCCCAGGAGAGTTCCTAATGTGTGTGGGTAGAATATATATCCCACGGGGGTAAAATTGAAAAAAGTTGAAAAAAATTTTTTTTTGGACTTAGTCATTTGTCCGGCGTTTATCAGACTTTCAGATAGGGGAAATGTCAGTGAGCGTTCCGATTTCAGTTCCAGAGCGATTCGCCCAATGAGTCCTTGATATTTAGTCTTTTTCAGCCAATTTTCTGGATTTTTGAAAATTTCACTTTTTTGTGAAAATATCCACTAAATGAGGGAATAATATGTGTGAGGGTACCCCAGGAGAGTTCCAAATGTGTGTGGGTAGAATATATATCCCACAGGGGTAAAACTGAAAAAAGTTGAAAAAATGTTTTTTTTGGACTACGTCATTTTTCCGGAGTGTATAAGACTTTCAGATAGGGGAAATGTCAGTGAGCGTTCCGATTTCAGTTCCAGAACGATTCGCCCAATGAGTCCTTGATATTTAGTCTTTTTCATCCAATTTTCTGGATTTTTGAAAATTTCACTTTTTTGTGAAAATATCCACTAAATGAGGGAATAATATGTGTGAGGGTACCCCAGGAGAGTTCCAAATGTGTGTGGGCAGAACATATATCCCACGGGGGTAAAATTGAAAAAAGTTCAAAAATTTTTTTTTTGGACTTAGTCATTTTTCCGGCGTTTATCAGACTTTCAGATTGGGGAAATGTCCGTGAGCGTTCCGATTTCAGTTCCAGAGCGATTCGCCCAATGAGTTCTTCATATTTAGTCATTTTCAGCCAATTTTCTGGATTTTTGAAAATTTCACTTTTTTGTGAAAATATCCACTAAATGAGGGAATAATATGTGTGAGGGTACCCCAGGAGAGTTCCAAATGTGTGTGGGTAGAATATATATCCCACGGGGGTAAAATTGAAAAAAGTTTAAAAAATTTTTTTTTGGACTTAGTCATTTTTGCGCCGTTTATCAGACTTTCAGATAGAGGAAATGTCAGTGAGCGTTCCGATTTCAGTTCCAGAGCGTTTCGCCCAATGAGTCCTTGATATTTAGTCTTTTTCATCCAATTTTCTGGATTTTTGAAAATTTCACTTTTTTGTGAAAATATCCACTAAATGAGGGAATAATATGTGTGAGGGTACCCCAGGAGAGTTCCAAATGTGTGTGGGTAGTATATATATCCCACGGGGGTAAAATTGAAAAAAGTTCAAAAATTTTTTTTTTGGACTTAGTCATTTTTCCGGCATTTATCAGACTTCCAGATAGGGGAAATGTCAGTGAACGTTCCAATTTCAGTTCCAGAGCGTTTCGCCCAATGAGTCCTTGATATTTAGTCTTTTTCAGCCAATTTTCTGGATTTTTGAAAATTTCACTTTTTTGTGAAAATATCCACTTAATGAGGGAATAATATGTGTGAGGGTTCCCCAGGAGAGTTCCAAATGTGTGTGGGCAGAATATATATCCCACGGGGGTAAAATTGAAAAAAGTTGAAAAAATGTTTTTTGGACTTAGTCATTTTTCCGGCGTTTATCAGACTTTCAGATAGGGGAAATGTCAGTGAGCGTTCCGATTTCAGTTCCAGAGCGTTTCGCCCAATGAGTCCTTGATATTTAGTCTTTTTCAGCCAATTTTATGGATTTTTGAAAATTTCACTTTTTTGTGAAAATATCCACTAAATGAGGGAATAATATGTGTGAGGGTACCCCAGGAGAGTTCCAAATGTGTGTGGGTAGAATATATATCCCACGGGGGTAAAATTGAAAAAAGTTGAAAACATTTTTTTTTTACTTAGTCATTTTTCCGGCGTTTATCAGACTTTCAGATATGGGAAATGTCAGTGAGTGTTCCGATTTCAGTTCCAGAGCGATTCGCCAAATGAGTCCTTGATATTTAGTCTTTTTCAGCCAATTTTCTGGATTTTTGAAAATTTCACTTTTTTGTGAAAATATCCACTAAATGAAGTAATAATATGTGTGAGGGTACCCTAGGAGAGTTCCAAATGTGTGTGGGCAGAATATATATCCCACGGGGGTAAAATTGAAAAAAGTTGAAAAAATTTTTTTTTTGGAGTCATTTTTCCGGCGTTTATCAGACTTTCAGATAGGGGAAATGTCAGTGAGCGTTCCGATTTCAGTTCCAGAGCGATTCGCCCAATGAGTCCTTGATATTTTGTCTTTTTCAGCCAATTTTCTGGATTTTTGAAAATTTCACTTTTTTTGTGAGAATATCCACTAAATGAGGGAATAATATGTGTGAGGGTACCCCAGGAGAGTTCCTAATGTGTGTGGGTAGAATATATATCCCACGGGGGTAAAATTGAAAAAAGTTGAAAAATTTTTTTTTTTGGACTAAGTAATTTTTACGGCGTTTATCAGACTTTCAGATAGGGGAAATGTCAGTGAGCATTCCGATTTCAGTTCCAGAGCGATTCGCCCAATGAGTCCTTGATATTTAGTCGTTTTCAGCCAATTTTCTGGATTTTTGAAAATTTCACTTTTTTGTGAAAATATCCACTAAATGAGGGAATAATATGTGTGAGGGCACCCCAGGAGAGTTCCAAATGTGTGTGGGTAGAATATATATCCCACGGGGGTAAAATTGAAAAAAGTTGAAAAAATTTTTTTTTTGGACTAAGTAATTTTTCCGGCGTTTATCAGACTTTCAGATAGGGGAAATGTCAGTGAGCGTTCCGATTTCAGTTCCAGAGCGATTCGCCCAATGAGTCCTTGATATTTAGTCGTTTTCAGCCAATTTTATGGATTTTTGAAAATTTCACTTTTTTGTGAGAATATCCACTAAATGAGGGAACAATATGTGTGAATGTAGCCCAGGAGAGTTCCTAATGTGTGTGGGTAGAATATATATCCCACTGGGGTAAAATTGAAAAAAGTTGAAAAAAATGTTTTTTTCGACTGTCATTTTTCCGGCGTTTATCAGACTTTCAGATAGGGCAAATGTCAGTGAGCGTTCCGATTTCAGTTCCAGAGCGATTCGCCCAATGAGTCCTTGATATTTAGTCTTTTTCAGCCAATTTTCTGGATTTTTGAAAATTTCACTTTTTTGTGAAAATATCCACTAAATGAGGGAATAATATGTGTGAGAGTACCCCAGGAGAGTTCCAAATGAGTGTGGGTAGAATATATATCCCACGGGGGTAAAATTGAAAAAAGTTGAAAATTTTTTTTTTGTGGACTAAGTAATTTTTCCGGCGTTTATCAGACTTTCAGATAGGGGAAATGTCAGTGAGCGTTCCGATTTCAGTTCCAGAGCGATTCGCCCAATGAGTCCTTGATATTTAGTCGTTTTCAGCAAATTTTCTGGATTTTTGAAAATTTCACTTTTTTGTGAAAATATCCACTAAATAAGGTAATAATATGTGTGAATGTAGCCCAGGAGAGTTCCTAATGTGTGTGGATAGAATATATATCCCACTGGGGTAAAATTGAAAAAAGTTGAAAAAAAATTTTTTTTGGACTTAGTAATTTTTCCGGCGTTTATCAGACTTTCAGATAGGGGAAATGTCAGTGAGCGTTCCGATTTCAGTTCCAGAGCGATTCGCCACATGAATCCTTGATATTCAGTTGTTTTCAGCCAATTTTCTGTATTTTTGAAAATTTCACTTTTTTGTGAAAATATCCACTAAATGAGCGAACAATATGTGTGAATGTAGCCCAGGAGAGTTCCTAATATGTGTGGTTAGAATATATATCCCACGGGGGTAAAATTGAAAAAAGTTGAAAAATTTTTTTTTTTGGACTAAGTAATTTTTCCGGCGTTTATCAGTCTTTCAGATAGGGGAAATGTCAGTGAGCGTTCCGATTTCAGTTCCAGAGCGATTCGTCCAATGAGTCATTGATATTTAGTCGTTTTCAGCCAATTTTATGGATTTTTGAAAATTTCACTTTTTTGTGAGAATATCCACTAAATGAGGGAACAATATGTGTGAATGTAGCCCAGGAGAGTTCCTAATGTGTGTGGGTAGAATATATATCCCACTGGGGTAAAATTGAAAAAAGTTGAAAAAATTTTTTTTTTGGACTGTCATTTTTCCGGCGTTTATCAGACTTTCAGATAGGGCAAATGTCAGTGAGCATTCCGATTTCAGTTCCAGAGCGATTCTCCCAATGAGTCCTTGATATTTAGTCGCTTTCAGCCAATTTTCTGGATTTTTAAAAATTTCACTTTTTTGTGAAAATATCCACTAAATGAGTGAATAATATGTGTGAGGGTACCCCAGGAGAGTTCCAAATGTGTGTGGGCAGAATATATTTCCCACGGGGGTATAATTGAAAAAAGTTGAAATTTTTTTTTTTTTTTTACTTAGTCATTTTTCCTGCGTTTATCAGACTTTCAGATAGGGGAAATGTCAGTGAGCGTTCCGATTTCAGTTCCAGAGCGATTCGCCCAATGAGTCCTTGATATTTAGTCGTTTTCAGCCAATTTTCTGTATTTTTGAAAATTTCACTTTTTTGTGAAAATATCCACTAAATGAGGGAATAATATGTGTGAGGGTACCCCAGGAGAGTTCCAAATGTGTGTGGTTAGAATATATATCCCACGGGGGTAAAATTGAAAAAAGTTGAAAAATTTTTTTTTTTGGACTAAGTAATTTTTCCGGCGTTTATCAGACTTTCAGATAGGGGCAATGTCAGTGAGCGTTCCGATTTCAGTTCCAGAGCGTTTCGCCCAATGAGTCCTTGATATTTAGTCTTTTTCATCCAATTTTCTGGATTTTTGAAAATTTCACTTTTTTGTGAAAATATCCACTAAATGAGGGAATAATATATGTGAGGGTACCCCAGGAGACTTCCAAATGTGTGTGGGCAGAACATATATCCCACGGGGGTAAAATTGAAAAAAGTTGAAAAATTTTTTTCTGGACTTAGTCATTTTTCCGGCGATTATCAGACTTTCAGATAGGGGAAATGTCAGTGAGCGTTCCGATTTCATTTCCAGAGCGATTCGCCCAATGAGTCCTTGATATTTAGTCGTTTTCAGCAAATTTTCAGGATTTTTGAAAATTTCATTTTTTTGTGAAAATATCCACTAAATAAGGTAATAATATGTGTGAGGGTACCCCAGGAGAGTTCCAAATGTGTGTGCGCAGAATATATATCCCACGGGGGTAAAATTGAAAAAAGTTGAAAAAATTTTTTTTTTGGACTTAGTCATTTTTCCGGCGTTTATCAGACTTTCAGATAGGGGAAATGTCAGTGAGCGTTCCGATTTCAGTTCCAGAGCGATTCGCCACATGAATCCTTGATATTCAGTTGTTTTCAGCCAATTTTCTGTATTTTTGAAAATTTCACTTTTTTGTGAAAATATCCACTAAATGAGGGAATAATATGTGTGAGGGTACCCCAGGAGAGTTCCAAATGTGTGTGGTTAGAATATATATCCCACGGGGGTAAAATTGAAAAAAGTTGAAAAATTTTTTTTTTTGGACTAAGTAATTTTTACGGCGTTTATCAGACTTTCAGATAGGGGAAATGTCAGTGAGCATTCCGATTTCAGTTCCAGAGCGATTCGCCCAATGAGTCCTTGATATTTAGTCGTTTTCAGCCAATTTTCTGGATTTTTGAAAATTTCACTTTTTTGTGAAAATATCCACTAAATGAGGGAATAATATGTGTGAGGGCACCCCAGGAGAGTTCCAAATGTGTGTGGGTAGAATATATATCCCACGGGGGTAAAATTGAAAAAAGTTGAAAAAATTTTTTTTTTGGACTAAGTAATTTTTCCGGCGTTTATCAGACTTTCAGATAGGGGAAATGTCAGTGAGCGTTCCGATTTCAGTTCCAGAGCGATTCGCCCAATGAGTCCTTGATATTTAGTCGTTTTCAGCCAATTTTATGGATTTTTGAAAATTTCACTTTTTTGTGAGAATATCCACTAAATGAGGGAACAATATGTGTGAATGTAGCCCAGGAGAGTTCCTAATGTGTGTGGGTAGAATATATATCCCACTGGGGTAAAATTGAAAAAAGTTGAAAAAAATTTTTTTTTCGACTGTCATTTTTCCGGCGTTTATCAGACTTTCAGATAGGGGAAATGTCAGTGAGCGTTCCGATTTCAGTTCCAGAGCGATTCGCCCAATGAGTCCTTGATATTTAGTCGTTTTCAGCAAATTTTCTGGATTTTTGAAAATTTCACTTTTTTGTGAAAATATCCACTAAATAAGGTAATAATATGTGTGAATGTAGCCCAGGAGAGTTCCTAATGTGTGTGGATAGAATATATATCCCACTGGGGTAAAATTGAAAAAAGTTGAAAAAAAATTTTTTTGGGACTTAGTAATTTTTCCGGCGTTTATCAGACTTTCAGATAGGGGAAATGTCAGTGAGCGTTCCGATTTCAGTTCCAGAGCGATTCGCCACATGAATCCTTGATATTCAGTTGTTTTCAGCCAATTTTCTGTATTTTTGAAAATTTCACTTTTTTGTGAAAATATCCACTAAATGAGCGAACAATATGTGTGAATGTAGCCCAGGAGAGTTCCTAATATGTGTGGTTAGAATATATATCCCACGGGGGTAAAATTGAAAAAAGTTGAAAAATTTTTTTTTTGGACTAAGTAATTTTTCCGGCGTTTATCAGTCTTTCAGATAGGGGAAATGTCAGTGAGCGTTCCGATTTCAGTTCCAGAGCGATTCGTCCAATGAGTCATTGATATTTAGTCGTTTTCAGCCAATTTTATGGATTTTTGAAAATTTCACTTTTTTGTGAGAATATCCACTAAATGAGGGAACAATATGTGTGAATGTAGCCCAGGAGAGTTCCTAATGTGTGTGGGTAGAATATATATCCCACTGGGGTAAAATTGAAAAAATTTGAAAAAATTTTTTTTTTGGACTGTCATTTTTCCGGCGTTTATCAGACTTTCAGATAGGGCAAATGTCAGTGAGCATTCCGATTTCAGTTCCAGAGCGATTCTCCCAATGAGTCCTTGATATTTAGTCGCTTTCAGCCAATTTTCTGGATTTTTAAAAATTTCACTTTTTTGTGAAAATATCCACTAAATGAGTGAATAATATGTGTGAGGGTACCCCAGGAGAGTTCCAAATGTGTGTGGGCAGAATATATTTCCCACGGGGGTATAATTGAAAAAAGTTGAAAATTTTTTTTTTTTTTTACTTAGTCATTTTTCCTGCGTTTATCAGACTTTCAGATAGGGGAAATGTCAGTGAGCGTTCCGATTTCAGTTCCAGAGCGATTCGCCCAATGAGTCCTTGATATTTAGTCGTTTTCAGCCAATTTTCTGGATATTTGAAAATTTCACTTTTTTGTGAAAATATCCACTAAATGAGGTAATAATATGTGTGAGGGTACCCCAGGAGAGTTCCAAATGTGTGTGGGTAGAATATATATCCCACGGGGGTAAAATTGAAAAAAGTTGAAAAATTTTTTTTTTGGACTTAGTCATTTTTCCGGCGTTTATCAGACTTTCAGATAGGGGAAATGTCAGTGAGCGTTCCGATTTCAGTTCCAGAGCGATTCGCCACATGAATCCTTGATATTCAGTTGTTTTCAGCCAATTTTCTGTATTTTTGAAAATTTCACTTTTTTGTGAAAATATCCACTAAATGAGGGAATAATATGTGTGAGGGTACCCCAGGAGAGTTCCAAATGTGTGTGGTTAGAATATATATCCCACGGGGGTAAAATTGAAAAAAGTTGAAAAATTTTTTTTTTTGGACTAAGTAATTTTTCCGGCGTTTATCAGACTTTCAGATAGGGGAAATGTCAGTGAGCGTTCCGATTTCAGTTCCAGAGCGATTCGCCCAATGAGTCCTTGATATTTAGTAGTTTTCAGCCAATTTTCTGGATTTTTGAAAATTTCACTTTTTTGTGAAAATATCCACTAAATGAGGGAATAATATGTGTGAGGGTACCCCAGGAGAGTTCCAAATGTGTGTGGTTAGAATATATATCCCACGGGGGTAAAATTGAAAAAAGTTGAAAAATTTTTTTTTTGGACTTAGTCATTTTTCCTGCGTTTATCAGACTTTCAGATAGGGGAAATGTCAGTGAGCATTCCGATTTCAGTTCCAGAGCGATTTGCCCAATGAGTCCTTGATATTTAGTCGTTTTCAGCCAATTTTCTGGATTTTAGAAAATTTCACTTTTTTGTGAAAATATCCACTAAATGAGGTAATAACATGTGTGAGGGTACCCCAGGAGAGTTCCAAATGTGTGTGGGTAGAATATATATTGCTCGGGGATAAAATTGAAAAAAGTTGAAAAAAAATTTTTTTTTTGGACTTAGTCATTTTTCCGTAGTTTATCAGACTTTCAGATAGGGAAAATGTCAGTGAGCGTTCCGATTTCAGTTCCAGAGTGATTCACCCCATGAATCCTTGATATTCAGTTGTTTTCAGCCAATTTTCTGTATTTTTGAAATTTTCACTTTTTTGCGAAAATATCCACTAAATGAGGGAATAATATGTGTGGGGGTACCCCAGGAGAGTTCCAAATGTGTGTGGGTAGAATATATATCCCACGGGGGTAAAATTGAAAAAAGTTGAAAAATTTTTTTTCTGGACTTAGTCATTTTTCCTGCGTTTATCAGACTTTCAGATAGGGGAAATGTCAGTGAGCATTCCGATTTCAGTTCCAGAGCGATTTGCCCAATGAGTCCTTGATATTTAGTCGTTTTCAGCCAATATTCTGGATTTTTGAAAATTTCACTTTTTTGTGAAAATATCCACTAAATGAGGGAATAATATGTGTGAGGGTACCCCAGGAGAGTTCCAAATGTGTGTGGGTAGAATATATATCCCACGGGGGTAAAATTGAAAAAAGTTGAAAAAAATTTTTTTTTTTTGGACTAAGTAATTTTTCCGGCGTTTATCAGACTTTCAGATAGGGGAAATGTCAGTGAGCGTTCCGATTTCAGTTCCAGAGCGATTCGCCCAATGAGTCCTTGATATTTAGTCGTTTTCAGCCAATTTTCAGGATTTTTGAAAATTTCACTTTTTTGTGAAGATATCCACTAAATGAGGGAATAATATGTGTGAGGGTACCCCAGGAGAGTTCCAAATGTGTGTGGGTAGAATATATATTGCTCGGGGATAAAATTGAAAAAAGTTGAAAAAAATTTTTTTTTTTGGACTTAGTAATTTTTCCGGCATTTATCAGACTTTCGGATAGGGGAAATGTCAGTGAGCGTTCTGAATTCTGTTCCAGAGCGATTCGCCCCATGAATCCTTGATATTTAGTTGTTTTCAGCCAATTTTCTGTATTTTTGAAAATTTCACTTTTTTGTGAAAATATCCACTAAATGAGGGAATAATATGTGTGAATGTAGACCAGGAGAGTTCCTAATGTGTGTGGGTAGAATATATATCCCACGGGGGTAAAATTGAAAAAAGTTGAAAAAATATTTTTTTTGGACTTAGTCATTTTTCCTGCGTTTATCAGACTTTCAGATAGGGGAAATGTCAGTGAGCGTTCCGATTTCAGTTCCAGAGCGATTCACCCCATGAATCCTTGATATTCAGTTGTTTTCAGCCAATTTTCTGTATTTTTGAAAATTTCACTTTTTTGTGAAAATATCCACTAAATGAGGGAATAATATGTGTGAGGGTACCCCAGGAGAGTTCCAAATGTGTGTGGGTAGAATATATATCCCACGGGGGTAAAATTGAAAAAAGTTGAAAAAAAATTTTTTTTTTGGACTAAGTAATTTTTTTTGCGTTTATCAGACTTTCAGATAGGGGAAATGTCAGTGAGCGCTCCGATTTCAGTTCCAGAGCGATTCGCCCAATGAGTCCTTGATATTTAGTCTTTTTCAGCCAATTTTCTGGATTTTTGAAAATTTCACTTTTTTGTGAAAATATCCACTAAATGAGGGAATAATATGTGTGAGGGTACCCCAGGAGAGTTCCAAATGTGTGTGGGTAGAATATTTATTGCTCGGGGATAAAATTGAAAAAAGTTAAAAAAAAAATTTTTTTTTGGACTTAGTCATTTTTCCTGCGTTTATCAGACTTTCAGATAGGGGAAATGTCAGTGAGCATTCCGATTTCAGTTCCAGAGCGATTTGCCCAATGAGTCCTTGATATTTAGTCGTTTTCAGCCAATTTTCGGGATTTTTGAAAATTTCACTTTTTTGTGAAGATATCCACTAAATGAGGGAATAATATGTGTGAGGGTACCCCAGGAGAGTTCCAAATGTGTGTGGGTAGAATATATATTGCTCGGGGATAAAATTGAAAAAAGTTGAAAAAAAATTTTTTTTTTGGACTTAGTAATTTTTCCGGCATTTATCAGACTTTCAGATAGGGGAAATGTCAGTGAGCGTTCCGAATTCTGTTCCAGAGCGATTCGCCCCATGAATCCTTGATATTCAGTTGTTTTCAGCCAATTTTCTGTATTTTTGAAAATTTCACTTTTTTGTGAAAATATCCACTAAATGAGGGAATAATATGTGTGAGGGTACCCCAGGAGAGTTCCAAATGTGTGTGGGTAGAATATATATCCCACGGGGGTAAAATTGAAAAAAGTTGAAAAAAAATTTTTTTGGGACTTAGTCATTTTTCCGACGTTTATCAGATTTTCAGATAGGGTAAATGTCAGTGAGCGTTCCGATTTCAGTTCCAGAGCGATTCGCCCAATGAGTCCTTGATATTTAGTCTTTTTCAGCCAATTTTCTGGATTTTTGAAAATTTCACTTTTTTGTGAAAATATCCACTAAATGAGGGAATAATATGTGTGAGGATACCCCAGGAGAGTTCCAAATGTGTGTGGTTAGAATATATATCCCACGGGGGTAAAATTGAAAAAAGTTGAAAAATTTTTTTTTTTGGACAAAGTAATTTTTCCGGCGTTTATCAGACTTTCAGATAGGGGAAATGTCAGTGAGCGTTCTGATTTCACTTCCAGAGCGATTCGCCCAATGAGTTCTTGATATTTAGTCGTTTTCAGCCAATTTTCTGGATTTTTGAAAATTTCACTTTTTTGTGAAAATATCCACTAAATGAGGGAATAATATGTGTGAGGGTACCCCAGGAGAGTTCCAAATGTGTGTGGTTAGAATATATATCCCACGGGGGTAAAATTGAAAAAAGTTGAAAAATTTTTTTTTTGGACTTAGTCATTTTTCCTGCGTTTATCAGACTTTCAGATAGGGGAAATGTCAGTGAGCATTCCGATTTCAGTTCCAGAGCGATTTGCCCAATGAGTCCTTGATATTTAGTCGTTTTCAGCCAATTTTCTGGATTTTAGAAAATTTCACTTTTTTGTGAAAATATCCACTAAATGAGGTAATAACATGTGTGAGGGTACCCCAGGAGAGTTCCAAATGTGTGTGGGTAGAATATATATTGCTCGGGGATAAAATTGAAAAAAGTTGAAAAAAAATTTTTTTTTTGGACTTAGTCATTTTTCCGTAGTTTATCAGACTTTCAGATAGGGAAAATGTCAGTGAGCGTTCCGATTTCAGTTCCAGAGTGATTCACCCCATGAATCCTTGATATTCAGTTGTTTTCAGCCAATTTTCTGTATTTTTGAAATTTTCACTTTTTTGCGAAAATATCCACTAAATGAGGGAATAATATGTGTGGGGGTACCCCAGGAGAGTTCCAAATGTGTGTGGGTAGAATATATATCCCACGGGGGTAAAATTGAAAAAAGTTGAAAAATTTTTTTTTTGGACTTAGTCATTTTTCCTGCGTTTATCAGACTTTCAGATAGGGGAAATGTCAGTGAGCATTCCGATTTCAGTTCCAGAGCGATTTGCCCAATGAGTCCTTGATATTTAGTCGTTTTCAGCCAATATTCTGGATTTTTGAAAATTTCACTTTTTTGTGAAAATATCCACTAAATGAGGGAATAATATGTGTGAGGGTACCCCAGGAGAGTTCCAAATGTGTGTGGGTAGAATATATATCCCACGGGGGTAAAATTGAAAAAAGTTGAAAAAAATTTTTTTTTTTTGGACTAAGTAATTTTTCCGGCGTTTATCAGACTTTCAGATAGGGGAAATGTCAGTGAGCGTTCCGATTTCAGTTCCAGAGCGATTCGCCCAATGAGTCCTTGATATTTAGTCGTTTTCAGCCAATTTTCAGGATTTTTGAAAATTTCACTTTTTTGTGAAGATATCCACTAAATGAGGGAATAATATGTGTGAGGGTACCCCAGGAGAGTTCCAAATGTGTGTGGGTAGAATATATATTGCTCGGGGATAAAATTGAAAAAAGTTGAAAAAAATTTTTTTTTTTGGACTTAGTAATTTTTCCGGCATTTATCAGACTTTCGGATAGGGGAAATGTCAGTGAGCGTTCTGAATTCTGTTCCAGAGCGATTCGCCCCATGAATCCTTGATATTTAGTTGTTTTCAGCCAATTTTCTGTATTTTTGAAAATTTCACTTTTTTGTGAAAATATCCACTAAATGAGGGAATAATATGTGTGAATGTAGACCAGGAGAGTTCCTAATGTGTGTGGGTAGAATATATATCCCACGGGGGTAAAATTGAAAAAAGTTGAAAAAATATTTTTTTTGGACTTAGTCATTTTTCCTGCGTTTATCAGACTTTCAGATAGGGGAAATGTCAGTGAGCGTTCCGATTTCAGTTCCAGAGCGATTCACCCCATGAATCCTTGATATTCAGTTGTTTTCAGCCAATTTTCTGTATTTTTGAAAATTTCACTTTTTTGTGAAAATATCCACTAAATGAGGGAATAATATGTGTGAGGGTACCCCAGGAGAGTTCCAAATGTGTGTGGGTAGAATATATATCCCACGGGGGTAAAATTGAAAAAAGTTGAAAAAAAATTTTTTTTTTGGACTAAGTAATTTTTTTTGCGTTTATCAGACTTTCAGATAGGGGAAATGTCAGTGAGCGCTCCGATTTCAGTTCCAGAGCGATTCGCCCAATGAGTCCTTGATATTTAGTCTTTTTCAGCCAATTTTCTGGATTTTTGAAAATTTCACTTTTTTGTGAAAATATCCACTAAATGAGGGAATAATATGTGCGAGGGTACCCCAGGAGAGTTCCAAATGTGTGTGGGTAGAATATTTATTGCTCGGGGATAAAATTGAAAAAAGTTAAAAAAAAAATTTTTTTTTGGACTTAGTCATTTTTCCTGCGTTTATCAGACTTTCAGATAGGGGAAATGTCAGTGAGCATTCCGATTTCAGTTCCAGAGCGATTTGCCCAATGAGTCCTTGATATTTAGTCGTTTTCAGCCAATTTTCGGGATTTTTGAAAATTTCACTTTTTTGTGAAGATATCCACTAAATGAGGGAATAATATGTGTGAGGGTACCCCAGGAGAGTTCCAAATGTGTGTGGGTAGAATATATATTGCTCGGGGATAAAATTGAAAAAAGTTGAAAAAAATTTTTTTTTTTGGACTTAGTAATTTTTCCGGCATTTATCAGACTTTCAGATAGGGGAAATGTCAGTGAGCGTTCCGAATTCTGTTCCAGAGCGATTCGCCCCATGAATCCTTGATATTCAGTTGTTTTCAGCCAATTTTCTGTATTTTTGAAAATTTCACTTTTTTGTGAAAATATCCACTAAATGAGGAAATAATATGTGTGAGGGTACCCCAGGAGAGTTCCAAATGTGTGTGGGTAGAATATATATCCCACGGGGGTAAAATTGAAAAAAGTTGAAAAAAATTTTTTTTTTTGGACTTAGTCATTTTTCCGGCATTTATCAGACTTTCAGATAGGGCAAATGTCAGTGAGCGTTCCGATTTCAGTTCCAGAGCGATTTGCCCAATGAGTCCTTGATATTTAGTCGTTTTCAGCCAATTTTCTGGATTTTTGAAAATTTCACTTTTTTGTGAAAATATCCACTAAATGAGGGAATAATATGTGTGAGGGTACCCCAGGAGAGTTCCAAATGTGTGTGGGTAGAATATATTTCCCACGGGGGTAAAATTGAAAAAAGTTGAAAAAATGTTTTTTTGGACTTAGTCATTTTTCCGGCGTTTCTCAGACTTTCAGATTGGGAAAATGTCAGTGAGCGTTCTGATTTCAGTTCCAGAGCGATTCGCCCAATGAGTTCTTGATTAGAGATGAGCGTTGTTCTACTCGAACTGTTCGCCAATCTCAAATTCGAGCTGTTTTGGGCGGTGTTCGAGCCGTTCGGCGAACATGAACAATTTGAGAAAAATTCGGCTGTTCGAGGTTATGTTCGATAACTGTTCGTGCACCAAAATCATAACTGGATTTTTTCTCAGTAATGATGAAAATTAATGTTAATACGCAGTTTGAGTGTACAGCGGGGTGGGGGGAGGGGCAGGGGATGGATCTCTGCAGGAACAATGAATATCTCCATTTTTTTTTCTCTTTCCCGCATTTACAGTGGGGAGGTGCAATCTGTCAGCCTATCAGCAGCGCACACACGGAGCGAAGTGCTTTTTTTCACACAAGCAAGGGCATGTGTCATTGGCAGTGTATGTCACATGTCCTTGCCCTATAAGACCAAGCCATTTTCCTCGTCGCCACCATTTTCTCACTGCTGCAGCTGCATGTTAGATGGCACCGCTGTTGCTGTGTGCGCTATACCTTGTTAATTTCAAGCCAATTTTCGCACAAATATACAGATAGCTTGGGAGTAGGGAAGAGTTGTGATTGCAGTCCTTTTAAGGACTAGGTTACAGCATTTCCTACGACTTTTATCAGGCAGGTCTGTGCTCTTAAATAGATAGGTTGTCGGAGTAAAGACTAATTGTAAATGGAGTCCTTTTCAGGACTAGGTTACATCAGTTCCTATCAGTTTTTGCCAGGCAGGTCTGTGCCAGTGCTGTGCAAGTTTTTTTCACAGCATTTGGCTGAATCTAGCAAAGCTAATCCTTTTTGGCCTATTGCAGAGTGTGTTAGTCAGTGGAGTAGTCTATCTGTGTTGCAAGATATACCACCTGTGTATAGAATACCAATTTTTTTACTGCACCTAGTGAAGTAAAATCTTTTGGGCATAGCATCATTCTATTAGTCCATCTATACTGACCTCCATCAGGTTGCAAACTGAATATAATTTTTTTCTGCATCTAGCTCTGAAAAAATATTTGGCCTTCTAGTAGTGTGTGGGACTTTCTCTGTTAGTCCATCTATACTGACCTCCATCAGGTTGCAAACTGAATATATTTTTTTCTGCATCTACCTCTGAAAAAATATTGGGCTTCTAGCTGTGTGTGGGTCTTGTTCTATTAATCCATCTATACTGACCTCCATCAGGTTGCAAACTGAATATAATTTTTTTCTGCATCTAGCTCTGAAAAAATATTTGGCCTTCTAGTAGTGTGTCGGACTTTCTCTATTAGTCCATCTATACTGACCTCCATCAGGTTGCAAATTAAAAATAATTTTTATCTGCATCTACAGTACCTCTGAAAAAATATTTGGGCTTCTAGCTGTGTGTGGGACTTGTTGTATTAGTCCATCTATACTGACCTCCATCAGGTTGCAAACTGAATATATTTTTTTCTGCATCTACCTCTGAAAAAATATTGGGCTTCTAGCTGTGTGTGGGACTTGTTGTATTAGTCCATCTATAATGACCTCCATCAGGTTGCAAACTGAATATATTTTTTTCTGCATCTACCTCTGAAAAAATATTGGGCTTCTAGCTGTGTGTGGGTCTTGTTCTATTAATCCATCTATACAGACATCCATCAGGTTGCAAACTGAATATAATTTTTTTCTGCATCTAGCTCTGAAAAAATATTTGGCCTTCTAGCAGTGTGTGGGACTTGTTCTATTAGTCCACCTATACTGACCTCCATCAGGTTGCAAATTCAAAATAATTTTTTGTATGCATCTAGCTCTGAAAAAATATTTGGCCTTCTAGCAGTGTGTGGGACTTTCTCTGTTAGTCCATCTATACTGAACTCCATCAGGTTGCAAACTGAATCTAATTTTTTTCTGCATCTAGCTCTGAAAAAATATTTGGCCTTCTAGCAGTGTGTGGGACTTTCTCTGTTAGTCCATCTATACTGACCTCCATCAGGTTGCAAACTGAATCTAATTTTTTTCTGCATCTAGCTCTGAAAAAATATTTGGCCTTCTAGCAGTGTGTCGGACTTTCTCTATTAGTCCATCTATACTGACCTCCATCAGGTTGCAAATTAAAAATAATTTTTATCTGCATCTACAGTACCTCTGAAAAAATATTTGGGCTTCTAGCTGTGTGTGGGACTTGTTGTATTAGTCCATCTATACTGACCTCCATCAGGTTGCAAACTGAATATATTTTTTTCTGCATCTACCTCTGAAAAAATATTGGGCTTCTAGCTGTGTGTGGGACTTGTTGTATTAGTCCATCTATACTGACCTCCATCAGGTTGCAAACTGAATATATTTTTTCTGCATCTACCTCTGAAAAAATATTGGGCTTCTAGCTGTGTGTGGGACTTGTTGTATTAGTCTATCTATACTGACCTCCATCAGGTTGCAAACTGAATATATTTTTTTCTGCATCTACCTCTGAAAAAATATTGGGCTTCTAGCTGTGTGTGGGTCTTGTTCTATTAATCCATCTATACAGACCTCCATCAGGTTGCAAACTGAATATAATTTTTTTCTGCATCTAGCTCTGAAAAAATATTTGGCCTTCTAGCAGTGTGTGGGACTTGTTCTATTAGTCCACCTATACTGACCTCCATCAGGTTGCAAATTCAAAATAATTTTTTGTATGCATCTAGCTCTGAAAAAATATTTGGCCTTCTAGCAGTGTGTGGGACTTTCTCTATTAGTCCATCTATACTGACCTCCATCAGGTTGCAAACTGAATCTAATTTTTTTCTGCATCTAGCTCTGAAAAAATATTTGGCCTTCTAGCAGTGTGTCGGACTTTCTCTATTAGTCCATCTATACTGACCTCCATCAGGTTGCAAATTAAAAATAATTTTTATCTGCATCTACAGTACCTCTGAAAAAATATTTGGGCTTCAAGCTGTGTGTGGGACTTGTTGTATTAGTCCATCTATACTGACCTCCATCAGGTTGCAAACTGAATATATTTTTTTCTGCATCTACCTCTGAAAAAATATTGGGCTTCTAGCTGTGTGTGGGTCTTGTTCTATTAATCCATCTATACAGACCTCCATCAGGTTGCAAACTGAATATAATTTTTTTCTGCATCTAGCTCTGAAAAAATATTTGGCCTTCTAGTAGTGTGTGGGACTTTCTCTGTTAGTCCATCTATACTGACCTCCATCAGGTTGCAAACTGAATATATTTTTTTCTGCATCTACCTCTGAAAAAATATTGGGCTTCTAGCTGTGTGTGGGTCTTGTTCTATTAATCCATCTATACTGACCTCCATCAGGTTGCAAACTGAATATAATTTTTTTCTGCATCTAGCTCTGAAAAAATATTTGGCCTTCTAGCAGTGTGTCGGACTTTCTCTATTAGTCCATCTATACTGACCTCCATCAGGTTGCAAATTAAAAATAATTTTTATCTGCATCTACAGTACCTCTGAAAAAATATTTGGGCTTCTAGCTGTGTGTGAGACTTGTTGTATTAGTCCATCTATACTGACCTCCATCAGGTTGCAAACTGAATATATTTTTTTCTGCATCTACCTCTGAAAAAATATTGGGCTTCTAGCTGTGTGTGGGACTTGTTGTATTAGTCCATCTATAATGACCTCCATCAGGTTGCAAACTGAATATGTTTTTTTCTGCATCTACCTCTGAAAAAATATTGGGCTTCTAGCTGTGTGTGGGTCTTGTTCTATTAATCCATCTATACAGACATCCATCAGGTTGCAAACTGAATATAATTTTTTTCTGCATCTAGCTCTGAAAAAATATTTGGCCTTCTAGCAGTGTGTGGGACTTGTTCTATTAGTCCACCTATACTGACCTCCATCAGGTTGCAAATTCAAAATAATTTTTTGTATGCATCTAGCTCTGAAAAAATATTTGGCCTTCTAGCAGTGTGTGGGACTTTCTCTGTTAGTCCATCTATACTGAACTCCATCAGGTTGCAAACTGAATCTAATTTTTTTCTGCATCTAGCTCTGAAAAAATATTTGGCCTTCTAGCAGTGTGTGGGACTTTCTCTGTTAGTCCATCTATACTGACCTCCATCAGGTTGCAAACTGAATCTAATTTTTTTCTGCATCTAGCTCTGAAAAAATATTTGGCCTTCTAGCAGTGTGTCGGACTTTCTCTATTAGTCCATCTATACTGACCTCCATCAGGTTGCAAATTAAAAATAATTTTTATCTGCATCTACAGTACCTCTGAAAAAATATTTGGGCTTCTAGCTGTGTGTGGGACTTGTTGTATTAGTCCATCTATACTGACCTCCATCAGGTTGCAAACTGAATATATTTTTTTCTGCATCTACCTCTGAAAAAATATTGGGCTTCTAGCTGTGTGTGGGACTTGTTGTATTAGTCCATCTATACTGACCTCCATCAGGTTGCAAACTGAATATAATTTTTTTCTGCATCTAGCTCTGAAAAAATATTTGGCCTTCTAGCAGTGTGTGGGACTTGTTCTATTAGTCCACCTATACTGACCTCCATCAGGTTGCAAATTCAAAATAATTTTTTGTATGCATCTAGCTCTGAAAAAATATTTGGCCTTCTAGCAGTGTGTGGGACTTTCTCTATTAGTCCATCTATACTGACCTCCATCAGGTTGCAAACTGAATCTAATTTTTTTCTGCATCTAGCTCTGAAAAAATATTTGGCCTTCTAGCAGTGTGTCGGACTTTCTCTATTAGTCCATCTATACTGACCTCCATCAGGTTGCAAATTAAAAATAATTTTTATCTGCATCTACAGTACCTCTGAAAAAATATTTGGGCTTCTAGCTGTGTGTGGGACTTGTTGTATTAGTCCATCTATACTGACCTCCATCAGGTTGCAAACTGAATATATTTTTTTCTGCATCTACCTCTGAAAAAATATTGGGCTTCTAGCTGTGCGTGGGACTTGTTGTATTAGTCCATCTATACTGACCTCCATCAGGTTGCAAACTGAATATATTTTTTTCTGCATCTACCTCTGAAAAAATATTGGGCTTCTAGCTGTGTGTGGGACTTGTTGTATTAGTGCATCTATACTGACCTCCATCAGGTTGCAAATTGAATATAATTTTTTTCTGCATCTAACCCAGCCAATAGTTTTGGCCTAATACCACAGTTTGGCCACTCAGCTCTGCTCGGTTACCATCCATTGTTTTTTTGTGCAAACAACTCCAGAGTTATGAATTAGTTAACCACCAAAATGAGTGGAAAAAGGCCTGCTGCTGGTGGAAAGGGGAATAGGCGTGTTGGGAAGGGGAAAAAAGGTTGTGTCCGTGGGGTAGGTGTTAAAGCAACAGTAACATCTGCAGAAGAAAGACCATCTTCCAGCCAAACTAAAATGTCTACTTCTTTTAGCGGACAATGTGATAAGATCCCTTTCTTACGGCCACGCCAATCGCTACAAATTCCAGATGAGGCACAAAAACAGCAGGTGCTTCAACTGATATCAAGTGCTCCTTTAAGTGGGCTCTCCTCCACATCAACTTCAACATCACAAATACTCCAGTCCTCAAAGGTGTCACCCAAATCGCACTTGCTTCCTCACAGCTCCCAAATCTCCAGCTGCCCGTCTGAGTATGAGGTAGAACAGATGGTTGAGTCTGCAGAGCTGTTTACTCATACTATAGCCTGGGAATCAGAGGTCGACTCCAGCGCTTCTGTGAATCCAGACGAGGAAATGATCTGCACTGATGCCCAGAATCTTTATGAGTCGGATCCAGGACCAGACGCAGAAGGTTCTGACCATAATGTAGACCCTCATTCCCAAACTGTAACTCCTGTTGGTGGAGACAATGAGGAAGACGATGATAAGACTCAAATACCTGATTGGAGCGACAACTTTAGTTTTTTGTCAGGGCAGGAACAGGTTGGCTCTGAGGACGACGGGTGTGATAACACACAGGGTGATGATGATGAGGTTGGAGATCCCACTTACTGTCAACCCACAGTCAGCCAAGAGATGAGGTCAGCAGAGGAGGTGGAGGAAGATGCTAGTGACGACGAGGTCAGGTTGCGCCTTCCTGGACAGAGACGTAGTTCTGGAAGCACGTCAACAACTGCATCCTCAAACACAACTCTGCCTCTCACCACAAGTCGTGGTGGCTCTTCAGGTCGCATGGGTGCTAAGCCTTGCATAGCCTGGGCATTTTTTCAGATCGATAAAGATGACCCAACTCGTGTTATCTGTAACATTTGTCAGCAAAAGCTAAGTAGAGGCCAAAAAATACATAGTTTGAGTACTTCATGCATGAACCGGCACATGGACATGAAGCATAGGTTGCAGTGGGAAGCTCAGTGTGCTACAATAAGGCCTAGCCGGCCGGGCCAACCACCGTCTGCCATATCTTGTGCATCCGCGGCCTCTTCATCCTCTGTGACTGGGGGGACAGCAGTCACACCTGTTTTGGGGCGCAGACCTGCCACCTCTTTACCCGCAACAGCCAGCGTGATTGGCAGGTCATCATTTTCTTTGGAGGTGGTAACACCAGCTGGTGTTGAGCGCTGTCCGACATCGATAGCACCACCTTTGGATCAAGGCAACCTAACATGTCCGCCTGGATCTTCCTCACAGACCGGCAGTTTGCCGGGGACACCCTTATCAACCCCGTCTAAGCACAATAGCCAGCCCTCGGTCCCTCAGATGTGGACAAGTAAAAGACCATTTCCTCCTAGCCATGTGAAAGCTAAGAGGTTGAATTTCACCATCTGCAAGCTCTTGGCTACAGAAATGCTGCCTTTCCACCTGGTGGACACAGAGGATTTTCGAGACCTTATGTCCGTCGCAGTGCCCCAGTACCAGATGCCCAGTCGGCACTACTTCTCAAAGAAAGGTGTGCCTGCGCTCCACCAGCATGTCGCACACAACATCACCGCTTCTTTGAGAAACTCTGTGTGTGACAGGGTGCATTTCACCACAGACACTTGGACGAGTAGGCATGGACAGGGGCGTTACATGTCGCTGACTGGGCACTGGGTAACTATGGTGACAGCAGGACAAGGGGCTGCTGTCCAAGTCTTGCCGTCCCCACGAGTTGTGCTTCAATCCTCTTTATGTCAAAGTTCCTCCACTGCTTCTGCCTCCTCAACCTCCTCTCGGTCTTCCACCTGCACCCAAAGCCTGTCTGGTCATGCCACAAGCTTTCTAACTGCGCAGAAGGGATCCTGCACACCTCCTTACTATGCTGGCAGTAGGGCTCAACGTCATCAGGCGGTTTTTACATTGAAATGTCTGGGAAATGTGAGTCACACAGCTGAGGAGTTGTGGTCAGCTCTGGAGAACCAATTTCATGAATGGTTGTCTCCACTGGACCTGAAACCAGGGAAGGCCATGTGCGACAATGCTGCAAACCTGGGTGCGGCCCTTCGCCGGGGCAATGTCACACACGTGCCTTGTATGGCTCACGTGTTGAACCTGGTTGTCCAGCAATTTTTAGCCCACTATCCCAAACTAGATGGCCTTCTGCAGAGGGCACGGTCGCTGTGTGCTCACTTCCGCCGTTCGCATCCCGCAGCTCAGCGACTTACATCTCTACAGAAGTCGTTGGGCCTGCCACTTCACCGGCAAAAATGAGATGTGCCTACCCAGTGGAATTCAACTCTGCACATGTTGCAGCGACTGTGGCAGCACCGACAAGCCCTGGTGCAATACGTTCTGACGTATAGCCTGGGCCAACGAGATTCAGAGGTGGGGCAAATCACGCTGGAGGAGTGGTCTCAGATCAGGGACCTATGCACCCTTCTGCACAGTTTTGAAATGGCGACGAAGATGTTTAGTGCTGACGATGCCATTATCAGCATTACTATTCCGGTGATTTACATGCTGGAGCACATGTTAAACAGAATTCGGAGTCAGGTGGTGGCACAAGAGGAGGTGGAGGAAGTAGAGGAGGAGGAGTTGTATGCGGAAGGGCTAACATCTGCAAGGTCCAGAAGGTCGGCAGCACCAAGGCGGCAGGCATGTGAGGGTGGGGGAGATGGTTTTACCAGGGCGCATGGTAGCAGCCAAACTAGTGAGGAAGGTGCAGGAGCCCAGGAAGAAGTGGAGGACGAACTGATGGAAGACTCATCAGATGAGGGAGACCTTGATCACATTTCTGTTGTGCGAGGTTGGGGGGAGAGGACAGAGGAAGGAAGCATGATTGTTACCTCGCCACCAACACAACAGGGACTTGGTGCTCCTGGATGCGCAACACACATGAGTGCCTTCTTGCTGCACTACCTGCAACATGACCCTCGAATTGTGAGAATTAGAAATAGTCCTGACTACTGGGTTGCCACACTGTTAGATCCCCGGTACAAAAGTAAATTTGCAGAAATTATTCCTGCCATAGAAAGGGATGCACGCATGCAGGAGTATCAGCAGAGACTGTTGCAGAATCTTACATGTGCTTTTCCACAAAATACCAGTGGTGCACGTAGTGAATCTCACAGTTCCAACTTGCCAACCGTGGGACCGTCAAGTGTTCAGCACTCAAACCGTAACAGAACCACAGTATCTGCTGGTAACATCAATTTTGCGGAATCATTTCACCACTTTTTTAGCCCATCCTTTGCAAGGCCACAGGAGACAAGAAGTCTGACACATAGTCAACGCCTAGAGACGATGGTACAGGAGTATCTCCAAGTAAACATTGAAGCCACGACTGTGTCACTGGACCCTTGCTCTTTTTGGGCTTCCAATCTGGATAAATGGCCGGAGCTAGCCACTTACGCCTTGGAGATCTTGTCATGCCCCGCAGCCAGCGTTCTGTCTGAACGTGTGTTCAGCGCTGCTGGTGGTGTGCTGACAGATAAGTGCACGCGGCTCTCCACTGATAATGTAGACAGACTCACGTTCATAAAGATGAACAAATCATGGATCCGAAACGACTTTTCTACCCCTGTGTCATCCTGGGGAGAGTAAAAGCTTGATGATTGGTTAAAATCACCCTACCAACCGTTTTAAGCTTTCAAATTACTAATCATGTTTATCTGTATCTTGACTGGAAAATAATTTGGGCTTTGTAGCAGTGTGCAGCACTGATCCTATTAGGCCATCTATAATAAGCTCCACCAGATTTAAAATTAAAAATAATTTTTAGCTGCATCTAGCCCGGAAAATAATTTTGGGGCTCCGAGATGCGCAAGACACATAAGTGCCTTCTTGCTGCACTACCTGCAGCATGACCCTCATATTGTCAGAATTCGAAGTAATCATGACTACTGGGTTGCCACACTCTTAGATCCCCCAAACTTTTCGATCAACCTTTTCATTTTAATAAAGACCAAAAAAATGGTCATTTTTGAAATTATAAGCATTAGCAGGTTGTTAGAAACTGAAATCAAACAGTTTTCAACTCAAAACTTTATTCTAGGTGATGTTACATTTTCACATAGGACCCCTTGTTCGAAAGGAGCTTCTGAACTCTATCGTCCATTGAATTTGTCAGGTTTTGGATGGTTTCTGCTTCAATTGTTTTGCATGAGGACAGAATACCCTCCCAGAGCTGTTGCTTAGATGTGAACAGTCTCCCGCCATCATAGACACTCCTTTTAATGATGCTCCAAAGGTTCTGAATGGGGTAGAGGTCAGGGGAGCATGGGGGTCACACCATAAGTTTGTCCCCTTTTATGCCCATATCAGCCAGAGATGCAGATGTTTTATGTGCAGCATGAGATGGTGCATTATCATGCAGAAAAATGATCTTGCTGTGAAATATACGGTTCTTCTTCTTGAACCATGGCAGGAAGTGCTGTTTGAGAAAATCCACATACATTATGGAGTTCATCTTTAGCACCTTCAGGGATCCTAAAGGGGCCGACAATCTCTCTCCCCATGATTCCAGCCCAAAACATTACTCCACCTCCTTGTTGGCGCTGTAGCCGTGTTTGCGTGGGGTGTCCATCAACCAGCCATCCTCCACTCCATCCATCTGGACCATCGAGCGCTGCACGGCACTCATCCGTGAACAAAACAGTTTTGAAATCAGTCTTCATGTAATGTTTGGCCCACTGGAGCCGTTTCTGCTTGTGTGAAGTGGATAGAGGAGGTCGACAGGATGGCGTATGCACAGCTGCAAACCTCTGAAGGACCCTGCATCTTGTTGTTCGGGGGACGTTGGAGGCACAAGCAGCTTCAAAAACTTGTCTGCTGCTATGACAAGGCTTTTTTGCCACTGCTCTTTCAACCTGACGTAATTGCCTGTAGGAAAGAGTCCTCAATTTTCCCTTATCAGCACGCACACGTGTGTACTGTGAATCAGCTACATACTTCTTGATTGCCAAGACACTTCATCCTGATCATCGCACAATGTTGATTGTAGTCATGCCTTGACCTAAACACTCCACAATTTGTTGCTTCTCAGCAGCCGACACATCCTTTTTCTTTCCCATTTTGGCAGAAAATGTAGGCTGCTTAATAATGTGAGAGAGCCTTCTTAAGTAGTCTTGCCTTTCATTGGACACACCTGCCAAACTAATTAGCACAGGTGTCTGCAATTGCTTACAGTGATATAAAGAGCCCTGACACACATCACCATCAATGAGTTTAACTGACAAACAAACAAATTCTTCCCTTATCACTCCTAAACACTTTTTGCATGATAATTTGGAACGCAGTGTACATGTGCTTTTCCACAGAACACCAGTGGTTCACGTAGTGAATCTTACAGTTCTAACTTGCCAACCGTGGTCTGTATGGAATTGTTCAATAAAGGGCCCAAAATTAAGATAACATAGATGGGAGAGGTCTCTATGAATAGGAATTCCTAAGTATTTGATACCCTGTGAGGGCCAGGCAAAGGGAAAGTTGGACTGGATGGAATCCTATATGGATTTGGGGAGGCAGACATCGAGGGCCTCAGACTTCGCTGCATTGATTTTAAAATTTGACCATGTAACAAAGTGATCTATTTCAGCCATAACAGCAGGGATGGATATATGTGATTGAGTGATATATACTAGGACATCATCAGCAAATAGAGAGCACTTGTACTCGGTGCCTCCCACCTCAATCCACCTAATATTGGGGTTATGGCGAATTGATGAGAGCAGGTGCTCCGTCACTAGGATGTATAAGAGAGGGGACAGAGGACATCCCTGCCTTGTCCCATTGGTGATTGTGAAAGGTGATGAAAATGTTCTGACGCACCCCCTGGGCCTTGGGACACCCGGAGCCGGACCCTTTTTGGTGGATGCTGGTGGTTGTAGTCTTCGTGGCGGCGACCCGGTTCCGTGGCTCAGGGCGGTCAAACCAGTGGCGGAACTATTTATGTGGTTTTGATGTTTAAATGTCCGACTACGCCACCCGTGGATTGCGGTCAGAGTGAACCGCGGCTACAGGGCAGACCGCTGAGGCTGGTGTTGTGGGTGCAGCAGAGCGTAGCATAACTCCCCACGGGAGGAGTATAGCCTCAGGGCAGTGTATGCGGAGGATGGGGGTGATGGTGCAGGGCAGCAGCAGTAACAACATGGAGTCAGTAATGCAGTCCAGGGCCTTTACTCACAGTTCTTATTATCCAGACCACGTCTGCAGGTAACGGCTGCCCACGTCGTACTGTGCTCACCAGGTGAGGGGCTCAGACAACTCCCAGATAACTTTGGAGCACTTCACAGGACCCCCTTTGTGTGTCCTTTGTCTGGCCTTTCTTACCAACACTTCTGTCCGGCTGCCTCGGGCCTCCTCTTGGTAAACTTGGCGCCAGTTTCCCTGACCCTATGTGGTGCCTTCCTAGCGGGTGTAGCGAGGGGCTGCGCCACATAAAATGTCAGAGCCTCCGGGTTCTAGCTGAGGGTCGTTTCCTGCCTCCACTAGTTCGGGGACCGGTCTCCCCCTTTGGCGACTCGCCCGTCCGCACCCCTGGGATCCCTTCATTCCTCGTTCCTGGAGCCTTCTCCGCTCCTCTTCCTTCCTTCTCCCTCTTCCAGGCCTGGGCCTCTGTTACTAGACCCGCCTCCGGAGCAGAGCTCATGCAGAGCCCCTGCTCCCTGCCACTTCTGCTCAGACTTCTCTGCACTGAACTAAGATGGTGCCCACCTTTTATACTCCCTTCTCAATGCACCCAGGAACTGCTTTCTCCCTGCTCCTGCACTACAGGGTTCCCCTTCCTCAGTGTTCCCTCCCCCCACTCCAGCCAGGGACAGGGACTGTCGTGCCCATCTCAGGGGCATATTGGTCGCCCTGCCCCACGGCAATGTGGTGTAATGCATGCAGGTGTCGGGTCCTGATCCACACTCCATCCTTACCTGAGAGTGAGATATCACACCTCTGGGTGAGGTGCAATACGTCTGTAGCAACCGAGCCCTCAGGGTGCTACAGTTCCATTTATCTTCAGCCTAGGTGACGTATTGCGATACAGGGCCGTGATTTTGGCTATAAAAGGGTCCCCTAGACCCCTACCCCAAGCTTTTTAAGAGAATCATATATGGCGTGCCAGGAGACTCTATGGAATGCTTTCTCAGCATTCAACAAGAGTATCTAATTACAAATTTTTAACTGCATCTAGCCCAGGAAATACTTTGTGCCTAGTAGCAGTGTCTGCTAGTCAGCGGATTATCCCGGCTGTTAAGCAAGCTACACCACCTGTAGTTTAGACACTTAATTTTTTCAAAGGAAATGCTTCGGGACCATGGGATACTTAGTGAAGAGCATCAGGAGGCACCCCAAGGCATAGGGGCTGGGACTGGCAGTAGGATTCCTTTGCGGTGGACAGCCGAGCTCGATCCTTATAAAAGCTTTTTAACTGCAGCAGCTTTAGTGGACGCTACTGGAGCTGGAATTACCGCGGCTGCTGGCATGAGACTTGCCCTCCAATAGATCCTTGTAAATGGATTTAAAGTGTATTCATTCAAATTAGAGAGAATTTAAATTAAAAAGCTTAGAGCTGCCTCCACCACAGGGGGGCTCGCCCGACCCACCAGCGGACAGGCACCAGTATTGGGAGAGGGAGGCTGGCCGTCAGGGTTCACCGCGGCTCTGGCACAAACCCGGCGACACGGAGGTGGCAAGGGCAGGAGCGGACTGGCAGTGTCGGCTTCTCACTTTTTGGATTTTAGAAGGGCATGACATGCCTATATCTGTGTCTCCCCCTCCTTTTACTCCTCCACCTCTTTTATTTTCGCATGACTATATGTACTTGTCACTTTTCCATGTGTTAGTTATGTCTTCTGAGCAGTTTGTCAGCTTTTGGACACCTTTGAAGGTGTTTTCTATGTGTTTCTATGTGTTTTTGTTTGCCTGCCATTGGTTTTAATGGTGTTCGAAGGTGTTCGACGAACAGTTCGACGAACAGTTCGGCGAACACACGGGTGTTCGACGAACCGAACCGAACTCGAACACTACGGGGGTGGCTCAACACTATTCTTGATATTTAGTCTTTTTCAGCCAATTTTCTGGATTTTTGAAAATTTCACTTTTTTGTGAAAATATCCACTAAATGAGGGAATAATATGTGTGAGGGTACCCCAGGAGAGTTCCAAATGTGTGTGGGTAGAATATATTTCCCACGGGGGTAAAATTGAAAAAAGTTGAAAAAATGTTGTTTTTGGACTTAGTCATTTTTCCGGCGTTTGTCAGACTTTCAGATTGGGAAAATGTCAGTGAGCGTTCTGATTTCAGTTCCAGAGCGATTCGCCCAATGAGTTCTTGATATTTAGTCGTTTTCAGCCAATTTTCTGGATTTTTGAAAATTTCACTTTTTTGTGAAAATATCCACTAAATGAGGGAATAATATGTGTGAGGGTACCCCAGGAGAGTTCCAAATGTGTGTGGTTAGAATATATATTGCTCGGGGATAAAATTGAAAAAAGTTGAAAAAAAATTTTTTTTTTGGACTGTCATTTTTCCGGCGTTTATCAGACTTTCAGATAGGGCAAATGTCAGTGAGCGTTCCGATTTCAGTTCCAGAGCGATTCGCCCAATGAGTCCTTGATATTTAGTCGTTTTCAGCCAATTTTCGGGATTTTTGAAAATTTCACTTTTTTGTGAAAATATCCACTAAATGAGGGAATAATATGTGTGAGGGTACCCCAGGAGAGTTCCAAATGAGTGTGGGCAGAATATTTATCCCACGGGGGTAAAATTGAAAAGAGTTGGAAAAAATTTTTTTTTGGACTTAGTCATTTTTCCGGCGTTTATCAGACTTTCACATAGGGTAAATGTCAGTGAGCGTTCCGATTTCAGTTCCAGAGCGATTCGCCCAATGAGTCCTTGATATTTAGTCGTTTTCAGCCAATTTTCTGGATTTTTGAAAATTTCACTTTTTTGTGAAAATATCCACTAAATGAGGTAATAACATGTGTGAGGGTACCCCAAGAGAGTTCCAAATGTGTGTGGGTAGAATATATGTCCCACGGGGGTAAAATTGAAAAAAGTTGAAAAATTTTTTTTTTGGACTTAGTCATTTTTCCTGCGTTTATCAGACTTTCAGATAGGGGAAATGTCAGTGAGCATTCCGATTTCAGTTCCAGAGCGCTTTGCCCAATGAGTCCTTGACATTTAGTCGTTTTCAGCCAATTTTCTGGATTTTTGAAAATTTCACTTTTTTGTGAAAATATCCACTAAATGAGGGAACAATATGTGTGAATGTAGCCCAGGAGAGTTCCTAATGTGTGTGGGTAGAATATATATCCCACGGGGGTAAAATTGAAAAAAGTTAAAAAAATTTTTTTTTTGGACTTAGTCATTTTTCTGGTGTTTATTAGACTTTCAGATAGGGTAAATGTCAGTGAGCGTTCCAATTTCAGTTCCAGAGCGATTCGCCCAATGAGTCCTTGATATTTAGTCGTTTTCAGCCAATTTTCGGGATTTTTGAAAATTTCACTTTTTTGTGAAAATATCCACTAAATGAGGGAATAATATGTGTGAGGGTACCCCAGGAGAGTTCCAAATGAGTGTGGGCAGAATATTTATCCCACGGGGGTAAAATTGAAAAGAGTTGGAAAAAATTTTTTTTTGGACTTAGTCATTTTTCCGGCGTTTATCAGACTTTCACATAGGGTAAATGTCAGTGAGCGTTCCGATTTCAGTTCCAGAGCGATTCGCCCAAAGAGTCCTTGATATTTAGTCTTTTTCAGCCAATTTTCTGGATTTTTGAAAATTTCACTTTTTTGTGAAAATATCCACTAAATGAGGTAATAACATGTGTGAGGGTACCCCAGGAGAGTTCCAAATGTGTGTGGGTAGAATATATGTCCCACGGGGGTAAAATTGAAAAAAGTTGAAAAATTTTTTTTTTGGACTTAGTCATTTTTCCTGCGTTTATCAGACTTTCAGATAGGGGAAATGTCAGTGAGCATTCCGATTTCAGTTCCAGAGCGCTTTGCCCAATGAGTCCTTGACATTTAGTCGTTTTCAGCCAATTTTCTGGATTTTTGAAAATTTCACTTTTTTGTGAAAATATCCACTAAATGAGGTAATAACATGTGTGAGCGTACCCCAGGAGAGTTCCAAATGTGTGTGGGTAGAATATATATCCCACGGGGGTAAAATTGAAAAAAGTTGAAAAAAATTTTTTTTTGGACTTAGTCATTTTTCCGGCGTTTATCAGACTTTCACATAGGGTAAATGTCAGTGAGCGTTCCGATTTCAGTTCCAGAGCGATTCGCCCAAAGAGTCCTTGATATTTAGTCTTTTTCAGCCATTTTTCTGGATTTTTGAAAATTTCACTTTTTTGTGAAAATATCCACTAAATGAGGTAATAACATGTGTGAGGGTACCCCAGGAGAGTTCCAAATGTGTGTGGGTAGAATATATATCCCACGGGGGTAAAATTGAAAAAAGTTGAAAAATTTTTTTTTTGGACTTAGTCATTTTTCCGGCGTTTATCAGACTTTCAGATAGGGGAAATGTCAGTGAGCGTTCCGATTTCAGTTCCAGAGCGATTCGCCCAATGAGTACTTGATATTTAGTCGTTTTCAGCCAATTTTATGGATTTTTGAAAATTTCACTTTTTTGTGAAAATATCCACTAAATGAGGGAACAATATGTGTGAATGTAGCCCAGGAGAGTTCCTAATGTGTGTGGGTAGAATATATATCCCACGGGGGTAAAATTGAAAAAAGTTGAAAAAAATTTTTTTTCGTACTTAGTCATTTTTCCGGCGTTTATCAGACTTTCAGATAGGGCAAATGTCATTAAGCGTTCGGATTTCAGTTCCAGAGCGATTCGCCCAATGAGTCCTTGATATTTAGTCGTTTTCAGCCAATATTTTGGATTTTTGAAAATTTCACTTTTTTGTGAAAATATCCACTAAATGAGGGAATAATATGTGTGAGGGTACCCCAGGAGAGTTAGAAATGTGTGTGGGTAGAATATATATCCCACGGGGGTAAAATTGAAAAAAGTTGAAAACATTTTATTTTGGACTTAGTCATTTTTCCTGCGTTTATCAGACTTTCAGATAGGGGAAATGTCAGTGAGCATTCCATTTCAGTTCCAGAGCGATTCGCCCAATGAGATCTTGATATTTAGTCTTTTTCAGCCAATTTTATGGATTTTTGAAAATTTCACTTTTTTGTGAAAATATCCACTAAATGAGGGAACAATATGTGTGAATGTAGCCCAGGAGAGTTCCTAATGTGTGTGGGTAGAATATATATCCCACGGGGGTAAAATTGAAAAAAGTTGAAAAAATTTTTTTTTTGGACTTAGTCATTTTTCCGACGTTTATCAGACTTTCAGATAGGGGAAATGTCAGTGACCGTTCCGATTTCATTTCCAGAGCGATTCGCCCAATGAGTCCTTGATATTTAGTCTTTTTCAGCCAATTTTCTGGATTTTTGAAAATTTCACTTTTTTGTGAAAATATCCACTAAATGAGGGAATAATATGTGTGAGGGTACCCCAGGAGAGTTCCAAATGTGTGTGGGTAGAATATGTATCCCACGGGGGTAAAATTGAAAAAAGTTTAAAAAAATTTTTTTTTGGACTTAGTCATTTTTCTGGTGTTTATTAGACTTTCAGATAGGGTAAATGTCAGTGAGCGTTCCAATTTCAGTTCCAGAGCGATTCGCCCAATGAGTCCTTGATATTTAGTCGTTTTCAGCCAATTTTCGGGATTTTTGAAAATTTCACTTTTTTGTGAAAATATCCACTAAATGAGGGAATAATATGTGTGAGGGTACCCCAGGAGAGTTCCAAATGAGTGTGGGCAGAATATTTATCCCACGGGGGTAAAATTGAAAAGATTTGGAAAAAATTTTTTTTTGGACTTAGTCATTTTTCCGGCGTTTATCAGACTTTCACATAGGGTAAATGTCAGTGAGCGTTCCGATTTCAGTTCCAGAGCGATTCGCCCAAAGAGTCCTTGATATTTAGTCTTTTTCAGCCAATTTTCTGGATTTTTGAAAATTTCACTTTTTTGTGAAAATATCCACTAAATGAGGTAATAACATGTGTGAGGGTACCCCAGGAGAGTTCCAAATGTGTGTGGGTAGAATATATATCCCACGGGGGTAAAATTGAAAAAAGTTGAAAAAAATTTTTTTTTGGACTGTCATTTTTCCGGCGTTTATCAGACTTTCAGATAGGGCAAATGTCAGTGAGCGTTCCGATTTCAGTTCCAGAGCGATTCGCCCAATGAGTCCTTGATATTTAGTCGTTTTCAGCCAATTTTCTGGATTTTTGAAAATTTCACTTTTTTGTGAAAATATCCACTAAATGAGGGAATAATATGTGTGAGGGTACCCCAGGAGAGTTCCAAATGTGTGTGGGTAGAATATGTATCCCACGGGGGTAAAATTGAAAAAAGTTTAAAAAAATTTTTTTTTGGACTTAGTCATTTTTCTGGTGTTTATTAGACTTTCAGATAGGGTAAATGTCAGTGAGCGTTCCAATTTCAGTTCCAGAGCGATTCGCCCAATGAGTCCTTGATATTTAGTCGTTTTCAGCCAATTTTCGGGATTTTTGAAAATTTCACTTTTTTGTGAAAATATCCACTAAATGAGGGAATAATATGTGTGAGGGTACCCCAGGAGAGTTCCAAATGAGTGTGGGCAGAATATTTATCCCACGGGGGTAAAATTGAAAAGATTTGGAAAAAATTTTTTTTTGGACTTAGTCATTTTTCCGGCGTTTATCAGACTTTCACATAGGGTAAATGTCAGTGAGCGTTCCGATTTCAGTTCCAGAGCGATTCGCCCAAAGAGTCCTTGATATTTAGTCTTTTTCAGCCAATTTTCTGGATTTTTGAAAATTTCACTTTTTTGTGAAAATATCCACTAAATGAGGTAATAACATGTGTGAGGGTACCCCAGGAGAGTTCCAAATGTGTGTGGGTAGAATATATATCCCACGGGGGTAAAATTGAAAAAAGTTGAAAAAAATTTTTTTTTGGACTGTCATTTTTCCGGCGTTTATCAGACTTTCAGATAGGGCAAATGTCAGTGAGCGTTCCGATTTCAGTTCCAGAGCGATTCGCCCAATGAGTCCTTGATATTTAGTCGTTTTCAGCCAATTTTCTGGATTTTTGAAAATTTCACTTTTTTGTGAAAATATCCACTAAATGAGGGAATAATATGTGTGAGGGTACCCCAGGAGAGTTCCAAATGTGTGTGGGTAGAATATGTATCCCACGGGGGTAAAATTGAAAAAAGTTTAAAAAAATTTTTTTTTGGACTTAGTCATTTTTCTGGTGTTTATTAGACTTTCAGATAGGGTAAATGTCAGTGAGCGTTCCAATTTCAGTTCCAGAGCGATTCGCCCAATGAGTCCTTGATATTTAGTCGTTTTCAGCCAATTTTCGGGATTTTTGAAAATTTCACTTATTTGTGAAAATATCCACTAAATGAGGGAATAATATGTGTGAGGGTACCCCAGGAGAGTTCCAAATGAGTGTGGGCAGAATATTTATCCCACGGGGGTAAAATTGAAAAGATTTGGAAAAAATTTTTTTTTGGACTTAGTCATTTTTCCGGCGTTTATCAGACTTTCACATAGGGTAAATGTCAGTGAGCGTTCCGATTTCAGTTCCAGAGCGATTCGCCCAAAGAGTCCTTGATATTTAGTCTTTTTCAGCCAATTTTCTGGATTTTTGAAAATTTCACTTTTTTGTGAAAATATCCACTAAATGAGGTAATAACATGTGTGAGGGTACCCCAGGAGAGTTCCAAATGTGTGTGGGTAGAATATATATCCCACGGGGGTAAAATTGAAAAAAGTTGAAAAAAATTTTTTTTTGGACTGTCATTTTTCCGGCGTTTATCAGACTTTCAGATAGGGCAAATGTCAGTGAGCGTTCCGATTTCAGTTCCAGAGCGATTCGCCCAATGAGTCCTTGATATTTAGTCGTTTTCAGCCAATTTTCTGGATTTTTGAAAATTTCACTTTTTTGTGAAAATATCCACTAAATGAGGGAATAATATGTGTGAGGGTACCCCAGGAGAGTTCCAAATGTGTGTGGGCAGAATATTTATCCCACGGGGTAAAATTGAAAAAAGTTGCAAAAAAATTTTTTTTGGACTTAGTCATTTTTCCGGCGTTTATCAGACTTTCACATAGGGTAAATGTCAGTGAGCGTTCCGATTTCAGTTCCAGAGCGATTCGCCCAAAGAGTCCTTGATATTTAGTCTTTTTCAGCCAATTTTCTGGATTTTTGAAAATTTCACTTTTTTGTGAAAATATCCACTAAATGAGGTAATAACATGTGTGAGGGTACCCCAAGAGAGTTCCAAATGTGTGTGGGTAGAATATATGTCCCACGGGGGTAAAATTGAAAAAAGTTGAAAAATTTTTTTTTTGGACTTAGTCATTTTTCCTGCGTTTATCAGACTTTCAGATAGGGGAAATGTCAGTGAGCATTCCGATTTCAGTTCCAGAGCGCTTTGCCCAATGAGTCCTTGACATTTAGTCGTTTTCAGCCAATTTTCTGGATTTTTGAAAATTTCACTTTTTTGTGAAAATATCCACTAAATGAGGTAATAACATGTGTGAGGGTACCCCAGGAGAGTTCCAAATGTGTGTGGGTAGAATATATATCCCACGGGGGTAAAATTGAAAAAAGTTGAAAAAAATTTTTTTTTGGACTTAGTCATTTTTCCGGCGTTTATCAGACTTTCAGATAGGGCAAATGTCAGTGAGCGTTCCGATTTCAGTTCCAGAGCGATTCGCCCAATGAGTCCTTGATATTTAGTCGTTTTCAGCCAATTTTCGGGATTTTTGAAAATTTCACTTTTTTGTGAAAATATCTACTAAATGAGGGAATAATATGTGTGAGGGTACCCCAGGAGAGTTCCAAATGAGTGTGGGCAGAATATTTATCCCACGGGGGTAAAATTGAAAAGAGTTGGAAAAAATTTTTTTTTGGACTTAGTCATTTTTCCGGCGTTTATCAGACTTTCACATAGGGTAAATGTCAGTGAGCATTCCGATTTCAGTTCCAGAGCGATTCGCCCAAAGAGTCCTTGATATTTAGTCTTTTTCAGCCAATTTTCTGGATTTTTGAAAATTTCACTTTTTTGTGAAAATATCCACTAAATGAGGTAATAACATGTGTGAGGGTACCCCAGGAGAGTTCCAAATGTGTGTGGGTAGAATATATGTCCCACGGGGGTAAAATTGAAAAAAGTTGAAAAATTTTTTTTTTGGACTTAGTCATTTTTCCTGCGTTTATCAGACTTTCAGATAGGGGAAATGTCAGTGAGCATTCCGATTTCAGTTCCAGAGCGATTCGCCCAATGAGTCCTTGATATTTAGTCGTTTTCAGCCAATTTTCTGGATTTTTGAAAATTTCACTTTTTTGTGAAAATATCCACTAAATGAGGGAATAATATGTGTGAGGGTACCCCAGGAGAGTTCCAAATGTGTGTGGGTAGAATATATATCCCACGGGGGTAAAATTGAAAAAAAGTTGAAAACATTTTATTTTGGACTTAGTCATTTTTCCTGCGTTTATCAGACTTTCAGATAGGGGAAATGTCAGTGAGCATTCCATTTCAGTTCCAGAGCGATTCGCCCAATGAGATCTTGATATTTAGTCTTTTTCAGCCAATTTTATGGATTTTTGAAAATTTCACTTTTTTGTGAAAATATCCACTAAATGAGGGAACAATATGTGTGAATGTAGCCCAGGAGAGTTCCTAATGTGTGTGGGTAGAATATATATCCCACGGGGGTAAAATTGAAAAAAGTTGAAAAAAATTTTTTTTTTGGACTTAGTCATTTTTCCGACGTTTATCAGACTTTCAGATAGGGGAAATGTCAGTGACCATTCCGATTTCATTTCCAGAGCGATTCGCCCAATGAGTCCTTGATATTTAGTCTTTTTCAGCCAATTTTCTGGATTTTTGAAAATTTCACTTTTTTGTGAAAATATCCACTAAATGAGGGAATAATATGTGTGAGGGTACCCCAGGAGAGTTCCAAATGTGTGTGGGCAGAATATTTATCCCACGGGGGTAAAATTGAAAAAAGTTGCAAAAAATTTTTTTTTGGACTTAGTCATTTTTCCTGCGTTTATCAGACTTTCAGATAGGGGAAATGTCAGTGAGCATTCCGATTTCAGTTCCAGAGCGCTTTGCCCAATGAGTCCTTGACATTTAGTCGTTTTCAGCCAATTTTCTGGATTTTTGAAAATTTCACTTTTTTGTGAAAATATCCACTAAATGAGGTAATAACATGTGTGAGGGTACCCCAGGAGAGTTCCAAATGTGTGTGGGTAGAATATATATCCCACGGGGGTAAAATTGAAAAAAGTTGAAAAAAATTTTTTTTTGGACTTAGTCATTTTTCCGGCGTTTATCAGACTTTCACATAGGGTAAATGTCAGTGAGCGTTCCGATTTCAGTTCCAGAGCGATTCGCCCAAAGAGTCCTTGATATTTAGTCTTTTTCAGCCATTTTTCTGGATTTTTGAAAATTTCACTTTTTTGTGAAAATATCCACTAAATGAGGTAATAACATGTGTGAGGGTACCCCAGGAGAGTTCCAAATGTGTGTGGGTAGAATATATATTGCTCGGGGATAAAATTGAAAAAAGTTGAAAAATTTTTTTTTTCGTACTTAGTCATTTTTCCGGCGTTTATCAGACTTTCAGATAGGGCAAATGTCATTAAGCGTTCGGATTTCAGTTCCAGAGCGATTCGCCCAATGAGTCCTTGATATTTAGTCGTTTTCAGCCAATATTTTGGATTTTTGAAAATTTCACTTTTTTGTGAAAATATCCACTAAATGAGGGAATAATATGTGTGAGGGTACCCCAGGAGAGTTAGAAATGTGTGTGGGTAGAATATATATCCCACGGGGGTAAAATTGAAAAAAGTTGAAAACATTTTATTTTGGACTTAGTCATTTTTCCTGCGTTTATCAGACTTTCAGATAGGGGAAATGTCAGTGAGCATTCCATTTCAGTTCCAGAGCGATTCGCCCAATGAGATCTTGATATTTAGTCTTTTTCAGCCAATTTTATGGATTTTTGAAAATTTCACTTTTTTGTGAAAATATCCACTAAATGAGGGAACAATATGTGTGAATGTAGCCCAGGAGAGTTCCTAATGTGTGTGGGTAGAATATATATGCCACGGGGGTAAAATTGAAAAAAGTTGAAAAAATTTTTTTTTTGGACTTAGTCATTTTTCCGATGTTTATCAGACTTTCAGATAGGGGAAATGTCAGTGACCGTTCCGATTTCATTTCCAGAGCGATTCGCCCAATGAGTCCTTGATATTTAGTCTTTTTAAGCCAATTTTCTGGATTTTTGAAAATTTAACTTTTTTGTGAAAATATCCACTAAATGAGGGAATAATATGTGTGAGGGTACCCCAGGAGAGTTCCAAATGTGTGTGGGTAGAATATGTATCCCACGGGGGTAAAATTGAAAAAAGTTTAAAAAAATTTTTTTTTGGACTTAGTCATTTTTCTGGTGTTTATTAGACTTTCAGATAGGGTAAATGTCAGTGAGCGTTCCAATTTCAGTTCCAGAGCGATTCGCCCAATGAGTCCTTGATATTTAGTCGTTTTCAGCCAATTTTCGGGATTTTTGAAAATTTCACTTTTTTGTGAAAATATCCACTAAATGAGGGAATAATATGTGTGAGGGTACCCCAGGAGAGTTCCAAATGAGTGTGGGCAGAATATTTATCCCACGGGGGTAAAATTGAAAAGAGTTGGAAAAAATTTTTTTTTGGACTTAGTCATTTTTCCGGCGTTTATCAGACTTTCACATAGGGTAAATGTCAGTGAGCGTTCCGATTTCAGTTCCAGAGCGATTCGCCCAAAGAGTCCTTGATATTTAGTCTTTTTCAGCCAATTTTCTGGATTTTTGAAAATTTCACTTTTTTGTGAAAATATCCACTAAATGAGGTAATAACATTTGTGAGGGTACCCCAGGAGAGTTCCAAATGTGTGTGGGTAGAATATATGTCCCACGGGGGTAAAATTGAAAAAAGTTGAAAAATTTTTTTTTTGGACTTAGTCATTTTTCCTGCGTTTATCAGACTTTCAGATAGGGGAAATGTCAGTGAGCATTCCGATTTCAGTTCACGAGCGCTTTGCCCAATGAGTCCTTGACATTTAGTCGTTTTCAGCCAATTTTCTGGATTTTTGAAAATTTCACTTTTTTGTGAAAATATCCACTAAATGAGGTAATAACATGTGTGAGGGTACCCCAGGAGAGTTCCAAATGTGTGTGGGTAGAATATATATCCCACGGGGGTAAAATTGAAAAAAGTTGAAAAAAATTTTTTTTTGGACTTAGTCATTTTTCCGGCGTTTATCAGACTTTCAGATAGGGCAAATGTCAGTGAGCGTTCCGATTTCAGTTCCAGAGCGATTCGCCCAATGAGTCCTTGATATTTAGTCGTTTTCAGCCAATTTTCTGGATTTTTGAAAATTTCACTTTTTTGTGAAAATATCCACTAAATGAGGTAATAACATGTGTGAGGGTACCCCAGGAGAGTTCCAAATGTGTGTGGGTAGAATATATATCCCACGGGGGTAAAATTGAAAAAAGTTGCAAAAAATTTTTTTTTGGACTTAGTCATTTTTCCGGCGTTTATCAGACTTTCACATAGGGTAAATGTCAGTGAGCGTTCCGATTTCAGTTCCAGAGCGATTCGCCCAAAGAGTCCTTGATATTTAGTCTTTTTCAGCCAATTTTCTGGATTTTTGAAAATTTCACTTTTTTGTGAAAATATCCACTAAATGAGGTAATAACATGTGTGAGGGTACCCCAAGAGAGTTCCAAATGTGTGTGGGTAGAATATATGTCCCACGGGGGTAAAATTGAAAAAAGTTGAAAAATTTTTTTTTTGGACTTAGTCATTTTTCCTGCGTTTATCAGACTTTCAGATAGGGGAAATGTCAGTGAGCATTCCGATTTCAGTTCCAGAGCGCTTTGCCCAATGAGTCCTTGACATTTAGTCGTTTTCAGCCAATTTTCTGGATTTTTGAAAATTTCACTTTTTTGTGAAAATATCCACTAAATGAGGTAATAACATGTGTGAGGGTACCCCAGGAGAGTTCCAAATGTGTGTGGGTAGAATATATATCCCACGGGGGTAAAATTGAAAAAAGTTGAAAAAAATTTTTTTTTGGACTTAGTCATTTTTCCGGCGTTTATCAGACTTTCAGATAGGGCAAATGTCAGTGAGCGTTCCGATTTCAGTTCCAGAGCGATTCGCCCAAAGAGTCCTTGATATTTAGTCGTTTTCAGCCAATTTTCTGGATTTTTGAAAATTTCACTTTTTTGTGAAAATATCCACTAAATGAGGTAATAACATGTGTGAGGGTACCCCAAGAGAGTTCCAAATGTGTGTGGGTAGAATATATGTCCCACGGGGGTAAAATTGAAAAAAGTTGAAAAATTTTTTTTTTGGACTTAGTCATTTTTCCTGCGTTTATCAGACTTTCAGATAGGGGAAATGTCAGTGAGCGTTCCGATTTCAGTTCCAGAGCGCTTTGCCCAATGAGTCCTTGACATTTAGTCGTTTTCAGCCAATTTTCTGGATTTTTGAAAATTTCACTTTTTTGTGAAAATATCCACTAAATGAGGGAATAATATGTGTGAGGGTACCCCAGGAGAGTTCCAAATGTGTGTGGGCAGAATATTTATCCCACGGGGGTAAAATTGAAAAAAGTTGCAAAAAATTTTTTTTTGGACTTAGTCATTTTTCTGGCGTTTATCAGACTTTAAGATAGGGGAAATGTCAGTGAGCGTTCCGATTTCAGTTCCAGAACAATTCGCCCAATGAGTCCTTGATATTTAGTCGTTTTCAGCCAATTTTCTGGATTTTTGAAAATTTCACTTTTTTGTGAAAATATCCACTAAATGAGGGAATAATATGTGTGAGGGTACCCCAGGAGAGTTCCAAATGTTTGTGGGTAGAATATATATCCCACGGGGGTAAAATTGAAAAAAGTCTAAAAAAATTTTTTTTTGGACTTAGTCATTTTTCCGGCGTTTATCAGACTTTCAGACAGGGGAAATGTCAGTGAGCGTTCCGATTTCAGTTCTTGAGCGATTCGCCCAATGAGTCCTTGATACTTAGTCATTTTCAGCCAATTTTCTGGATTTTTGAAAATTTCACTTCTTTGTGAAAATATCCACTAAATGAGGGAATAATATGTGTGAGGGTACCCCAGGAGAGATCCAAATGTGTGTGGGTAGAATATATATCCCACGGGTTTAAAATTGAAAAAAGTTGAAAAAAATTTTTTTTTGGACTTAGTCATTTTTCCGGCGTTTATCAAACTTTCAGATAGGGGAAATGTCAGTGAGCGTTCCGATTTCAGTTCCAGAGCGATTCGCCCAATGAGTCCTTGTTATTTAGTTGTTTTCAGCCAATTTTCTGGACTTTTGAAAATTTCACTTTTTTGTGAAAATATCCACTAAATGAGGGAATAATATGTGTGAGGTTACCCCAGGAGAGTTCTAAATGTGTGTGGGAAGAATATATATCCCACGGGGGTAAAATTGAAAAAAGTTGAAAAAATTTTTTTTTTGGACTTAGTCATTTTTCCGGCGTTTATCAGACTTTCAGATAGGGGAAATGTCAGTGAGCGTTCCGATTTCAGTTCTAGAGCGATTCGCCCAATGAGTCCTTGTTATTTAGTCTTTTTCAGCCAATTTTATGGATTTTTGATAATTTCACTTTTTTGTGAAAATATCCACTAAATGAGGGAATAATATGTGTGAGGGTACCCCAGGAGAGTTCCAAATGTGTGTGGGTAGAATATATATCCCACGGGTGTAAAATTGAAAAAAGTTGAAAAAATTTTTTTTTGGGACTTATTCATTTTTCCGGTGTTTATCAGACTTTCAGATAGGGCAAATGTCAGTGAGCGTTCCGATTTCAGTTCCAGAGCGATTCGCCCAATGAGTCCTTGATATTTAGTCGTTTTCAGCCAATTTTCTGGATTTTTGAAAATTTCACTTTTTTGTGAAAATATCCACTAAATGAGGGAATAATATGTGTGAGGGTACCCCAGGAGAGTTCCAAATGTGTGTGGGTAGAATATATATCCCACGGGGGTAAAATTGAAAAAAGTTGAAAAAAATTTTTTTTTGGACTTAGTCATTTTTCCGGCGTTTATCAGACTTTCAGATAGGGGAAATGTCAGTGAGCGTTCCGATTTCAGTTCTTGAGCGATTCGCCCAATGAGTCCTTGATACTTAGTCGTTTTCAGCCAATTTTCTGGATTTTTGAAAATTTCACTTCTTTGTGAAAATATCCACTAAATGAGGGAATAATATGTGTGAGGGTACCCCAGGAGAGTTCTAAATGTGTGTGGGAAGAATATATATCCCACGGGGGTAAAATTGAAAAAAGTCTAAAAAAATTTTTTTTTTGGACTTAGTCATTTTTCTGGCGTTTATCAGACTTTAAGATAGGGGAAATGTCAGTGAGCATTCCCATTTCAGTTCCAGAGCGATTCGCCCAATGAGTCTTTGATATTTAGTCGTTTTCAGCCAATTTTCTGGATTTTTGAAAATTTCACTTTTTTGTGAAAATATCCACTAAATGAGGGAATAATATGTGTGAGGGTACCCCAGGAGAGTTCCAAATGTGTGTGGGTAGAATATATATCCCACGGGGGTAAAATTGAAAAAAGTTGAAAAAAATTTTTTTTTGGACTTAGTCATTTTTCCGGCGTTTATCAGACTTTCAGATAGGGGAAATGTCAGTGAGCGTTCTGATTTCAGTTCCAGAGCGATTCACCCAATGAGTCCTTGTTATTTAGTTGTTTTCAGCCAATTTTCTGGATTTTTGAAAATTTCACTTTTTTGTGAAAATATCCACTAAATGAGGGAATAATATGTGTGAGGGTACCCCAGGAGAGTTCCAAATGTGTGTGGGTAGAATATATATCCCAAGGGGGTAAAATTGAAAAAAGTCTAAAATAATTTTTTTTTGGGACTTCGTCATTTTTCCGGCGTTTATCAGACTTTCAGATAGGGGAAATGTCAGTGAGCGTTCCGATTTCAGTTCCAGAGCGATTCGCCCAATGAGTCCTTGATACTTAGTCGTTTTCAGCCAATTTTCTGGATTTTTGAAAATTTCACTTCTTTGTGAAAATATCCACTAAATGAGGGAATAATATGTGTGAGGGTACCCCAGGAGAGTTCCAAATGTTTGTGGGTAGAATATATATCCCACGGGGGTAAAATTGAAAAAAGTCTAAAAAAATTTTTTTTTGGACTTAGTAATTTTTCTGGTGTTTATCAGACTTTCAGACAGGGGAAATGTCAGTGAGCGTTCCGATTTCAGTTCTTGAGTGATTCGCCCAATGAGTCCTTGATACTTAGTCATTTTCAGCCAATTTTCTGGATTTTTGAAAATTTCACTTCTTTGTGAAAATATCCACTAAATGAGGGAATAATATGTGTGAGGGTACCCCAGGAGAGTTCCAAATGTATGTGGATAGAATATATATCCCACGGGGGTAAAATTGAAAAAAGTCTAAAAAAATTTTTTTGGGGAATTAGTCATTTTTCTGGCGTTTATCAGACTTTAAGATAGGGGAAATGTCAGTGAGCATTCCCATTTCAGTTCCAGAGCGATTCGCCCAATGAGTCTTTGATATTTAGTCGTTTTCAGCCAATTTTCTGGATTTTTGAAAATTTCACTTTTTTGTGAAAATATCCACTAAATGAGGGAATAATATGTGTGAGGGTACCGAAGGAGAGTTCCAAATTTGTGTGGGTAGAATATATATCCCACGGGGGTAAAATTGAAAAAAGTTGAAAAAATTTTTTTTTTGGACTTAGTCATTTTTCCGGCGTTTATCAGACTTTCAGATAGGGCAAATGTCAGTGAGCGTTCCGATTTCAGTTCCAGATCAATTCGCCCAATGAGTCTTTGATATTTAGTCGTTTTCAGCCAATTTTCTGGATTTTTAAAAATGTCACTTTTTTGTGAAGATATCCACTAAATGAGGGAATAATATGTGTGAGGGTACCCCAGGAGAGTTGCAAATGTGTGTGGGTAGAATATATATCCCACGGGGGTAAAATTGAAAAAAGTCTAAAAAAATTTTTTTTTGGACTTAGTAATTTTTCCGGTGTTTATCAGACTTTCAGACAGGGGAAATGTCAGTGAGCGTTCCGATTTCAGTTCTTGAGTGATTCGCCCAATGAGTCCTTGATACTTAGTCATTTTCAGCCAATTTTCTGGATTTTTGAAAATTTCACTTCTTTGTGAAAATATCCACTAAATGAGGGAATAATATGTGTGAGGGTACCCCAGGAGAGTTCCAAATGTATGTGGATAGAATATATATCCCACGGGGGTAAAATTGAAAAAAGTCTAAAAAAAATTTTTTGGGGAATTAGTCATTTTTCTGGCGTTTATCAGACTTTAAGATAGGGGAAATGTCAGTGAGCATTCCCATTTCAGTTCCAGAGCGATTCGCCCAATGAGTCTTTGATATTTAGTCGTTTTCAGCCAATTTTCTGGATTTTTGAAAATTTCACTTTTTTGTGAAAATATCCACTAAATGAGGGAATAATATGTGTGAGGGTACCGAAGGAGAGTTCCAAATTTGTGTGGGTAGAATATATATCCCACGGGGGTAAAATTGAAAAAAGTTGAAAAAATTTTTTTTTTGGACTTAGTCATTTTTCCGGCGTTTATCAGACTTTCAGATAGGGCAAATGTCAGTGAGCGTTCCGATTTCAGTTCCAGATCAATTCGCCCAATGAGTCTTTGATATTTAGTCGTTTTCAGCCAATTTTCTGGATTTTTGAAAATGTCACTTTTTTGTGAAGATATCCACTAAATGAGGGAATAATATGTGTGAGGGTACCCCAGGAGAGTTGCAAATGTGTGTGGGTAGAATATATATCCCACGGGGGTAAAATTGAAAAAAGTCTAAAAAAATTTTTTTTTGGACTTAGTCATTTTTCCGGCGTTTATCAGACTTCAGATAGGGGAAATGTCAGTGAGCGTTCCGATTTTAGTTCTAGAGCGATTCGCCCAATGAGTCCTTGTTGTTTAGTCTTTTTCAGCCAATTTTCTTGATTTTTGAAAATTTCACTTTTTTGTGAAAATATCCACTAAATTAGGGAATAATATGTATGAGGGTACCCCAGGAGAGTTCCAAATGTGTGTGGGTAGAATATATATCCCACGTGGGTAAAATTGAAAAAAGTTGAAAAAAATTTTTTTTTGGACTTAGTCATTTTTCTGGCGTTTATCAGACTTTAAGATAGGGGAAATGTCAGTGAGCATTCCCATTTCAGTTCCAGAGCGATTCGCCCAATGAGTCTTTGATATTTAGTCGTTTTCAGCCAATTTTCTGGATTTTTGAAAATTTCACTTTTTTGTGAAAATATCCACTAAATGAGGGAATAATATGTGTGAGGGTACCGAAGGAGAGTTCCAAATTTGTGTGGGTAGAATATATATCCCACGGGTGTAAAATTGAAAAAAGTTGAAAAAAATTTTTTTTGGGACTTAGTCATTTTTCCGGCGTTTATCAGACTTTCAGATAGGGGAAATGTCAGTGAGCGTTCCGATTTCAGTTCCAGAGCGATTCGCCCAATGAGTCCTTGTTATTTAGTTGTTTTCAGCCAATTTTCTGGACTTTTGAAAATTTCACTTTTTTGTGAAAATATCCACTAAATGAGGGAATAATATGTGTGAGGTTACCCCAGGAGAGTTCTAAATGTGTGTGGGAAGAATATATATCCCACGGGGGTAAAATTGAAAAAAGTTGAAAAAATTTTTTTTTTGGACTTAGTCATTTTTCCGGCATTTATCAGACTTTCAGATAGGGGAAATGTCAGTGAGCGTTCCGATTTCAGTTCCAGAGCGATTCGCCCAATGAGTCCTTGATACTTAGTCATTTTCAGCCAATTTTCTGGATTTTTGAAAATTTCACTTCTTTGTGAAAATATCCACTAAATGAGGGAATGATATGTGTGAGGGTACCCCAGGAGAGTTCCAAATGTGTGTGGGTAGAATATATATCCCACGGGGGTAAAATTGAAAAAAGTTGAAACAAATTTTTTTTTGGACTTAGTCATTTTTCCGGCGTTTATCATACTTTCAGATAGGGGAAATGTCAGTGAGTGTTCCGATTTCAGTTCCAGAGCGATTCACCCAATGAGTCCTTGTTATTTAGTTGTTTTCAGCCAATTTTCTGGATTTTTGAAAATTTCACTTTTTTGTGAAAATATCCACTAAATGAGGGAATAATATGTGTGAGGGTACCGAAGGAGAGTTCCAAATTTGTGTGGGTAGAATATATATCCCACGGGTGTAAAATTGAAAAAAGTTGAAAAAATTTTTTTTTGGGACTTATTCATTTTTCCGGCGTTTATCAGACTTTCAGATAGGGGAAATGTCAGTGAGCGTTCCGATTTCAGTTCCAGAGCGATTCGCCCCAATGAGTCCTTGTTATTTAGTTGTTTTCAGCCAATTTTCTGGACTTTTGAAAATTTCACTTTTTTGTGAAAATATCCACTAAATGAGGGAATAATATGTGTGAGGGTACCGAAGGAGAGTTCCAAATTTGTGTGGGTAGAATATATATCCCACGGGGGTAAAATTGAAAAAAGTTGCAAAAAATTTTTTTGGGGACTTATTCATTTTTCCGGTGTTTATCAGACTTTCAGATAGGGCAAATGTCAGTGAGCGTTCCGATTTCAGTTCCAGAGCGATTCGCCCAATGAGTCCTTGATATTTAGTCGTTTTCAGCCAATTTTCTGGATTTTTGAAAATGTCACTTCTTTGTGAAAATATCCACTAAATGAGGGAATAATATGTGTGAGGGTACCCCAGGAGAGTTCTAAATATGTGTGGGTAGAATATATATCCCACGGGGGTAAAATTGAAAAAAGTCTAAAAAAATTTTTTTTTGGACTTAGTCATTTTTCCGGCGTTTATCAGACTTTCAGATAGGGGAAATGTCTGTGAGCGTTCCGATTTTAGTTCCAGAGCGATTCGCCCAATGAGACCTTGTTATTTAGTTGTTTTCAGCCAATTTTCTGGATTTTTGAAAATTTCACTTTTTTGTGAAAATATCCACTAAATGAGGGAATAATATGTGTGAGGGTACCGAAGGAGAGTTCCAAATTTGTGTGGGTAGAATATATATCCCACGGGGGTAAAATTGAAAAAAGTTGCAAAAAATTTTTTTTGGTACTTATTCATTTTTCCGGTGTTTATCAGACTTTCAGATAGGGCAAATGTCAGTGAGCATTCCAATTTCAGTTCCAGAGCGATTCGCCCAATGAGTCCTTGATATTTAGTCGTTTTCAGCCAATTTTCTGGATTTTTGAAAATTTCACTTTTTTGTGAAAATATCCACTAAATGAGGGAATAATATGTGTGAGGGTACCCCAGGAGAGTTCCAAATGTGTGTGGGTAGAATATATATCCCACGGGGGTAAAATTGAAAAAAGTTGAAAACAATTTTTTTTTGGACTTAGTCATTTTTCCGGCGTTTATCAGACTTTCAGATAGGGGAAATGTCAGTGAGCGTTCCGATTTCAGTTCTTGAGCGATTCGCCCAATGAGTCCTTGATACTTAGTCGTTTTCAGCCAATTTTCCGGATTTTTGAAAATTTCACTTCTTTATGAAAATATCCACTAAATGAGGGAATAATATGTGTGAGGGTACCCCAGGAGAGTTCCAAATGTGTGTGGGTAGAATATATATCCCACGGGGGTAAAATTGAAAAAAGTCTAAAAAAATTTTTTTTTGGACTTAGTCATTTTTCCGGCGTTTATCAGACTTCAGATAGGGGAAATGTCAGTGAGCGTTCCGATTTTAGTTCTAGAGCGATTCGCCCAATGAGTCCTTGTTGTTTAGTCTTTTTCAGCCAATTTTCTTGATTTTTGAAAATTTCACTTTTTTGTGAAAATATCCACTAAATTAGGGAATAATATGTATGAGGGTACCCCAGGAGAGTTCCAAATGTGTGTGGGTAGAATATATATCCCACGTGGGTAAAATTGAAAAAAGTTGAAAAAAATTTTTTTTTTGGACTTAGTCATTTTTCTGGCGTTTATCAGACTTTAAGATAGGGGAAATGTCAGTGAGCATTCCCATTTCAGTTCCAGAGCGATTCGCCCAATGAGTCTTTGATATTTAGTCGTTTTCAGCCAATTTTCTGGATTTTTGAAAATTTCACTTTTTTGTGAAAATATCCACTAAATGAGGGAATAATATGTGTGAGGGTACCGAAGGAGAGTTCCAAATTTGTGTGGGTAGAATATATATCCCACGGGTGTAAAATTGAAAAAAGTTGAAAAAAATTTTTTTTGGGACTTAGTCATTTTTCCGGCGTTTATCAGACTTTCAGATAGGGGAAATGTCAGTGAGCGTTCCGATTTCAGTTCCAGAGCGATTCGCCCAATGAGTCCTTGTTATTTAGTTGTTTTCAGCCAATTTTCTGGACTTTTGAAAATTTCACTTTTTTGTGAAAATATCCACTAAATGAGGGAATAATATGTGTGAGGTTACCCCAGGAGAGTTCTAAATGTGTGTGGGAAGAATATATATCCCACGGGGGTAAAATTGAAAAAAGTTGAAAAAATTTTTTTTTTGGACTTAGTCATTTTTCCGGCATTTATCAGACTTTCAGATAGGGGAAATGTCAGTGAGCGTTCCGATTTCAGTTCCAGAGCGATTCGCCCAATGAGTCCTTGATACTTAGTCATTTTCAGCCAATTTTCTGGATTTTTGAAAATTTCACTTCTTTGTGAAAATATCCACTAAATGAGGGAATGATATGTGTGAGGGTACCCCAGGAGAGTTCCAAATGTGTGTGGGTAGAATATATATCCCACGGGGGTAAAATTGAAAAAAGTTGAAACAAATTTTTTTTTGGACTTAGTCATTTTTCCGGCGTTTATCAGACTTTCAGATAGGGGAAATGTCAGTGAGTGTTCCGATTTCAGTTCCAGAGCGATTCACCCAATGAGTCCTTGTTATTTAGTTGTTTTCAGCCAATTTTCTGGATTTTTGAAAATTTCACTTTTTTGTGAAAATATCCACTAAATGAGGGAATAATATGTGTGAGGGTACCGAAGGAGAGTTCCAAATTTGTGTGGGTAGAATATATATCCCACGGGTGTAAAATTGAAAAAAGTTGAAAAAATTTTTTTTTGGGACTTATTCATTTTTCCGGCGTTTATCAGACTTTCAGATAGGGGAAATGTCAGTGAGCGTTCCGATTTCAGTTCCAGAGCGATTCGCCCCAATGAGTCCTTGTTATTTAGTTGTTTTCAGCCAATTTTCTGGACTTTTGAAAATTTCACTTTTTTGTGAAAATATCCACTAAATGAGGGAATAATATGTGTGAGGGTACCGAAGGAGAGTTCCAAATTTGTGTGGGTAGAATATATATCCCACGGGGGTAAAATTGAAAAAAGTTGCAAAAAATTTTTTTGGGGACTTATTCATTTTTCCGGTGTTTATCAGACTTTCAGATAGGGCAAATGTCAGTGAGCGTTCCGATTTCAGTTCCAGAGCGATTCGCCCAATGAGTCCTTGATATTTAGTCGTTTTGAGCCAATTTTCTGGATTTTTGAAAATTTCACTTCTTTGTGAAAATATCCACTAAATGAGGGAATAATATGTGTGAGGTTACCCCAGGAGAGTTCTAAATATGTGTGGGAAGAATATATATCCCACGGGGGTAAAATTGAAAAAAGTTGAAAAATTTTTTTTTTTGGACTTAGTCATTTTTCCGGCATTTATCAGACTTTCAGATAGGGGAAATGTCAGTGAGCGTTCCGATTTCAGTTCTAGAGCGATTCGCCCAATGAGTCCTTGTTATTTAGTCTTTTTCAGCCAATTTTCTGGATTTTTGAAAATTTCACTTTTTTGTGAAAATATCCACTAAATGAGGGAATAATATGTGTGAGGGTACCGAAGGAGAGTTCCAAATTTGTGTGGGTAGAATATATATCCCTCGGGTGTAAAATTGAAAAAAGTTGCAAAAAATTTTTTTTGCGACTTAGTCATTTTTCCGGCGTTTATCAGACTTTCAGATAGGGGAAATGTCAGTGAGCATTCCGATTTCAGTTCCAGAGCGATTCGCCCAATGAGTCCTTGTTATTTAGTCTTTTTCAGCCAATTTTCTGGATTTTTGAAAATTTCACTTTTTTGTGAAAATATCCACTAAATGAGGGAATAATATGTATGAGGGTACCCCAGGAGAGTTCCAAATGTGTGTGGGTAGAATATATATCCCACGGGGGTAAAATTGAAAAAAGTTGAAAAAAATTTTTTTTTGGACTTATTCATTTTTCTGGCGTTTATCAGACTTTAAGATAGGGGAAATATCAGTGAGCATTCCCATTTCAGTTCCAGATCAATTCGCCCAATGAGTATTTGATATTTAGTCGTTTTCAGCCAATTTTCTGGATTTTTGAAAATTTCACTTTTTTGTGAAAATATCCACTAAATGAGGGAATAATATGTGTGAGGGTACCCCAGGAGAGTTCCAAATGTGTGTGGGTAGAATATATATCCCACGGGGGTAAAATTGAAAAAAGTCTAAAAAAATTTTTTTTTGGACTTAGTCATTTTTCCGGCGTTTATCAGACTTTCAGATAGGGGAAATGTTTGTGAGCGTTCCAATTTTAGTTGCAGAGCGATTCGCCCATTGAGACCTTGTTATTTAGTTGTTTTCAGCCAATTTTCTGGATTTTTCAAAATTTCACTTCTTTGTGAAAATATCCACTAAATGAGGGAATGATATGTGTGAGGGTACCCCAGGAGAGTTCCAAATGTGTGTGGGTAGAATATATATCCCACGGGGGTAAAATTGAAAAAAGTTGAAACAAATTTTTTTTTGGACTTAGTCATTTTTCCGGCGTTTATCAGAGTTTCAGATAGGGGAAATGTCAGTGAGTGTTCCGATTTCAGTTCCAGAGCGATTCGCCCAATGAGTCCTTGTTATTTAGTTGTTTTCAGCCAATTTTCTGGATTTTTGAAAATTTCACTTTTTTGTGAAAATATCCACTAAATGAGGGAATAATATGTGTGAGGGTACCCCAGGAGAGTTCCAAATTTGTGTGGGTAGAATATATATCCCACGGGTGTAAAATTGAAAAAAGTTGAAAAAATTTTTTTTTGGGACTTATTCATTTTTCCGGTGTTTATCACACTTTCAGATAGGGCAAATGTCAGTGAGCGTTCCGATTTCAGTTCCAGAGCGATTCGCCCAATGAGTCCTTGATATTTAGTCGTTTTCAGCCAATTTTCTGGATTTTTGAAAATTTCACTTTTTTGTGAAAATATCCACTAAATGAGGGAATAATATGTGTGAGGGTACCCCAGGAGAGTTCCAAATGTGTGTGGGTAGAATATATATCCCACGGGGGTAAAATTGAAAAAAGTTGAAAAAAATTTTTTTTTGGACTTAGTCATTTTTCCGGCGTTTATCAGACTTTCAGATAGGGGAAATGTCAGTGAGCGTTCCGATTTCAGTTCCAGAGCGATTCGCCCAATGAGTCCTTTTTATTTAGTTGTTTTCAGCCAATTTTCTGGACTTTTGAAAATTTCACTTTTTTGTGAAAATATCCACTAAATGAGGGAATAATATGTGTGAGGTTACCCCAGGAGAGTTCTAAATGTGTGTGGGAAGAATATATATCCCACGGGGGTAAAATTGAAAAAAGTTGAAAAAATTTTTTTTTTGGACTTATTCATTTTTCTGGCGTTTATCAGACTTTAAGATAGGGGAAATGTCAGTGAGCATTCCCATTTCAGTTCCAGATCAATTCGCCCAATGAGTCTTTGATATTTAGTCGTTTTCAGCCAATTTTCTGGATTTTTGAAAATTTCACTTTTTTGTGAAAATATCCACTAAATGAGGGAATAATATGTGTGAGGGTACCTCAGGAGAGTTCCAAATGTGTGTGGGTAGAATATATATCCCACGGGGGTAAAATTGAAAAAAGTCTAAAAAAATTTTTTTTTGGACTTAGTCATTTTTCCGGCGTTTATCAGACTTTCAGATAGGGGAAATGTTTGTGAGCGTTCCGATTTTAGTTCCAGAGCGATTCGCCCAATGAGACCTTGTTATTTAGTTGTTTTCAGCCAATTTTCTGGATTTTTGAAAATTTCACTTTTTTGTGAAAATATCCACTAAATGAGGGAATAATATGTATGAGGGTACCCCAGGAGAGTTCCAAATGTGTGTGGGTAGAATATATATCCCACGGGGGTAAAATTGAAAAAAGTTGAAAAAAATTTTTTTTTGGACTTAGTCATTTTTCTGGCGTTTATCAGACTTTAAGATAGGGGAAATATCAGTGAGCATTCCCATTTCAGTTCCAGATCAATTCGCCCAATGAGTCTTTGATATTTAGTCGTTTTCAGCCAATTTTCTGGATTTTTGAAAATTTCACTTTTTTGTGAAAATATCCACTAAATGAGGGAATAATATGTGTGAGGGTACCCCAGGAGAGTTCCAAATGTGTGTGGGTAGAATATATATCCCACGGGTGTAAAATTGAAAAAAGTTGAAAAAAATTTTTTTTGGGACTTATTCATTTTTCCGGTGTTTATCAGACTTTCAGATAGGGCAAATGTCAGTGAGCGTTCCGATTTCAGTTCCAGAGCGATTCGCCCAATGAGTCCTTGATATTTAGTCGTTTTCAGCCAATTTTCTGGATTTTTGAAAATTTCACTTTTTTGTGAAAATATCCACTAAATGAGGGAATAATATGTGTGAGGGTACCCCAGGAGAGTTCCAAATGTGTGTGGGTAGAATAAATATCCCACGGGGGTAAAATTGAAAAAAGTTGAAAAAAATTTTTTTTTGGACTTAGTCATTTTTCCGGCGTTTATCAGACTTTCAGATAGGGGAAATGTCAGTGAGCGTTCCGATTTCAGTTCTTGAGCGATTCGCCCTATGAGTCCTTGATACTTAGTCGTTTTCAGCCAATTTTCTGGATTTTTGAAAATTTCACTTCTTTGTGAAAATATCCACTAAATGAGGGAATAATATGTGTGAGGGTACCCCAGGAGAGTTCCAAATGTGTGTGGGTAGAATATATATCCCACGGGGGTAAAATTGAAAAAAGTCTAAAAAAATTTTTTTTTGGACTTAGTCATTTTTCCGGCGTTTATCAGACTTTCAGATAGGGGAAATGTCAGTGAGCGTTCCGATTTTAGTTCTAGAGCGATTCGCCCAATGAGTCCTTGTTATTTAGTCTTTTTCAGCCAATTTTCTTGATTTTTGAAAATTTCACTTTTTTGTGAAAATATCCACTAAATTAGGGAATAATATGTATGAGGGTACCCCAGGAGAGTTCCAAATTTGTGTGGGTAGAATATATATCCCACGGGGGTAAAATTGAAAAAAGTTGCAAAAAATTTTTTTTGGGACTTATTCATTTTTCCGGTGTTTATCAGACTTTCAGATAGGGCAAATGTCAGTGAGCGTTCCGATTTCAGTTCCAGAGCGATTCGCCCAATGAGTCCTTGATATTTAGTCGTTTTCAGCCAATTTTCTGGATTTTTGAAAATTTCACTTTTTTGTGAAAATATCCACTAAATGAGGGAATAATATGTGTGAGGGTACCCCAGGAGAGTTCCAAATGTGTGTGGGTAGAATATATATCCCACGGGGGTAAAATTGAAAAAAGTTGAAAAAAATTTTTTTTTGGACTTAGTCATTTTTCCGGCGTTTATCAGACTTTCAGATAGGGGAAATGTCAGTGAGCGTTCCGATTTCAGTTCCAGAGCGATTCGCCCAATGAGTCCTTGTTATTTAGTTGTTTTCAGCCAATTTTCTGGACTTTTGAAAATTTCACTTTTTTGTGAAAATATCCACTAAATGAGGGAATAATATGTGTGAGGTTACCCCAGGAGAGTTCTAAATGTGTGTGGGAAGAATATATATCCCACGGGGGTAAAATTGAAAAAAGTTGAAAAAATTTTTTTTTTGGACTTAGTCATTTTTCCGGCATTTATCAGACTTTCAGATAGGGGAAATGTCAGTGAGCGTTCCGATTTCAGTTCCAGAGCGATTCGCCCAATGAGTCCTTGTTATTTAGTCTTTTTCAGCCAATTTTCTGGATTTTTGAAAATTTCACTTTTTTGTGAAAATATCCACTAAATGAGGGAATAATATGTGTGAGGGTACCCCAGGAGAGTTCCAAATGTGTGTGGGTAGAATATATATCCCACGGGGGTAAAATTGAAAAAATTCTAAAAAAATTTTTTTTTGGACTTAGTCATTTTTCCGGCGTTTATCAGACTTTCAGATAGGGGAAATGTTTGTGAGCGTTCCGATTTTAGTTCCAGAGCGATTCGCCCAATGAGACCTTGTTATTTAGTTGTTTTCAGCCAATTTTCTGGATTTTTGAAAATTTCACTTTTTTGTGAAAATATCCACTAAATGAGGGAATAATATGTGTGAGGGTACCCCAGGAGAGTTCTAAATGTGTGTGGGAAGAATATATATCCCACGGGGGTAAAATTGAAAACAGTTGAAAAAATTTTTTTTTTGGACTTAGTCATTTTTCCGGCGTTTATCAGACTTTCAGATAGGGGAAATGTCAGTGAGCGTTCCGATTTCAGTTCTAGAGCGATTCGCCCAATGAGTCCTTGTTATTTAGTCTTTTTCAGCCAATTTTCTGGATTTTTGAAAATTTCACTTTTTTGTGAAAATATCCACTAAATGAGGGAATAATATGTGTGAGGGTACCGAAGGAGAGTTCCAAATTTGTGTGGGTAGAATATATATCCCACGGGGGTAAAATTGAAAAAAGTTGAAAAAAATTTTTTTTTGGACTTAGTCATTTGTCCGGCGTTTATCAGACTTTCAGATAGGGGAAATGTCAGTGAGCGTTCCGATTTCAGTTCCAGAGCGATTCGCCCAATGAGTCCTTGTTATTTAGTCTTTTTCAGCCAATTTTCTTGATTTTTGAAAATTTCACTTTTTTGTGAAAATATCCACTAAATTAGGGAATAATATGTATGAGGGTACCCCAGGAGAGTTCCAAATTTGTGTGGGTAGAATATATATCCCACGGGGGTAAAATTGAAAAAAGTTGCAAAAAATTTTTTTTGGGACTTATTCATTTTTCCGGTGTTTATCAGACTTTCAGATAGGGCAAATGTCAGTGAGCGTTCCTATTTCAGTTCCAGAGCGATTCGCCCAATGAGTCCTTGATATTTACTCGTTTTCAGCCAATTTTCTGGATTTTTGAAAATTTCACTTCTTTGTGAAAATATCCACTAAATGAGGGAATAATATGTGTGAGGGTACCCCAGGAGAGTTCCAAATGTGTGTGGGTAGAATATATATCCCACGGGGGTAAAATTGAAAAAAGTTGAAAAAAAATTTTTTTTGGACTTAGTCATTTTTCCGGCGTTTATCAGACTTTCAGATAGGGGAAATGTCAGTGAGCGTTCCGATTTCAGTTCTTGAGCGATTCGCCCAATGAGTCCTTGATACTTAGTCGTTTTCAGCCAATTATCTGGATTTTTGAAAATTTCACTTCTTTGTGAAAATATCCACTAAATGAGGGAATAATATGTGTGAGGGTACCCCAGGAGAGTTCCAAATGTGTGTGGGTAGAATATATATCCCACGGGGGTAAAATTGAAAAAAGTCAAAAAAAATTTTTTTTTGGACTTAGTCATTTTTCCGGCGTTTATCAGACTTTCAGATAGGGGAAATGTCAGTGAGCGTTCCGATTTTAGTTCTAGAGCGATTCGCCCAATGAGTCCTTGTTATTTAGTCTTTTTCAGCCAATTTTCTTGATTTTTGAAAATTTCACTTTTTTTGTGAAAATATCCACTAAATGAGGGAATAATATGTGTGAGGGTACCCGAGGAGAGTTCCAAATGTGTGTGGGTAGAATCTATATCCCACGGGGGCAAAATTGAAAAAAGTTGAAAAAAATTTTTTTTTGGACTTAGTCATTTTTCCGGCGTTTATCAGACTTTCAGATAGGGGAAATGTCAGTGAGCGTTCCGATTTCAGTTCCAGAGCGATTCGAGGAATGAGTCCTTGTTATTTAGTTGTTTTCAGAAAACTTTCTGGACTTTTGAAAATTTCACTTTTTTGTGAAAATATCCACTAAATGAGGGAATAATATGTGTGAGGTTACCCCAGGAGAGTTCTAAATGTGTGTGGGAAGAATATATATCCCACGGGGGTAAAATTGAAAAAAGTTGAAAAAATTTTTTTTTTGGACTTAGTCATTTTTCCGGCGTTTATCAGACTTTCAGATAGGGGAAATGTCAGTGAGCGTTCCGATTTCAGTTCCAGAGCGATTCGCCCAATGAGTCCTTGATACTTAGTCGTTTTCAGCCAATTTTCTGGATTTTTGAAAATTTCACTTCTTTGTGAAAATATCCACTAAATGAGGGAATAATATGTGTGAGGGTACCCCAGGAGAGTTCCAAATGTGTGTGGGTAGAATATATATCCCACGGGGGTAAAATTGAAAAAAGTTGAAAAAAATTTTTTTTTGGACTTAGTCATTTTTCCGGCGTTTATCAGACTTTCAGATAGGGGAAATGTCAGTGAGCGTTCCGATTTCAGTTCTAGAGCGATTCGCCCAATGAGTCCTTGTTATTTAGTCTTTTTCAGCCAATTTTCTGGATTTTTGAAAATTTCACTTTTTTGTGAAAATATGCACTAAATGAGGGAATAATATGTGTGAGGGTACCCCAGGAGAGTTCCAAATGTGTGTGGGTAGAATATATATCCCACGGGGGTAAAATTGAAAAAAGTTGAAAAAAATTTTTTTTTGGACTTAGTCATTTTTCCGGCGTTTATCAGACTTTCAGATAGGGGAAATGTCAGTGAGCGTTCCGATTTCAGTTCCAGAGCGATTCGCCCAATGAGTCCTTGTTACTTAGTTGTTTTCAGCCAATTTTCTGGATTTTTGAAAATTTCACTTTTTTGTGAAAATATCCACTAAATGAGGGAATAATATGTGTGAGGGTACCGAAGGAGAGTTCCAAATTTGTGTGGGTAGAATATATATCCCACGGGGGTAAAATTGAAAAAAGTTGAAAAAAATTTTTTTTTGGACTTAGTCATTTGTCCGGCGTTTATCAGACTTTCAGATAGGGGAAATGTCAGTGAGCGTTCCGATTTTAGTTCTAGAGCGATTCGCCCAATGAGTCCTTGTTATTTAGTCTTTTTCAGCCAATTTTCTTGATTTTTGAAAATTTCACTTTTTTTGTGAAAATATCCACTAAATGAGGGAATAATATGTGTGAGGGTACCCGAGGAGAGTTCCAAATGTGTGTGGGTAGAATCTATATCCCACGGGGGTAAAATTGAAAAAAGTTGAAAAAAATTTTTTTTTGGACTTAGTCATTTTTCCGGCGTTTATCAGACTTTCAGATAGGGGAAATGTCAGTGAGCGTTCCGATTTCAGTTCCAGAGCGATTCGCCCAATGAGTCCTTGATACTTAGTCGTTTTCAGCCAATTTTCTGGATTTTTGAAAATTTCACTTCTTTGTGAAAATATCCACTAAATGAGGGAATAATATGTGTGAGGGTACCCCAGGAGAATTCCAAATGTGTGTGGGTAGAATATATATCCCACGGGGGTAAAATTGAAAAAAGTTGAAAAAAATTTTTTTTTGGACTTAGTCATTTTTCCGGCGTTTATCAGACTTTCAGATAGGGGAAATGTCAGTGAGCGTTCCGATTTCAGTTCCAGAGCGATTCGCTCAATGAGTCCTTGTTATTTAGTTGTTTTCAGCCAATTTTCTGGACTTTTGAAAATTTCACTTTTTTGTGAAAATATCCACTAAATGAGGGAATAATATGTGTGAGGTTACCCCAGGAGAGTTCTAAATGTGTGTGGGAAGAATATATATCCCACGGGGGTAAAATTGAAAAAAGTTGAAAAAATTTTTTTTTTGGACTTAGTCATTTTTCCGGCGTTTATCAGACTTTCAGATAGGGGAAATGTCAGTGAGCGTTCCGATTTCAGTTCCAGAGCGATTCGCCCAATGAGTCCTTGATACTTAGTAGTTTTCAGCCAATTTTCTGGATTTTTGAAAATTTCACTTCTTTGTGAAAATATCCACTAAATGAGGGAATGATATGTGTGAGGGTACCGAAGGAGAGTTCCAAATTTGTGTGGGTAGAATATATATCCCACGGGTGTAAAATTGAAAAAAGTTGAAAAAATTTTTTTTTGGGACTTAGTCATTTTTCCTTCGTTTATCAGACTTTCAGATAGGGGAAATGTAAGTGAGCATTCCCATTTCAGTTCCAGAGCGATTCGCCCAATGAGTCCTTGATACTTAGTCGTTTTCAGCCAATTTTCTGGATTTTTGAAAATTTCACTTCTTTGTGAAAATATCCACTAAATGAGGGAATAATATGTGTGAGGGTACCCCAGAAGAGTTCCAAATGTGTGTGGGTAGAATATATATCCCACGGGGGTAAAATTGAAAAAAGTCTAAAAAAATTTTTTTTTGGACTTAGTCATTTTTCCGGCGTTTATCAGACTTTCAGATAGGGGAAATGTCAGTGAGCGTTCCGATTTCAGTTCCAGAGCGATTCGCCCAATGAGTCCTTGTTATTTAGTTGTTTTCAGCCAATTTTCTGGATTTTTGAAAATTTCACTTTTTTGTGAAAATATCCACTAAATGAGGGAATAATATGTGTGAGGGTACCGAAGGAGAGTTCCAAATTTGTGTGGGTAGAATATATATCCCACGGGTGTAAAATTGAAAAAAGTTGAAAAAAATTTTTTTTTGGGACTTAGTCATTTTTCCGGCGTTTATCAGACTTTCAGATAGGGGAAATGTCAGTGAGCATTCCCATTTCAGTTCCAGAGCGATTCGCCCAATGAGTCCTTGATACTTAGTCGTTTTCAGCCAATTTTCTGGATTTTTGAAAATTTCACTTCTTTGTGAAAATATCCACTAAATGAGGGAATAATATGTGTGAGGGTACCCCAGGAGAGTTCCAAATGTGTGTGGGTAGAATATATATCCCACGGGGGTAAAATTGAAAAAAGTTGAAAAAAATTTTTTTTTGGACTTAGTCATTTTTCCGGCGTTTATCAGACTTTCAGATAGGGGAAATGTCAGTGAGCGTTCCGATTTCAGTTCCAGAGCGATTCGCCCAATGAGTCCTTGTTATTTAGTTGTTTTCAGCCAATTTTCTGGACTTTTGAAAATTTCACTTTTTTGTGAAAATATCCACTAAATGAGGGAATAATATGTGTGAGGTTACCCCAGGAGAGTTCTAAATGTGTGTGGGAAGAATATATATCCCACGGGGGTAAAATTGAAAAAAGTTGAAAAAATTTTTTTTTTGGACTTAGTCATTTTTCCGGCGTTTATCAGACTTTCAGATAGGGGAAATGTCAGTGAGCGTTCCGATTTCAGTTCCAGAGCGATTCGCCCAATGAGTCCTTGTTATTTAGTTGTTTTCAGCCAATTTTCTGGACTTTTGAAAATTTCACTTTTTTGTGAAAATATCCACTAAATGAGGGAATAATATGTGTGAGGTTACCCCAGGAGAGTTCTAAATGTGTGTGGGAAGAATATATATCCCACGGGGGTAAAATTGAAAAAAGTTGAAAAAATTTTTTTTTTGGACTTAGTCATTTTTCCGGCGTTTATCAGACTTTCAGATAGGGGAAATGTCAGTGAGCGTTCCGATTTCAGTTCCAGAGCGATTCGCCCAATGAGTCCTTGATACTTAGTCGTTTTCAGCCAATTTTCTGGATTTTTGAAAATTTCACTTCTTTGTGAAAATATCCACTAAATGAGGGAATAATATGTGTGAGGGTACCCCAGGAGAATTCCAAATGTGTGTGGGTAGAATATATATCCCACGGGGGTAAAATTGAAAAAAGTTGAAAAAAATTTTTTTTTGGACTTAGTCATTTTTCCGGCGTTTATCAGACTTTCAGATAGGGGAAATGTCAGTGAGCGTTCCGATTTCAGTTCCAGAGCGATTCGCTCAATGAGTCCTTGTTATTTAGTTGTTTTCAGCCAATTTTCTGGACTTTTGAAAATTTCACTTTTTTGTGAAAATATCCACTAAATGAGGGAATAATATGTGTGAGGTTACCCCAGGAGAGTTCTAAATGTGTGTGGGAAGAATATATATCCCACGGGGGTAAAATTGAAAAAAGTTGAAAAAAATTTTTTTTTGGACTTAGTCATTTTTCCGGCGTTTATCAGACTTTCAGATAGGGGAAATGTCAGTGAGCGTTCCGATTTCAGTTCCAGAGCGATTCGCCCAATGAGTCCTTGATACTTAGTAGTTTTCAGCCAATTTTCTGGATTTTTGAAAATTTCACTTCTTTGTGAAAATATCCACTAAATGAGGGAATGATATGTGTGAGGGTACCGAAGGAGAGTTCCAAATTTGTGTGGGTAGAATATATATCCCACGGGTGTAAAATTGAAAAAAGTTGAAAAAATTTTTTTTTGGGACTTAGTCATTTTTCCTTCGTTTATCAGACTTTCAGATAGGGGAAATGTCAGTGAGCATTCCCATTTCAGTTCCAGAGCGATTCGCCCAATGAGTCCTTGATACTTAGTCGTTTTCAGCCAATTTTCTGGATTTTTGAAAATTTCACTTCTTTGTGAAAATATCCACTAAATGAGGGAATAATATGTGTGAGGGTACCCCAGAAGAGTTCCAAATGTGTGTGGGTAGAATATATATCCCACGGGGGTAAAATTGAAAAAAGTCTAAAAAAATTTTTTTTTGGACTTAGTCATTTTTCCGGCGTTTATCAGACTTTCAGATAGGGGAAATGTCAGTGAGCGTTCCGATTTTAATTCTAGAGCGATTCGCCCAATGAGTCCTTGTTATTTAGTCTTTTTCAGCCAATTTTCTTGATTTTTGAAAATTTCACTTTTTTGTGAAAATATCCACTAAATTAGGGAATAATATGTATTAGGGTACCACAGGAGAGTTCCAAATTTGTGTGGGTAGAATATATATCCCACGGGGGTAAAATTGAAAAAAGTTGCAAAAAATTTTTTTTGGGACTTATTCATTTTTCCGGTGTTTATCAGACTTTCAGATAGGGCAAATGTCAGTGAGCGTTCCGATTTCAGTTCCAGAGCGATTCGCCCAATGAGTCCTTGATATTTAGTCATTTTCAGCCAATTTTCTGGATTTTTGAAAATTCACTTTTTTGTGAAAATATCCACTAAATGAGGGAATAATATGTGTGAGGTTACCCCAGGAGAGTTCTAAATGTGTGTGGGTAGAATATATATCCCACGGGGGTAAAATTGAAAAAAGTTGAAAAAAAATTTTTTTTGGACTTAGTCATTTTTCCGGCGTTTATCAGACTTTCAGATAGGGGAAATGTCAGTGAGCGTTCCGATTTCAGTTCTTGAGCGATTCGCCCAATGAGTCCTTGATACTTAGTCGTTTTCAGCCAATTATCTGGATTTTTGAAAATTTCACTTCTTTGTGAAAATATCCACTAAATGAGGGAATAATATGTGTGAGGGTACCCCAGGAGAGTTCCAAATGTGTGTGGGTAGAATATATATCCCACGGGGGTAAAATTGAAAAAAGTTGAAAAAAATTTTTTTTTGGACTTAGTCATTTTTCCGGCGTTTATCAGACTTTCAGATAGGGGAAATGTCAGTGAGCGTTCCGATTTTAATTCTAGAGCGATTCGCCCAATGAGTCCTTGTTATTTAGTCTTTTTCAGCCAATTTTCTTGATTTTTGAAAATTTCACTTTTTTGTGAAAATATCCACTAAATTAGGGAATAATATGTATTAGGGTACCACAGGAGAGTTCCAAATTTGTGTGGGTAGAATATATATCCCACGGGGGTAAAATTGAAAAAAGTTGCAAAAAATTTTTTTTGGGACTTATTCATTTTTCCGGTGTTTATCAGACTTTCAGATAGGGCAAATGTCAGTGAGCGTTCCGATTTCAGTTCCAGAGCGATTCGCCCAATGAGTCCTTGATATTTAGTCATTTTCAGCCAATTTTCTGGATTTTTGAAAATTCACTTTTTTGTGAAAATATCCACTAAATGAGGGAATAATATGTGTGAGGTTACCCCAGGAGAGTTCTAAATGTGTGTGGGTAGAATATATATCCCACGGGGGTAAAATTGAAAAAAGTTGAAAAAAAATTTTTTTTGGACTTAGTCATTTTTCCGGCGTTTATCAGACTTTCAGATAGGGGAAATGTCAGTGAGCGTTCCGATTTCAGTTCTTGAGCGATTCGCCCAATGAGTCCTTGATACTTAGTCGTTTTCAGCCAATTATCTGGATTTTTGAAAATTTCACTTCTTTGTGAAAATATCCACTAAATGAGGGAATAATATGTGTGAGGGTACCCCAGGAGAGTTCCAAATGTGTGTGGGTAGAATATATATCCCACGGGGGTAAAATTGAAAAAAGTTGAAAAAAATTTTTTTTTGGACTTAGTCATTTTTCCGGCGTTTATCAGACTTTCAGATAGGGGAAATGTCAGTGAGCGTTCCGATTTTAGTTCTAGAGCGATTCGCCCAATGAGTCCTTGTTATTTAGTCTTTTTCAGCCAATTTTCTTGATTTTTGAAAATTTCACTTTTTTTGTGAAAATATCCACTAAATGAGGGAATAATATGTGTGAGGGTACCCGAGGAGAGTTCCAAATGTGTGTGGGTAGAATCTATATCCCACGGGGGTAAAATTGAAAAAAGTTGAAAAAAATTTTTTTTTGGACTTAGTCATTTTTCCGCCGTTTATCAGACTTTCAGATAGGGGAAATGTCAGTGAGCGTTCCGATTTCAGTTCCAGAGCGATTCGCGGAATGAGTCCTTGTTATTTAGTTGTTTTCAGAAAATTTTCTGGACTTTTGAAAATTTCACTTTTTTGTGAAAATATCCACTAAATGAGGGAATAATATGTGTGAGGTTACCCCAGGAGAGTTCTAAATGTGTGTGGGAAGAATATATATCCCACGGGGGTAAAATTGAAAAAAGTTGAAAAAATTTTTTTTTTGGACTTAGTCATTTTTCCGGCGTTTATCAGACTTTCAGATAGGGGAAATGTCAGTGAGCGTTCCGATTTCAGTTCCAGAGCGATTCGCCCAATGAGTCCTTGTTATTTAGTTGTTTTCAGCCAATTTTCTGGACTTTTGAAAATTTCACTTTTTTGTGAAAATATCCACTAAATGAGGGAATAATATGTGTGAGGTTACCCCAGGAGAGTTCTAAATGTGTGTGGGAAGAATATATATCCCACGGGGGTAAAATTGAAAAAAGTTGAAAAAATTTTTTTTTTGGACTTAGTCATTTTTCCGGCGTTTATCAGACTTTCAGATAGGGGAAATGTCAGTGAGCGTTCCGATTTCAGTTCCAGAGCGATTCGCCCAATGAGTCCTTGATACTTAGTCGTTTTCAGCCAATTTTCTGGATTTTTGAAAATTTCACTTCTTTGTGAAAATATCCACTAAATGAGGGAATAATATGTGTGAGGGTACCCCAGGAGAATTCCAAATGTGTGTGGGTAGAATATATATCCCACGGGGGTAAAATTGAAAAAAGTTGAAAAAAATTTTTTTTTGGACTTAGTCATTTTTCCGGCGTTTATCAGACTTTCAGATAGGGGAAATGTCAGTGAGCGTTCCGATTTCAGTTCCAGAGCGATTCGCTCAATGAGTCCTTGTTATTTAGTTGTTTTCAGCCAATTTTCTGGACTTTTGAAAATTTCACTTTTTTGTGAAAATATCCACTAAATGAGGGAATAATATGTGTGAGGTTACCCCAGGAGAGTTCTAAATGTGTGTGGGAAGAATATATATCCCACGGGGGTAAAATTGAAAAAAGTTGAAAAAATTTTTTTTTTGGACTTAGTCATTTTTCCGGCGTTTATCAGACTTTCAGATAGGGGAAATGTCAGTGAGCGTTCCGATTTCAGTTCCAGAGCGATTCGCCCAATGAGTCCTTGATACTTAGTAGTTTTCAGCCAATTTTCTGGATTTTTGAAAATTTCACTTCTTTGTGAAAATATCCACTAAATGAGGGAATGATATGTGTGAGGGTACCGAAGGAGAGTTCCAAATTTGTGTGGGTAGAATATATATCCCACGGGTGTAAAATTGAAAAAAGTTGAAAAAATTTTTTTTTGGGACTTAGTCATTTTTCCTTCGTTTATCAGACTTTCAGATAGGGGAAATGTAAGTGAGCATTCCCATTTCAGTTCCAGAGCGATTCGCCCAATGAGTCCTTGATACTTAGTCGTTTTCAGCCAATTTTCTGGATTTTTGAAAATTTCACTTCTTTGTGAAAATATCCACTAAATGAGGGAATAATATGTGTGAGGGTACCCCAGAAGAGTTCCAAATGTGTGTGGGTAGAATATATATCCCACGGGGGTAAAATTGAAAAAAGTCTAAAAAAATTTTTTTTTGGACTTAGTCATTTTTCCGGCGTTTATCAGACTTTCAGATAGGGGAAATGTCAGTGAGCGTTCCGATTTCAGTTCCAGAGCGATTCGCCCAATGAGTCCTTGTTATTTAGTTGTTTTCAGCCAATTTTCTGGACTTTTGAAAATTTCACTTCTTTGTGAAAATATCCACTAAATGAGGGAATAATATGTGTGAGGTTACCCCAGGAGAGTTCTAAATGTGTGTGGGAAGAATATATATCCCACGGGGGTAAAATTGAAAAAAGTTGTAAAAATTTTTTTTTTGGACTTAGTCATTTTTCCGGCGTTTATCAGACTTTCAGATAGGGGAAATGTCAGTGAGCGTTCCGATTTCAGTTCCAGAGCGATTCGCCCAATGAGTCCTTGATACTTAGTCGTTTTCAGCCAATTTTCTGGATTTTTGAAAATTTCACTTCTTTGTGAAAATATCCACTAAATGAGGGAATAATATGTGTGAGGGTACCCCAGGAGAATTCCAAATGTGTGTGGGTAGAATATATATCCCACGGGGGTAAAATTGAAAAAAGTTGAAAAAAATTTTTTTTTGGACTTAGTCATTTTTCCGGCGTTTATCAGACTTTCAGATAGGGGAAATGTCAGTGAGCGTTCCGATTTCAGTTCCAGAGCGATTCGCTCAATGAGTCCTTGTTATTTAGTTGTTTTCAGCCAATTTTCTGGACTTTTGAAAATTTCACTTTTTTGTGAAAATATCCACTAAATGAGGGAATAATATGTGTGAGGTTACCCCAGGAGAGTTCTAAATGTGTGTGGGAAGAATATATATCCCACGGGGGTAAAATTGAAAAAAGTTGAAAAAATTTTTTTTTTGGACTTAGTCATTTTTCCGGCGTTTATCAGACTTTCAGATAGGGGAAATGTCAGTGAGCGTTCCGATTTCAGTTCCAGAGCGATTCGCCCAATGAGTCCTTGATACTTAGTAGTTTTCAGCCAATTTTCTGGATTTTTGAAAATTTCACTTCTTTGTGAAAATATCCACTAAATGAGGGAATGATATGTGTGAGGGTACCGAAGGAGAGTTCCAAATTTGTGTGGGTAGAATATATATCCCACGGGTGTAAAATTGAAAAAAGTTGAAAAAATTTTTTTTTGGGACTTAGTCATTTTTCCTTCGTTTATCAGACTTTCAGATAGGGGAAATGTCAGTGAGCATTCCCATTTCAGTTCCAGAGCGATTCGCCCAATGAGTCCTTGATACTTAGTCGTTTTCAGCCAATTTTCTGGATTTTTGAAAATTTCACTTCTTTGTGAAAATATCCACTAAATGAGGGAATAATATGTGTGAGGGTACCCCAGAAGAGTTCCAAATGTGTGTGGGTAGAATATATATCCCACGGGGGTAAAATTGAAAAAAGTCTTAAAAAATTTTTTTTTGGACTTAGTCATTTTTCCGGCGTTTATCAGACTTTCAGATAGGGGAAATGTCAGTGAGCGTTCCGATTTTAATTCTAGAGCGATTCGCCCAATGAGTCCTTGTTATTTAGTCTTTTTCAGCCAATTTTCTTGATTTTTGAAAATTTCACTTTTTTGTGAAAATATCCACTAAATTAGGGAATAATATGTATTAGGGTACCACAGGAGAGTTCCAAATTTGTGTGGGTAGAATATATATCCCACGGGGGTAAAATTGAAAAAAGTTGCAAAAAATTTTTTTTGGGACTTATTCATTTTTCCGGTGTTTATCAGACTTTCAGATAGGGCAAATGTCAGTGAGCGTTCCGATTTCAGTTCCAGAGCGATTCGCCCAATGAGTCCTTGATATTTAGTCATTTTCAGCCAATTTTCTGGATTTTTGAAAATTCACTTTTTTGTGAAAATATCCACTAAATGAGGGAATAATATGTGTGAGGTTACCCCAGGAGAGTTCTAAATGTGTGTGGGTAGAATATATATCCCACGGGGGTAAAATTGAAAAAAGTTGAAAAAAAATTTTTTTTGGACTTAGTCATTTTTCCGCCGTTTATCAGACTTTCAGATAGGGGAAATGTCAGTGAGCGTTCCGATTTCAGTTCTTGAGCGATTCGCCCAATGAGTCCTTGATACTCAGTCGTTTTCAGCCAATTATCTGGATTTTTGAAAATTTCACTTCTTTGTGAAAATATCCACTAAATGAGGGAATAATATGTGTGAGGGTACCCCAGGAGAGTTCCAAATGTGTTTGGGTAGAATATATATCCCACGGGGGTAAAATTGAAAAAAGTTGAAAAAAATTTTTTTTTGGACTTAGTCATTTTTCCGGCGTTTATCAGACTTTCAGATAGGGGAAATGTCAGTGAGCGTTCCGATTTTAGTTCTAGAGCGATTCGCCCAATGAGTCCTTGTTATTTAGTCTTTTTCAGCCAATTTTCTTGATTTTTGAAAATTTCACTTTTTTTGTGAAAATATCCACTAAATGAGGGAATAATATGTGTGAGGGTACCCCAGGAGAATTCCAAATGTGTGTGGGTAGAATATATATCCCACGGGGGTAAAATTGAAAAAAGTTGAAAAAAATTTTTTTTTGGACTTAGTCATTTTTCCGGTGTTTATCAGACTTTCAGATAGGGCAAATGTCAGTGAGCGTTCCGATTTCAGTTCCAGAGCGATTCGCCCAATGAGTCCTTGATATTTAGTCATTTTCAGCCAATTTTCTGGATTTTTGAAAATTCACTTTTTTGTGAAAATATCCACTAAATGAGGGAATAATATGTGTGAGGTTACCCCAGGAGAGTTCTAAATGTGTGTGGGTAGAATATATATCCCACGGGGGTAAAATTGAAAAAAGTTGAAAAAAAATTTTTTTTGGACTTAGTCATTTTTCCGGCGTTTATCAGACTTTCAGATAGGGGAAATGTCAGTGAGCGTTCCGATTTCAGTTCTTGAGCGATTCGCCCAATGAGTCCTTGATACTTAGTCGTTTTCAGCCAATTATCTGGATTTTTGAAAATTTCACTTCTTTGTGAAAATATCCACTAAATGAGGGAATAATATGTGTGAGGGTACCCCAGGAGAGTTCCAAATGTGTGTGGGTAGAATATATATCCCACGGGGGTAAAATTGAAAAAAGTTGAAAAAAATTTTTTTTTGGACTTAGTCATTTTTCCGGCGTTTATCAGACTTTCAGATAGGGGAAATGTCAGTGAGCGTTCCGATTTTAGTTCTAGAGCGATTCGCCCAATGAGTCCTTGTTATTTAGTCTTTTTCAGCCAATTTTCTTGATTTTTGAAAATTTCACTTTTTTTGTGAAAATATCCACTAAATGAGGGAATAATATGTGTGAGGGTACCCGAGGAGAGTTCCAAATGTGTGTGGGTAGAATCTATATCCCACGGGGGTAAAATTGAAAAAAGTTGAAAAAAATTTTTTTTTGGACTTAGTCATTTTTCCGCCGTTTATCAGACTTTCAGATAGGGGAAATGTCAGTGAGCGTTCCGATTTCAGTTCCAGAGCGATTCGCGGAATGAGTCCTTGTTATTTAGTTGTTTTCAGAAAATTTTCTGGACTTTTGAAAATTTCACTTTTTTGTGAAAATATCCACTAAATGAGGGAATAATATGTGTGAGGTTACCCCAGGAGAGTTCTAAATGTGTGTGGGAAGAATATATATCCCACGGGGGTAAAATTGAAAAAAGTTGAAAAAATTTTTTTTTTGGACTTAGTCATTTTTCCGGCGTTTATCAGACTTTCAGATAGGGGAAATGTCAGTGAGCGTTCCGATTTCAGTTCCAGAGCGATTCGCCCAATGAGTCCTTGATACTTAGTCGTTTTCAGCCAATTTTCTGGATTTTTGAAAATTTCACTTCTTTGTGAAAATATCCACTAAATGAGGGAATAATATGTGTGAGGGTACCCCAGGAGAATTCCAAATGTTTGTGGGTAGAATATATATCCCACGGGGGTAAAATTGAAAAAAGTTGAAAAAAATTTTTTTTTGGACTTAGTCATTTTTCCGGCGTTTATCAGACTTTCAGATAGGGGAAATGTCAGTGAGTGTTCCGATTTCAGTTCCAGAGCGATTCGCTCAATGAGTCCTTGTTATTTAGTTGTTTTCAGCCAATTTTCTGGACTTTTGAAAATTTCACTTTTTTGTGAAAATATCCACTAAATGAGGGAATAATATGTGTGAGGTTACCCCAGGAGAGTTCTAAATGTGTGTGGGAAGAATATATATCCCACGGGGGTAAAATTGAAAAAAGTTGAAAAAATTTTTTTTTTGGACTTAGTCATTTTTCCGGCGTTTATCAGACTTTCAGATAGGGGAAATGTCAGTGAGCGTTCCGATTTCAGTTCCAGAGCGATTCGCCCAATGAGTCCTTGATACTTAGTAGTTTTCAGCCAATTTTCTGGATTTTTGAAAATTTCACTTCTTTGTGAAAATATCCACTAAATGAGGGAATGATATGTGTGAGGGTACCGAAGGAGAGTTCCAAATTTGTGTGGGTAGAATCTATATCCCACGGGTGTAAAATTGAAAAAAGTTGAAAAAATTTTTTTTTGGGACTTAGTCATTTTTCCTTCGTTTATCAGACTTTCAGATAGGGGAAATGTCAGTGAGCATTCCCATTTCAGTTCCAGAGCGATTCGCCCAATGAGTCCTTGATACTTAGTCGTTTTCAGCCAATTTTCTGGATTTTTGAAAATTTCACTTCTTTGTGAAAATATCCACTAAATGAGGGAATAATATGTGTGAGGGTACCCCAGAAGAGTTCCAAATGTGTGTGGGTAGAATATATATCCCACGGGGGTAAAATTGAAAAAAGTCTAAAAAAATTTTTTTTTGGACTTAGTCATTTTTCCGGCGTTTATCAGACTTTCAGATAGGGGAAATGTCAGTGAGCGTTCCGATTTTAATTCTAGAGCGATTCGCCCAATGAGTCCTTGTTATTTAGTCTTTTTCAGCCAATTTTCTTGATTTTTGAAAATTTCACTTTTTTGTGAAAATATCCACTAAATTAGGGAATAATATGTATTAGGGTACCACAGGAGAGTTCCAAATTTGTGTGGGTAGAATATATATCCCACGGGGGTAAAATTGAAAAAAGTTGCAAAAAATTTTTTTTGGGACTTATTCATTTTTCCGGTGTTTATCAGACTTTCAGATAGGGCAAATGTCAGTGAGCGTTCCGATTTCAGTTCCAGAGTGATTCGCCCAATGAGTCCTTGATATTTAGTCATTTTCAGCCAATTTTCTGGATTTTTGAAATTTCACTTTTTTGTGAAAATATCCACTAAATGAGGGAATAATATGTGTGAGGTTACCCCAGGAGAGTTCTAAATGTGTGTGGGTAGAATATATATCCCACGGGGGTAAAATTGAAAAAAGTTGAAAAAAAATTTTTTTTGGACTTAGTCATTTTTCCGGCGTTTATCAGACTTTCAGATAGGGGAAATGTCAGTGAGCGTTCCGATTTCAGTTCTTGAGCGATTCGCCCAATGAGTCCTTGATACTTAGTCGTTTTCAGCCAATTATCTGGATTTTTGAAAATTTCACTTCTTTGTGAAAATATCCACTAAATGAGGGAATAATATGTGTGAGGGTACCCCAGGAGAGTTCCAAATGTGTGTGGGTAGAATATATATCCCACGGGGGTAAAATTGAAAAAAGTCTAAAAAAATTTTTTTTTGGACTTAGTCATTTTTCCGGCGTTTATCAGACTTTCAGATAGGGGAAATGTCAGTGAGCGTTCCGATTTTAGTTCTAGAGCGATTCGCCCAATGAGTCCTTGTTATTTAGTCTTTTTCAGCCAATTTTCTTGATTTTTGAAAATTTCACTTTTTTTGTGAAAATATCCACTAAATGAGGGAATAATATGTGTGAGGGTACCCGAGGAGAGTTCCAAATGTGTGTGGGTAGAATCTATATCCCACGGGGGTAAAATTGAAAAAAGTTGAAAAAAATTTTTTTTTGGACTTAGTCATTTTTCCGGCGTTTATCAGACTTTCAGATAGGGGAAATGTCAGTGAGCGTTCCGATTTCAGTTCCAGAGCGATTCGCGGAATGAGTCCTTGTTATTTAGTTGTTTTCAGAAAATTTTCTGGACTTTTGAAAATTTCACTTTTTTGTGAAAATATCCACTAAATGAGGGAATAATATGTGTGAGGTTACCCCAGGAGAGTTCTAAATGTGTGTGGGAAGAATATATATCCCACGGGGGTAAAATTGAAAAAAGTTGAAAAAAATTTTTTTTTGGACTTAGTCATTTTTCCGGCGTTTATCAGACTTTCAGATAGGGGAAATGTCAGTGAGCGTTCCGATTTCAGTTCCAGAGCGATTCGCCCAATGAGTCCTTGATACTTAGTCGTTTTCAGCCAATTTTCTGGATTTTTGAAAATTTCACTTCTTTGTGAAAATATCCACTAAATGAGGGAATAATATGTGTGAGGGTACCCCAGGAGAGTTCCAAATGTGTGTGGGTAGAATATATATCCCACGGGGGTAAAATTGAAAAAAGTTGAAAAAAATTTTTTTTTGGACTTAGTCATTTTTCCGGCGTTTATCAGACTTTCAGATAGGGGAAATGTCAGTGAGCGTTCCGATTTCAGTTCCAGAGCGATTCGCCCAATGAGTCCTTGTTATTTAGTTGTTTTCAGCCAATTTTCTGGATTTTTGAAAATTTCACTTTTTTGTGAAAATATCCACTAAATGAGGGAATAATATGTGTGAGGGTACCGAAGGAGAGTTCCAAATTTGTGTGGGTAGAATATATATCCCACGGGTGTAAAATTGAAAAAAGTTGAAAAAAATTTTTTTTGGGACTTAGTCATTTTTCCGGCGTTTATCAGACTTTCAGATAGGGGAAATGTCAGTGAGCGTTCCGATTTCAGTTCCAGAGCGATTCGCCCAATGAGTCCTTGTTATTTAGTTGTTTTCAGCCAATTTTCTGGACTTTTGAAAATTTCACTTTTTTGTGAAAATATCCACTAAATGAGGGAATAATATGTGTGAGGTTACCCCAGGAGAGTTCTAAATGTGTGTGGGAAGAATATATATCCCACGGGGGTAAAATTGAAAAAAGTTGAAACAAATTTTTTTTTGGACTTAGTCATTTTTCCGGCGTTTATCAGACTTTCAGATAGGGGAAATGTCAGTGAGCATTCCGATTTTAGTTCTAGAGCGATTCGCCCAATGAGTCCTTGTTATTTAGTCTTTTTCAGCCAATTTTCTTGATTTTTGAAAATTTCACTTTTTTTGTGAAAATATCCACTAAATGAGGGAATAATATGTGTGAGGGTACCCGAGGAGAGTTCCAAATGTGTGTGGGTAGAATCTATATCCCACGGGGGTAAAATTGAAAAAAGTTGAAAAAAATTTTTTTTTGGACTTAGTCATTTTTCCGGCGTTTATCAGACTTTCAGATAGGGGAAATGTCAGTGAGCGTTCCGATTTCAGTTCCAGAGCGATTCGCCCAATGAGTCCTTGTTATTTAGTTGTTTTCAGCCAATTTTCTGGACTTTTGAAAATTTCACTTTTTTGTGAAAATATCCACTAAATGAGGGAATAATATGTGTGAGGTTACCCCAGGAGAGTTCTAAATGTGTGTGGGAAGAATACATATCCCACAGGGGTAAAATTGAAAAAAGTTGAAAAAATTTTTTTTTGGGACTTAGTCATTTTTCCGGCGTTTATCAGACTTTCAGATAGGGGAAATGTCAGTGAGCATTCCCATTTCAGTTCCAGAGCGATTCGCCCAATGAGTCCTTGATACTTAGTCGTTTTCAGCCAATTTTCTGGATTTTTGAAAATTTCACTTCTTTGTGAAAATATCCACTAAATAAGGGAATAATATGTGTGAGGGTACCCCAGAAGAGTTCCAAATGTGTGTGGGTAGAATATATATCCCACGGGGGTAAAATTGAAAAAAGTCTAAAAAAATTTTTTTTTGGACTTAGTCATTTTTCCGGCGTTTATCAGACTTTCAGATAGGGGAAATGTCAGTGAGCGTTCCGATTTTAATTCTAGAGCGATTCGCCCAATGAGTCCTTGTTATTTAGTCTTTTTCAGCCAATTTTCTTGATTTTTGAAAATTTCACTTTTTTGTGAAAATATCCACTAAATTAGGGAATAATATGTATTAGGGTACCACAGGAGAGTTCCAAATTTGTGTGGGTAGAATATATATCCCACGGGGGTAAAATTGAAAAAAGTTGCAAAAAATTTTTTTTGGGACTTATTCATTTTTCCGGTGTTTATCAGACTTTCAGATAGGGCAAATGTCAGTGAGCGTTCCGACTTCAGTTCCAGAGCGATTCGCCCAATGAGTCCTTGATATTTAGTCATTTTCAGCCAATTTTCTGGATTTTTGAAAATTCACTTTTTTGTGAAAATATCCACTAAATGAGGGAATAATATGTGTGAGGTTACCCCAGGAGAGTTCTAAATGTGTGTGGGTAGAATATATATCCCACGGGGGTAAAATTGAAAAAAGTTGAAAAAAAATTTTTTTTGGACTTAGTCATTTTTCCGGCGTTTATCAGACTTTCAGATAGGGGAAATGTCAGTGAGCGTTCCGATTTCAGTTCTTGAGCGATTCGCCCAATGAGTCCTTGATACTTAGTCGTTTTCAGCCAATTATCTGGATTTTTGAAAATTTCACTTCTTTGTGAAAATATCCACTAAATGAGGGAATAATATGTGTGAGGGTACCCCAGGAGAGTTCCAAATGTGTGTGGGTAGAATATATATCCCACGGGGGTAAAATTGAAAAAAGTTGAAAAAAATTTTTTTTTGGACTTAGTCATTTTTCCGGCGTTTATCAGACTTTCAGATAGGGGAAATGTCAGTGAGCGTTCCGATTTCAGTTCCAGAGCGATTCGCCCAATGAGTCCTTGTTATTTAGTTGTTTTCAGCCAATTTTCTGGATTTTTGAAAATTTCACTTTTTTGTGAAAATATCCACTAAATGAGGGAATAATATGTGTGAGGGTACCGAAGGAGAGTTCCAAATTTGTGTGGGTAGAATATATATCCCACGGGTGTAAAATTGAAAAAAGTTGAAAAAAATTTTTTTTGGGACTTAGTCATTTTTCCGGCTTTTATCAGACTTTCAGATAGGGGAAATGTCAGTGAGCGTTCCGATTTCAGTTCCAGAGCGATTCGCCCAATGAGTCCTTGTTATTTAGTTGTTTTCAGCCAATTTTCTGGACTTTTGAAAATTTCACTTTTTTGTGAAAATATCCACTAAATGAGGGAATAATATGTGTGAGGTTACCCCAGGAGAGTTCTAAATGTGTGTGGGAAGAATATATATCCCACGGGGGTAAAATTGAAAAAAGTTGAAACAAATTTTTTTTTGGACTTAGTCATTTTTCCGGCGTTTATCAGACTTTCAGATAGGGGAAATGTCAGTGAGTGTTCCGAATTCAGTTCCAGAGCGATTCGCCCAATGAGTCCTTGTTATTTAGTCTTTTTCAGCCAATTTTCTTGATTTTTGAAAATTTCACTTTTTTGTGAAAATATCCACTAAATTAGGGAATAATATGTATGAGGGTACCACAGGAGAGTTCCAAATTTGTGTGGGTAGAATATATATCCCACGGGGGTAAAATTGAAAAAAGTTGCAAAAAATTTTTTTTGGGACTTATTCATTTTTCCGGTGTTTATCAGACTTTCAGATAGGGCAAATGTCAGTGAGCGTTCCGATTTCAGTTCCAGAGCGATTCGCCCAATGAGTCCTTGATATTTAGTCATTTTCAGCCAATTTTCTGGATTTTTGAAAATTTCACTTTTTTGTGAAAATATCCACTAAATGAGGGAATAATATGTGTGAGGGTACCCCAGGAGAGTTCCAAATGTGTGTGGGTAGAATATATATCCCACGGGGGTAAAATTGAAAAAAGTTGAAAAAAATTTTTTTTTGGACTTAGTCATTTTTCCGGCGTTTATCAGACTTTCAGATAGGGGAAATGTCAGTGAGCATTCCGATTTCAGTTCCAGAGCGATTCGCCCAATGAGTCCTTGTTATTTAGTTGTTTTCAGAAAATTTTCTGGACTTTTGAAAATTTCACTTTTTTGTGAAAATATCCACTAAATGAGGGAATAATATGTGTGAGGTTACCCCAGGAGAGTTCTAAATGTGTGTGGGAAGAATATATATCCCACGGGGGTAAAATTGAAAAAAGTTGAAAAAATTTTTTTTTTGGACTTAGTCATTTTTCCGGCGTTTATCAGACTTTCAGATAGGGGAAATGTCAGTGAGCGTTCCGATTTCAGTTCCAGAGCGATTCGCCCAATGAGTCCTTGATACTTAGTAGTTTTCAGCCAATTTTCTGCATTTTTGAAAATTTCACTTCTTTGTGAAAATATCCACTAAATGAGGGAATGATATGTGTGAGGGTACCCCAGGAGAGTTCCAAATGTGTGTGGGTAGAATATATATCCCACGGGGGTAAAATTGAAAAAAGTCTAAAAAAATTTTTTTTTGGACTTAGTCATTTTTCCGGCGTTTATCAGACTTTCAGATAGGGGAAATGTCAGTGAGCGTTCCGATTTTAGTTCTAGAGCGATTCGCCCAATGAGTCCTTGTTATTTAGTCTTTTTCAGCCAATTTTCTTGATTTTTGAAAATTTCACTTTTTTTGTGAAAATATCCACTAAATGAGGGAATAATATGTGTGAGGGTACCCGAGGAGAGTTCCAAATGTGTGTGGGTAGAATCTATATCCCACGGGGGTAAAATTGAAAAAAGTTGAAAAAAATTTTTTTTTGGACTTAGTCATTTTTCCGGCGTTTATCAGACTTTCAGATAGGGGAAATGTCAGTGAGCGTTCCGATTTCAGTTCCAGAGCGATTCGCGGAATGAGTCCTTGTTATTTAGTTGTTTTCAGAAAATTTTCTGGACTTTTGAAAATTTCACTTTTTTGTGAAAATATCCACTAAATGAGGGAATAATATGTGTGAGGTTACCCCAGGAGAGTTCTAAATGTGTGTGGGAAGAATATATATCCCACGGGGGTAAAATTGAAAAAAGTTGAAAAAAATTTTTTTTTGGACTTAGTCATTTTTCCGGCGTTTATCAGACTTTCAGATAGGGGAAATGTCAGTGAGCGTTCCGATTTCAGTTCCAGAGCGATTCGCCCAATGAGTCCTTGATACTTAGTCGTTTTCAGCCAATTTTCTGGATTTTTGAAAATTTCACTTCTTTGTGAAAATATCCACTAAATGAGGGAATAATATGTGTGAGGGTACCCCAGGAGAGTTCCAAATGTGTGTGGGTAGAATATATATCCCACGGGGGTAAAATTGAAAAAAGTTGAAAAAAATTTTTTTTTGGACTTAGTCATTTTTCCGGCGTTTATCAGACTTTCAGATAGGGGAAATGTCAGTGAGCGTTCCGATTTCAGTTCCAGAGCGATTCGCCCAATGAGTCCTTGTTATTTAGTTGTTTTCAGCCAATTTTCTGGATTTTTGAAAATTTCACTTTTTTGTGAAAATATCCACTAAATGAGGGAATAATATGTGTGAGGGTACCGAAGGAGAGTTCCAAATTTGTGTGGGTAGAATATATATCCCACGGGTGTAAAATTGAAAAAAGTTGAAAAAAATTTTTTTTGGGACTTAGTCATTTTTCCGGCGTTTATCAGACTTTCAGATAGGGGAAATGTCAGTGAGCGTTCCGATTTCAGTTCCAGAGCGATTCGCCCAATGAGTCCTTGTTATTTAGTTGTTTTCAGCCAATTTTCTGGACTTTTGAAAATTTCACTTTTTTGTGAAAATATCCACTAAATGAGGGAATAATATGTGTGAGGTTACCCCAGGAGAGTTCTAAATGTGTGTGGGAAGAATATATATCCCACGGGGGTAAAATTGAAAAAAGTTGAAACAAATTTTTTTTTGGACTTAGTCATTTTTCCGGCGTTTATCAGACTTTCAGATAGGGGAAATGTCAGTGAGCATTCCGATTTTAGTTCTAGAGCGATTCGCCCAATGAGTCCTTGTTATTTAGTCTTTTTCAGCCAATTTTCTTGATTTTTGAAAATTTCACTTTTTTTGTGAAAATATCCACTAAATGAGGGAATAATATGTGTGAGGGTACCCGAGGAGAGTTCCAAATGTGTGTGGGTAGAATCTATATCCCACGGGGGTAAAATTGAAAAAAGTTGAAAAAAATTTTTTTTTGGACTTAGTCATTTTTCCGGCGTTTATCAGACTTTCAGATAGGGGAAATGTCAGTGAGCGTTCCGATTTCAGTTCCAGAGCGATTCGCCCAATGAGTCCTTGTTATTTAGTTGTTTTCAGCCAATTTTCTGGACTTTTGAAAATTTCACTTTTTTGTGAAAATATCCACTAAATGAGGGAATAATATGTGTGAGGTTACCCCAGGAGAGTTCTAAATGTGTGTGGGAAGAATACATATCCCACAGGGGTAAAATTGAAAAAAGTTGAAAAAATTTTTTTTTGGGACTTAGTCATTTTTCCGGCGTTTATCAGACTTTCAGATAGGGGAAATGTCAGTGAGCATTCCCATTTCAGTTCCAGAGCGATTCGCCCAATGAGTCCTTGATACTTAGTCGTTTTCAGCCAATTTTCTGGATTTTTGAAAATTTCACTTCTTTGTGAAAATATCCACTAAATAAGGGAATAATATGTGTGAGGGTACCCCAGAAGAGTTCCAAATGTGTGTGGGTAGAATATATATCCCACGGGGGTAAAATTGAAAAAAGTCTAAAAAAATTTTTTTTTGGACTTAGTCATTTTTCCGGCGTTTATCAGACTTTCAGATAGGGGAAATGTCAGTGAGCGTTCCGATTTTAATTCTAGAGCGATTCGCCCAATGAGTCCTTGTTATTTAGTCTTTTTCAGCCAATTTTCTTGATTTTTGAAAATTTCACTTTTTTGTGAAAATATCCACTAAATTAGGGAATAATATGTATTAGGGTACCACAGGAGAGTTCCAAATTTGTGTGGGTAGAATATATATCCCACGGGGGTAAAATTGAAAAAAGTTGCAAAAAATTTTTTTTGGGACTTATTCATTTTTCCGGTGTTTATCAGACTTTCAGATAGGGCAAATGTCAGTGAGCGTTCCGACTTCAGTTCCAGAGCGATTCGCCCAATGAGTCCTTGATATTTAGTCATTTTCAGCCAATTTTCTGGATTTTTGAAAATTCACTTTTTTGTGAAAATATCCACTAAATGAGGGAATAATATGTGTGAGGTTACCCCAGGAGAGTTCTAAATGTGTGTGGGTAGAATATATATCCCACGGGGGTAAAATTGAAAAAAGTTGAAAAAAAATTTTTTTTGGACTTAGTCATTTTTCCGGCGTTTATCAGACTTTCAGATAGGGGAAATGTCAGTGAGCGTTCCGATTTCAGTTCTTGAGCGATTCGCCCAATGAGTCCTTGATACTTAGTCGTTTTCAGCCAATTATCTGGATTTTTGAAAATTTCACTTCTTTGTGAAAATATCCACTAAATGAGGGAATAATATGTGTGAGGGTACCCCAGGAGAGTTCCAAATGTGTGTGGGTAGAATATATATCCCACGGGGGTAAAATTGAAAAAAGTTGAAAAAAATTTTTTTTTTGACTTAGTCATTTTTCCGGCGTTTATCAGACTTTCAGATAGGGGAAATGTCAGTGAGCGTTCCGATTTCAGTTCCAGAGCGATTCGCCCAATGAGTCCTTGTTATTTAGTTGTTTTCAGCCAATTTTCTGGATTTTTGAAAATTTCACTTTTTTGTGAAAATATCCACTAAATGAGGGAATAATATGTGTGAGGGTACCGAAGGAGAGTTCCAAATTTGTGTGGGTAGAATATATATCCCACGGGTGTAAAATTGAAAAAAGTTGAAAAAAATTTTTTTTGGGACTTAGTCATTTTTCCGGCTTTTATCAGACTTTCAGATAGGGGAAATGTCAGTGAGCGTTCCGATTTCAGTTCCAGAGCGATTCGCCCAATGAGTCCTTGTTATTTAGTTGTTTTCAGCCAATTTTCTGGACTTTTGAAAATTTCACTTTTTTGTGAAAATATCCACTAAATGAGGGAATAATATGTGTGAGGTTACCCCAGGAGAGTTCTAAATGTGTGTGGGAAGAATATATATCCCACGGGGGTAAAATTGAAAAAAGTTGAAACAAATTTTTTTTTGGACTTAGTCATTTTTCCGGCGTTTATCAGACTTTCAGATAGGGCAAATGTCAGTGAGCGTTCCGATTTCAGTTCCAGAGCGATTCGCCCAATGAGTCCTTGATATTTAGTCATTTTCAGCCAATTTTCTGGATTTTTGAAAATTTCACTTTTTTGTGAAAATATCCACTAAATGAGGGAATAATATGTGTGAGGGTACCCCAGGAGAGTTCCAAATGTGTGTGGGTAGAATATATATCCCACGGGGGTAAAATTGAAAAAAGTTGAAAAAAATTTTTTTTTGGACTTAGTCATTTTTCCGGCGTTTATCAGACTTTCAGATAGGGGAAATGTCAGTGAGCATTCCGATTTCAGTTCCAGAGCGATTCGCCCAATGAGTCCTTGTTATTTAGTTGTTTTCAGAAAATTTTCTGGACTTTTGAAAATTTCACTTTTTTGTGAAAATATCCACTAAATGAGGGAATAATATGTGTGAGGTTACCCCAGGAGAGTTCTAAATGTGTGTGGGAAGAATATATATCCCACGGGGGTAAAATTGAAAAAAGTTGAAAAAATTTTTTTTTTGGACTTAGTCATTTTTCCGGCGTTTATCAGACTTTCAGATAGGGGAAATGTCAGTGAGCGTTCCGATTTCAGTTCCAGAGCGATTCGCCCAATGAGTCCTTGATACTTAGTAGTTTTCAGCCAATTTTCTGCATTTTTGAAAATTTCACTTCTTTGTGAAAATATCCACTAAATGAGGGAATGATATGTGTGAGGGTACCCCAGGAGAGTTCCAAATGTGTGTGGGTAGAATATATATCCCACGGGGGTAAAATTGAAAAAAGTCTAAAAAAATTTTTTTTTGGACTTAGTCATTTTTCCGGCGTTTATCAGACTTTCAGATAGGGGAAATGTCAGTGAGCGTTCCGATTTTAGTTCTAGAGCGATTCGCCCAATGAGTCCTTGTTATTTAGTCTTTTTCAGCCAATTTTCTTGATTTTTGAAAATTTCACTTTTTTGTGAAAATATCCACTAAATTAGGGAATAATATGTATGAGGGTACCCCAGGAGAGTTCCAAATTTGTGTGGGTAGAATATATATCCCACGGGGGTAAAATTGAAAAAAGTTGCAAAAAATTTTTTTTGGGACTTATTCATTTTTCCGGTGTTTATCAGACTTTCAGATAGGGCAAATGTCAGTGAGCGTTCCGATTTCAATTCCAGAGCGATTCGCCCAATGAGTCCTTGATATTTAGTCGTTTTCAGCCAATTTTCTGGATTTTTGAAAATTTCACTTTTTTGTGAAAATATCCACTAAATGAGGGAATAATATGTGTGAGGGTACCCCAGGAGAGTTCCAAATGTGTGTGGGTAGAATATATATCCCACGGGGGTAAAATTGAAAAAAGTTGAAAAAAATTTTTTTTTGGACTTAGTCATTTTTCCGGCGTTTATCAGACTTTCAGATAGGGGAAATGTCAGTGAGCGTTCCGATTTCAGTTCCAGAGCGATTCGCCCAATGAGTCCTTGTTATTTAGTTGTTTTCAGCCAATTTTCTGGACTTTTGAAAATTTCACTTTTTTGTGAAAATATCCACTAAATGAGGGAATAATATGTGTGAGGTTACCCCAGGAGAGTTCTAAATGTGTGTGGGAAGAATATATATCCCACGGGGGTAAAATTGAAAAAAGTTGAAAAAATTTTTTTTTTGGACTTAGTCATTTTTCCGGCGTTTATCAGACTTTCAGATAGGGGAAATGTCAGTGAGCGTTCCGATTTCAGTTCCAGAGCGATTCGCCCAATGAGTCCTTGATACTTAGTAGTTTTCAGACAATTTTCTGGATTTTTGAAAATTTCACTTCTTTGTGAAAATATCCACTAAATGAGGGAATGATATGTGTGAGGGTACCCCAGGAGAGTTCCAAATGTGTGTGGGTAGAATATATATCCCACGGGGGTAAAATTGAAAAAAGTTGAAACAAATTTTTTTTTGGACTTAGTCATTTTTCCGGCGTTTATCAGACTTTCAGATAGGGGAAATGTCAGTGAGCGTTCCGATTTCAGTTCCAGAGCGATTCGCCCAATGAGTCCTTGATACTTAGTTGTTTTCAGCCAATTTTCTGGATTTTTGAAAATTTCACTTTTTTGTGAAAATATCCACTAAATGAGGGAATAATATGTGTGAGGGTACCCCAGGAGAGTTCTAAATGTGTGTGGGAAGAATATATATCCCACGGGGGTAAAATTGAAAAAAGTTGAAAAAAATTTTTTTTTGGACTTAGTCATTTTTCCGGCGTTTATCAGACTTTCAGATAGGGGAAATGTCAGTGAGCGTTCCGATTTCAGTTCTAGAGCAATTCGCCCAATGAGTCCTTGTTATTTAGTCTTTTTCAGCCAATTTTCTGGATTTTTGAAAATTTCACTTTTTTGTGAAAATATCCACTAAATGAGGGAATAATATGTATGAGGGTACCCCAGGAGAGTTCCAAATGTGTGTGGGTAGAATATATATCCCACGGGGGTAAAATTGAAAAAAGTTGAAAAAAAATTTTTTTTGGACTTATTCATTTTTCTGACTTTAAGATAGGGGAAATGTCAGTGAGCATTCCCATTTCAGTTCCAGAGCGATTCGCCCAATGAGTCTTTGATATTTAGTCGTTTTCAGCCAATTTTCTGGATTTTTGAAAATTTCACTTTTTTGTGAAAATATCCACTAAATGAGGGAATAATATGTGTGAGGGTACCGAAGGAGAGTTCCAAATTTGTGTGGGTAGAATATATATCCCAAGGGTGTAAAATTGAAAAAAGTTGAAAAAATTTTTTTTTGGGACTTAGTCATTTTTCCGGCGTTTATCAGACTTTCAGATAGGGGAAATGTCAGTGAGCGTTCCGATTTCAGTTCCAGAGCGATTCGCCCAATGAGTCCTTGATACTTACTCGTTTTCAGCCAATTTTCTGGATTTTTGAAAATTTCACTTCTTTGTGAAAATATCCACTAAATGAGGGAATAATATGTGTGAGGGTACCCCAGGAGAGTTCCAAATGTGTGTGGGTAGAATATATATCCCACGGGGGTAAAATTGAAAAAAGTTGAAAAAAAATTTTTTTTGGACTTAGTCATTTTTCTGCCGTTTATCAGACTTTCAGATAGGGGAAATGTCAGTGAGCGTTCCGATTTCAGTTCCAGAGCGATTCGCCCAATGAGTCCTTGATACTTAGCTGTTTTCAGCCAATTTTCTGGATTTTTGAAAATTTCACTTTTTTGTGAAAATATCCACTAAATGAGGGAATAATATGTGTGAGGGTACCCCAGGAGAGTTCTAAATGTGTGTGGGAAGAATATATATCCCACGGGGGTAAAATTGAAAAAAGTTGAAAAAAATTTTTTTTTGGACTTAGTCATTTTTCCGGCGTTTATCAGACTTTCAGATAGGGGAAATGTCAGTGAGCGTTCCGATTTCAGTTCCAGAGCGATTCGCCCAATGAGTCCTTGATACTTAGTAGTTTTCAGACAATTTTCTGGATTTTTGAAAATTTCACTTCTTTGTGAAAATATCCACTAAATGAGGGAATGATATGTGTGAGGGTACCCCAGGAGAGTTCCAAATGTGTGTGGGTAGAATATATATCCCACGGGGGTAAAATTGAAAAAAGTTGAAACAAATTTTTTTTTGGACTTAGTCATTTTTCCGGCGTTTATCAGACTTTCAGATAGGGGAAATGTCAGTGAGTGTTCCGATTTCAGTTCCAGAGCGATTCGCCCAATGAGTCCTTGTTATTTAGTTGTTTTCAGCCAATTTTCTGGATTTTTGAAAATTTCACTTTTTTGTGAAAATATCCACTAAATGAGGGAATAATATGTGTGAGGGTACCGAAGGAGAGTTCCAAATTTGTGTGGGTAGAATATATATCCCACGGGTGTAAAATTGAAAAAAGTTGAAAACATTTTTTTTTGGGACTTAGTCATTTTTTCGCCGTTTATCAGACTTTCAGATAGGGGAAATGTCAGTGAGCATTCCCATTTCAGTTCCAGAGCGATTCGCCCAATGAGTCCTTGATACTTAGTCGTTTTCAGCCAATTTTCTGGATTTTTGAAAATTTCACTTCTTTGTGAAAATATCCACTAAATGAGGGAATAACATGTGTGAGGGTACCCCAGGAGAGTTCCAAATGTGTGTGGGTAAAATATATATCCCACGGGGGTAAAATTGAAAAAAGTTGAAAAAAATTTTTTTTTGGACTTAGTCATTTTTCCGGCGTTTATCAGACTTTCAGATAGGGGAAATGTCAGTGAGCGTTCCGATTTCAGTTCCAGAGCGATTCGCCCAATGAGTCCTTGTTATTTAGTTGTTTTCAGCCAATTTTCTGGATTTTTGAAAATTTCACTTTTTTGTGAAAATATCCACTAAATGAGGGAATAATATGTGTGAGGGTACCCCAGGAGAGTTCCAAATTTGTGTGGGTAGAATATATATCCCACGGGTGTAAAATTGAAAAAAGTTGAAAACATTTTTTTTTGGGACTTAGTCATTTTTCCGCCGTTTATCAGACTTTCAGATAGGGGAAATGTCAGTGAGCATTCCCATTTCAGTTCCAGAGCGATTCGCCCAATGAGTCCTTGATACTTAGTCGTTTTCAGCCAATTTTCTGGATTTTTGAAAATTTCACTTCTTTGTGAAAATATCCACTAAATGAGGGAATAACATGTGTGAGGGTACCCCAGGAGAGTTCCAAATGTGTGTGGGTAAAATATATATCCCACGGGGGTAAAATTGAAAAAAGTTGAAAAAAATTTTTTTTTGGACTTAGTCATTTTTCCGGCGTTTATCAGACTTTCAGATAGGGGAAATGTCAGTGAGTGTTCCGATTTCAGTTCCAGAGCGATTCGCCCAATGAGTCCTTGTTATTTAGTTGTTTTCAGCCAATTTTCTGGATTTTTGAAAATTTCACTTTTTTGTGAAAATATCCACTAAATGAGGGAATAATATGTGTGAGGGTACCCCAGGAGAGTTCTAAATGTGTGTGGGAAGAATATATATCCCACGGGGGTAAAATTGAAAAAAGTTGAAAAAAATTTTTTTTTGGACTTAGTCATTTTTCCGGCGTTTATCAGACTTTCAGATAGGGGAAATGTCAGTGAGCGTTCCGATTTCAGTTCCAGAGCGATTCGCCCAATGAGTCCTTGATACTTAGTAGTTTTCAGACAATTTTCTGGATTTTTGAAAATTTCACTTCTTTGTGAAAATATCCACTAAATGAGGGAATGATATGTGTGAGGGTACCCCAGGAGAGTTCCAAATGTGTGTGGGTAGAATATATATCCCACGGGGGTAAAATTGAAAAAAGTTGAAACAAATTTTTTTTTGGACTTAGTCATTTTTCCGGCGTTTATCAGACTTTCAGATAGGGGAAATGTCAGTGAGTGTTCCGATTTCAGTTCCAGAGCGATTCGCCCAATGAGTCCTTGTTATTTAGTTGTTTTCAGCCAATTTTCTGGATTTTTGAAAATTTCACTTTTTTGTGAAAATATCCACTAAATGAGGGAATAATATGTGTGAGGGTACCCCAGGAGAGTTCTAAATGTGTGTGGGAAGAATATATATCCCACGGGGGTAAAATTGAAAAAAGTTGAAAAAAATTTTTTTTTGGACTTAGTCATTTTTCCGGCGTTTATCAGACTTTCAGATAGGGGAAATGTCAGTGAGCGTTCCGATTTCAGTTCCAGAGCGATTCGCCCAATGAGTCCTTGATACTTAGTAGTTTTCAGACAATTTTCTGGATTTTTGAAAATTTCACTTCTTTGTGAAAATATCCACTAAATGAGGGAATGATATGTGTGAGGGTACCCCAGGAGAGTTCCAAATGTGTGTGGGTAGAATATATATCCCACGGGGGTAAAATTGAAAAAAGTTGAAACAAATTTTTTTTTGGACTTAGTCATTTTTCCGGCGTTTATCAGACTTTCAGATAGGGGAAATGTCAGTGAGTGTTCCGATTTCAGTTCCAGAGCGATTCGCCCAATGAGTCCTTGTTATTTAGTTGTTTTCAGCCAATTTTCTGGATTTTTGAAAATTTCACTTTTTTGTGAAAATATCCACTAAATGAGGGAATAATATGTGTGAGGGTACCGAAGGAGAGTTCCAAATTTGTGTGGGTAGAATATATATCCCACGGGTGTAAAATTGAAAAAAGTTGAAAACATTTTTTTTTGGGACTTAGTCATTTTTTCGCCGTTTATCAGACTTTCAGATAGGGGAAATGTCAGTGAGCATTCCCATTTCAGTTCCAGAGCGATTCGCCCAATGAGTCCTTGATACTTAGTCGTTTTCAGCCAATTTTCTGGATTTTTGAAAATTTCACTTCTTTGTGAAAATATCCACTAAATGAGGGAATAACATGTGTGAGGGTACCCCAGGAGAGTTCCAAATGTGTGTGGGTAAAATATATATCCCACGGGGGTAAAATTGAAAAAAGTTGAAAAAAATTTTTTTTTGGACTTAGTCATTTTTCCGGCGTTTATCAGACTTTCAGATAGGGGAAATGTCAGTGAGCGTTCCGATTTCAGTTCCAGAGCGATTCGCCCAATGAGTCCTTGTTATTTAGTTGTTTTCAGCCAATTTTCTGGATTTTTGAAAATTTCACTTTTTTGTGAAAATATCCACTAAATGAGGGAATAATATGTGTGAGGGTACCCCAGGAGAGTTCCAAATTTGTGTGGGTAGAATATATATCCCACGGGTGTAAAATTGAAAAAAGTTGAAAACATTTTTTTTTGGGACTTAGTCATTTTTCCGCCGTTTATCAGACTTTCAGATAGGGGAAATGTCAGTGAGCATTCCCATTTCAGTTCCAGAGCGATTCGCCCAATGAGTCCTTGATACTTAGTCGTTTTCAGCCAATTTTCTGGATTTTTGAAAATTTCACTTCTTTGTGAAAATATCCACTAAATGAGGGAATAACATGTGTGAGGGTACCCCAGGAGAGTTCCAAATGTGTGTGGGTAAAATATATATCCCACGGGGGTAAAATTGAAAAAAGTTGAAAAAAATTTTTTTTTGGACTTAGTCATTTTTCCGGCGTTTATCAGACTTTCAGATAGGGGAAATGTCAGTGAGTGTTCCGATTTCAGTTCCAGAGCGATTCGCCCAATGAGTCCTTGTTATTTAGTTGTTTTCAGCCAATTTTCTGGATTTTTGAAAATTTCACTTTTTTGTGAAAATATCCACTAAATGAGGGAATAATATGTGTGAGGGTACCCCAGGAGAGTTCCAAATTTGTGTGGGTAGAATATATATCCCACGGGGGTAAAATTGAAAAAAGTTGAAAAAAAATTTTTTTTGGACTTAGTCATTTTTCCGGCGTTTATCAGACTTTCAGATAGGGGAAATGTCAGTGAGTGTTCCGATTTCAGTTCCAGAGCGATTCGCCCAATGAGTCCTTGTTATTTAGTTGTTTTCAGCCAATTTTCTGGATTTTTGAAAATTTCACTTTTTTGTGAAAATATCCACTAAATGAGGGAATAATATGTGTGAGGGTACCGAAGGAGAGTTCCAAATTTGTGTGGGTAGAATATATATCCCACGGGTGTAAAATTGAAAAAAGTTGAAAAAAATTTTTTTTGGGACTTAGTCATTTTTCCGGCGTTTATCAGACTTTCAGATAGGGGAAATGTCAGTGAGCATTCCCATTTCAGTTCCAGAGCGATTCGCCCAATGAGTCCTTGATACTTAGTCGTTTTCAGCCAATTTTCTGGATTTTTGAAAATTTCACTTTTTTGTGAAAATATCCACTAAATGAGGGAATAATATGTGTGAGGGTACCCCAGGAGAGTTCCAAATGTGTGTGGGTAGAATATATATCCCACGGGGGTAAAATTGAAAAAAGTTGAAAAAAATTTTTTTTTTTACTTAGTCATTTTTCCGGCGTTTATCAGACTTTCAGATAGGGGAAATGTCAGTGAGCGTTCCGATTTTAGTTCTAGAGCGATTCGCCCAATGAGTCCTTGATACTTAGTCGTTTTCAGCCAATTTTCTGGATTTTTGAAAATTTCACTTCTTTGTGAAAATATCCACTAAATGAGGGAATAATATGTGTGAGGGTACCCCAGGAGAGTTCCAAATGTGTTTGGGTAGAATATATATCCCACGGGGGTAAAATTGAAAAAAGTCTAAAAAAATTTTTTTTTGGACTTAGTCATTTTTCCGGCGTTTATCAGACTTTCAGATAGGGGAAATGTCAGTGAGCGTTCCGATTTTAGTTCTAGAGCGATTCGCCCAATGAGTCCTTGTTATTTAGTGTTTTTCAGCCAATTTTCTTGATTTTTGAAAATTTCACTTTTTTGTGAAAATATCCACTAAATGAGGGAATAATATGTATGAGGGTACCCCAGGAGAGTTCCAAATGTGTGTGGGTAGAATATATATCCCACGGGGGTAAAATTGAAAAAAGTTGAAAAAAATTTTTTTTTGGACTTAGTCATTTTTCCGGCGTTTATCAGACTTTCAGATAGGGGAAATGTCAGTGAGTGTTCCGATTTCAGTTCCAGAGCGATTCGCCCAATGAGTCCTTGTTATTTAGTTGTTTTCAGCCAATTTTCTGGATTTTTGAAAATTTCACTTTTTTGTGAAAATATCCACTAAATGAGGGAATAATATGTGTGAGGGTACCGAAGGAGAGTTCCAAATTTGTGTGGGTAGAATATATATCCCACGGGTGTAAAATTGAAAAAAGTTGAAAAAATTTTTTTTTGGGACTTAGTCATTTTTCCGGCGTTTATCAGACTTTCAGATAGGGGAAATGTCAGTGAGCATTCCCATTTCAGTTCCAGAGCGATTCGCCCAATGAGTCCTTGATACTTAGTCGTTTTCAGCCAATTTTCTGGATTTTTGAAAATTTCACTTTTTTGTGAAAATATCCACTAAATGAGGGAATAATATGTGTGAGGGTACCACAGGAGAGTTCCAAATGTATGTGGGTAGAATATATATCCCACGGGGGTAAAATTGAAAAAAGTTGAAAAAAATTTTTTTTTGGACTTAGTCATTTTTCTGGCGTTTATCAGACTTTCAGATAGGGGAAATGTCAGTGAGCGTTCCGATTTCAGTTCCAGAGCGATTCGCCCAATGAGTCCTTGTTATTTAGTTGTTTTCAGCCAATTTTCTGGATTTTTGAAAATTTCACTTTTTTGTGAAAATATCCACTAAATGAGGGAATAATATGTGTGAGGGTACCGAAGGAGAGTTCCAAATTTGTGTGGGTAGAATATATATCCCACGGGTGTAAAATTGAAAAAAGTTGAAAACATTTTTTTTTGGGACTTAGTCATTTTTCCGCCGTTTATCAGACTTTCAGATAGGGGAAATGTCAGTGAGCATTCCCATTTCAGTTCCAGAGCGATTCGCCCAATGAGTCCTTGATACTTAGTCGTTTTCAGCCAATTTTCTGGATTTTTGAAAATTTCACTTCTTTGTGAAAATATCCACTAAATGAGGGAATAACATGTGTGAGGGTACCCCAGGAGAGTTCCAAATGTGTGTGGGTAAAATATATATCCCACGGGGGTAAAATTGAAAAAAGTTGAAAAAAATTTTTTTTTGGACTTAGTCATTTTTCCGGCGTTTATCAGACTTTCAGATAGGGGAAATGTCAGTGAGCATTCCAATTTCAGTTCCAGAGCGATTCGCCCAATGAGTCCTTGATACTTAGTCGTTTTCAGCCAATTTTCTGGATTTTTGAAAATTTCACTTTTTTGTGAAAATATCCACTAAATGAGGGAATAATATGTGTGAGGGTACCCCAGGAGAGTTCCAAATGTGTGTGGGTAGAATATATATCCCACGGGGGTAAAATTGAAAAAAGTTGAAAAAAATTTTTTTTTTTACTTAGTCATTTTTCCGGCGTTTATCAGACTTTCAGATAGGGGAAATGTCAGTGAGCGTTCCGATTTTAGTTCTAGAGCGATTCGCCCAATGAGTCCTTGATACTTAGTCGTTTTCAGCCAATTTTCTGGATTTTTGAAAATTTCACTTCTTTGTGAAAATATCCACTAAATGAGGGAATAATATGTGTGAGGGTACCCCAGGAGAGTTCCAAATGTGTTTGGGTAGAATATATATCCCACGGGGGTAAAATTGAAAAAAGTCTAAAAAAATTTTTTTTTGGACTTAGTCATTTTTCCGGCGTTTATCAGACTTTCAGATAGGGGAAATGTCAGTGAGCGTTCCGATTTTAGTTCTAGAGCGATTCGCCCAATGAGTCCTTGTTATTTAGTGTTTTTCAGCCAATTTTCTTGATTTTTGAAAATTTCACTTTTTTGTGAAAATATCCACTAAATGAGGGAATAATATGTATGAGGGTACCCCAGGAGAGTTCCAAATGTGTGTGGGTAGAATATATATCCCACGGGGGTAAAATTGAAAAAAGTTGAAAAAAATTTTTTTTTGGACTTAGTCATTTTTCTGGCGTTTATCAGACTTTAAGATAGGGGAAATGTCAGTGAGCATTCCCATTTCAGTTCCAGAGCGATTCGCCCAATGAGTCTTTGATATTTAGTCATTTTCAGCCAATTTTCTGGATTTTTGAAAATTTCACTTTTTTGTGAAAATATCCACTAAATGAGGGAATAATATGTGTGAGGGTACCGAAGGAGAGTTCCAAATTTGTGTGGGTAGAATATATATCCCACGGGGGTAAAATTGAAAAAAGTTGAAAAAAATTTTTTTTTGGACTTAGTCATTTTTCCGGCGTTTATCAGACTTTCAGATAGGGGAAATGTCAGTGAGCGTTCCGATTTCAGTTCCAGAGCGATTCGCCCAATGAGTCCTTGTTATTTAGTTGTTTTCAGCCAATTTTCTGGACTTTTGAAAATTTCACTTTTTTGTGAAAATATCCACTAAATGAGGGAATAATATGTGTGAGGTTACCCCAGGAGAGTTCTAAATGTGTGTGGGAATAATATATATCCCACGGGGGTAAAATTGAAAAAAGTTGAAAAAATTTTTTTTTTGGACTTAGTCATTTTTCCGGCGTTTATCAGACTTTCAGATAGGGGAAATGTCAGTGAGCGTTCCGATTTCAGTTCCAGAGCGATTCGCCCAATGAGTCCTTGTTATTTAGTTGTTTTCAGCCAATTTTCTGGATTTTTGAAAATTTCACTTTTTTGTGAAAATATCCACTAAATGAGGGAATAATATGTGTGAGGGTACCCCAGGAGAGTTCCAAATTTGTGTGGGTAGAATATATATCCCACGGGGGTAAAATTGAAAAAAGTTGAAAAAAATTTTTTTTGGGACTTATTCATTTTTCCGGTGTTTATCAGACTTTCAGATAGGGCAAATGTCAGTGAGCGTTCCGATTTCAGTTCCAGAGCGATTCGCCCAATGAGTCCTTGATATTTAGTCGTTTTCAGCCAATTTTCTGGATTTTTGAAAATTTCACTTTTTTGTGAAAATATCCACTAAATGAGGGAATAATATGTGTGAGGGTACCCCAGGAGAGTTCCAAATGTGTGTGGGTAGAATATATATCCCACGGGGGTAAAATTGAAAAAAGTTGAAAAAAATTTTTTTTTGGACTTAGTCATTTTTCCGGCGTTTATCAGACTTTCAGATAGGGGAAATGTCAGTGAGCGTTCCGATTTTAGTTCTAGAGCGATTCGCCCAATGAGTCCTTGTTATTTAGTGTTTTTCAGCCAATTTTCTTGATTTTTGAAAATTTCACTTTTTTGTGAAAATATCCACTAAATGAGGGAATAATATGTATGAGGGTACCCCAGGAGAGTTCCAAATGTGTGTGGGTAGAATATATATCCCACGGGGGTAAAATTGAAAAAAGTTGAAAAAAATTTTTTTTTGGACTTAGTCATTTTTCCGGCGTTTATCAGACTTTCAGATAGGGGAAATGTCAGTGAGTGTTCCGATTTCAGTTCCAGAGCGATTCGCCCAATGAGTCCTTGTTATTTAGTTGTTTTCAGCCAATTTTCTGGATTTTTGAAAATTTCACTTTTTTGTGAAAATATCCACTAAATGAGGGAATAATATGTGTGAGGGTACCGAAGGAGAGTTCCAAATTTGTGTGGGTAGAATATATATCCCACGGGTGTAAAATTGAAAAAAGTTGAAAAAATTTTTTTTTGGGACTTAGTCATTTTTCCGGCGTTTATCAGACTTTCAGATAGGGGAAATGTCAGTGAGCATTCCCATTTCAGTTCCAGAGCGATTCGCCCAATGAGTCCTTGATACTTAGTCGTTTTCAGCCAATTTTCTGGATTTTTGAAAATTTCACTTTTTTGTGAAAATATCCACTAAATGAGGGAATAATATGTGTGAGGGTACCACAGGAGAGTTCCAAATGTATGTGGGTAGAATATATATCCCACGGGGGTAAAATTGAAAAAAGTTGAAAAAAATTTTTTTTTGGACTTAGTCATTTTTCTGGCGTTTATCAGACTTTCAGATAGGGGAAATGTCAGTGAGCGTTCCGATTTCAGTTCCAGAGCGATTCGCCCAATGAGTCCTTGTTATTTAGTTGTTTTCAGCCAATTTTCTGGATTTTTGAAAATTTCACTTTTTTGTGAAAATATCCACTAAATGAGGGAATAATATGTGTGAGGGTACCGAAGGAGAGTTCCAAATTTGTGTGGGTAGAATATATATCCCACGGGTGTAAAATTGAAAAAAGTTGAAAACATTTTTTTTTGGGACTTAGTCATTTTTCCGCCGTTTATCAGACTTTCAGATAGGGGAAATGTCAGTGAGCATTCCCATTTCAGTTCCAGAGCGATTCGCCCAATGAGTCCTTGATACTTAGTCGTTTTCAGCCAATTTTCTGGATTTTTGAAAATTTCACTTCTTTGTGAAAATATCCACTAAATGAGGGAATAACATGTGTGAGGGTACCCCAGGAGAGTTCCAAATGTGTGTGGGTAAAATATATATCCCACGGGGGTAAAATTGAAAAAAGTTGAAAAAAATTTTTTTTTGGACTTAGTCATTTTTCCGGCGTTTATCAGACTTTCAGATAGGGGAAATGTCAGTGAGCATTCCAATTTCAGTTCCAGAGCGATTCGCCCAATGAGTCCTTGATACTTAGTCGTTTTCAGCCAATTTTCTGGATTTTTGAAAATTTCACTTTTTTGTGAAAATATCCACTAAATGAGGGAATAATATGTGTGAGGGTACCCCAGGAGAGTTCCAAATGTGTGTGGGTAGAATATATATCCCACGGGGGTAAAATTGAAAAAAGTTGAAAAAAATTTTTTTTTTTACTTAGTCATTTTTCCGGCGTTTATCAGACTTTCAGATAGGGGAAATGTCAGTGAGCGTTCCGATTTTAGTTCTAGAGCGATTCGCCCAATGAGTCCTTGATACTTAGTCGTTTTCAGCCAATTTTCTGGATTTTTGAAAATTTCACTTCTTTGTGAAAATATCCACTAAATGAGGGAATAATATGTGTGAGGGTACCCCAGGAGAGTTCCAAATGTGTTTGGGTAGAATATATATCCCACGGGGGTAAAATTGAAAAAAGTCTAAAAAAATTTTTTTTTGGACTTAGTCATTTTTCCGGCGTTTATCAGACTTTCAGATAGGGGAAATGTCAGTGAGCGTTCCGATTTTAGTTCTAGAGCGATTCGCCCAATGAGTCCTTGTTATTTAGTGTTTTTCAGCCAATTTTCTTGATTTTTGAAAATTTCACTTTTTTGTGAAAATATCCACTAAATGAGGGAATAATATGTATGAGGGTACCCCAGGAGAGTTCCAAATGTGTGTGGGTAGAATATATATCCCACGGGGGTAAAATTGAAAAAAGTTGAAAAAAATTTTTTTTTGGACTTAGTCATTTTTCTGGCGTTTATCAGACTTTAAGATAGGGGAAATGTCAGTGAGCATTCCCATTTCAGTTCCAGAGCGATTCGCCCAATGAGTCTTTGATATTTAGTCATTTTCAGCCAATTTTCTGGATTTTTGAAAATTTCACTTTTTTGTGAAAATATCCACTAAATGAGGGAATAATATGTGTGAGGGTACCGAAGGAGAGTTCCAAATTTGTGTGGGTAGAATATATATCCCACGGGGGTAAAATTGAAAAAAGTTGAAAAAAATTTTTTTTTGGACTTAGTCATTTTTCCGGCGTTTATCAGACTTTCAGATAGGGGAAATGTCAGTGAGCGTTCCGATTTCAGTTCCAGAGCGATTCGCCCAATGAGTCCTTGTTATTTAGTTGTTTTCAGCCAATTTTCTGGACTTTTGAAAATTTCACTTTTTTGTGAAAATATCCACTAAATGAGGGAATAATATGTGTGAGGTTACCCCAGGAGAGTTCTAAATGTGTGTGGGAATAATATATATCCCACGGGGGTAAAATTGAAAAAAGTTGAAAAAATTTTTTTTTTGGACTTAGTCATTTTTCCGGCGTTTATCAGACTTTCAGATAGGGGAAATGTCAGTGAGCGTTCCGATTTCAGTTCCAGAGCGATTCGCCCAATGAGTCCTTGTTATTTAGTTGTTTTCAGCCAATTTTCTGGATTTTTGAAAATTTCACTTTTTTGTGAAAATATCCACTAAATGAGGGAATAATATGTGTGAGGGTACCCCAGGAGAGTTCCAAATTTGTGTGGGTAGAATATATATCCCACGGGGGTAAAATTGAAAAAAGTTGAAAAAAATTTTTTTTGGGACTTATTCATTTTTCCGGTGTTTATCAGACTTTCAGATAGGGCAAATGTCAGTGAGCGTTCCGATTTCAGTTCCAGAGCGATTCGCCCAATGAGTCCTTGATATTTAGTCGTTTTCAGCCAATTTTCTGGATTTTTGAAAATTTCACTTTTTTGTGAAAATATCCACTAAATGAGGGAATAATATGTGTGAGGGTACCCCAGGAGAGTTCCAAATGTGTGTGGGTAGAATATATATCCCACGGGGGTAAAATTGAAAAAAGTTGAAAAAAATGTTTTTTTGGACTTAGTCATTTTTCCGGCGTTTATCAGACTTTCAGATAGGGGAAATGTCAGTGAGCGTTCCGATTTCAGTTCCAGAGCGATTCGCCCAATGAGTCCTTGTTATTTAGTTGTTTTCAGCCAATTTTCTAGATTTTTGAAAATTTCACTTTTTTGTGAAAATATCCACTAAATGAGGGAATAATATGTGTGAGGGTACCCCAGGAGAGTTCCAAATTTGTGTGGGTAGAATATATATCCCACGGGGGTAAAATTGAAAAAAGTTGCAAAAAATTTTTTTTGGGACTTATTCATTTTTTCGGTGTTTATCAGACTTTCAGATAGGGCAAATGTCAGTGAGCGTTCCGATTTCAGTTCTTGAGCGATTCGCCCAATGAGTCCTTGATACTTAGTCGTTTTCAGCCAATTTTCTGGATTTTTGAAAATTTCACTTCTTTGTGAAAATATCCACTAAATGAGGGAATAATATGTGTGAGGGTACCCCAGGAGAGTTCCAAATGTGTTTGGGTAGAATATATATCCCACGGGGGTAAAATTGAAAAAAGTCTAAAAAAATTTTTTTTTGGACTTAGTCATTTTTCCGGCGTTTATCAGACTTTCAGATAGGGGAAATGTCAGTGAGCGTTCCGATTTTAGTTCTAGAGCGATTCGCCCAATGAGTCCTTGTTATTTAGTGTTTTTCAGCCAATTTTCTTGATTTTTGAAAATTTCACTTTTTTGTGAAAATATCCACTAAATGAGGGAATAATATGTATGAGGGTACCCCAGGAGAGTTCCAAATGTGTGTGGGTAGAATATATATCCCACGGGGGTAAAATTGAAAAAAGTTGAAAAAAATTTTTTTTGGGACTTATTCATTTTTCCGGTGTTTATCAGACTTTCAGATAGGGCAAATGTCAGTGAGCGTTCCGATTTCAGTTCCAGAGCGATTCGCCCAATGAGTCCTTGATATTTAGTCGTTTTCAGCCAATTTTCTGGATTTTTGAAAATTTCACTTTTTTGTGAAAATATCCACTAAATGAGGGAATAATATGTGTGAGGGTACCCCAGGAGAGTTCCAAATGTGTGTGGGTAGAATATATATCCCACGGGGGTAAAATTGAAAAAAGTTGAAAAAAATTTTTTTTTGGACTTAGTCATTTTTCCGGCGTTTATCAGACTTTCAGATAGGGGAAATGTCAGTGAGTGTTCCGATTTCAGTTCCAGAGCGATTCGCCCAATGAGTCCTTGTTATTTAGTTGTTTTCAGCCAATTTTCTGGATTTTTGAAAATTTCACTTTTTTTGTGAAAATATCCACTAAATGAGGGAATAATATGTGTGAGGGTACCGAAGGAGAGTTCCAAATTTGTGTGGGTAGAATATATATCCCACGGGTGTAAAATTGAAAAAAGTTGAAAAAATTTTTTTTTGGGACTTAGTCATTTTTCCGGCGTTTATCAGACTTTCAGATAGGGGAAATGTCAGTGAGCATTCCCATTTCAGTTCCAGAGCGATTCGCCCAATGAGTCCTTGATACTTAGTCGTTTTCAGCCAATTTTCTGGATTTTTGAAAATTTCACTTTTTTGTGAAAATATCCACTAAATGAGGGAATAATATGTGTGAGGGTACCCCAGGAGAGTTCTAAATGTGTGTGGGAAGAATATATATCCCACGGGGGTAAAATTGAAAAAAGTTGAAAAAAATTTTTTTTTGGACTTAGTCATTTTTCCGGCGTTTATCAGACTTTCAGATAGGGGAAATGTCAGTGAGCGTTCCGATTTCAGTTCCAGAGCGATTCGCCCAATGAGTCCTTGATACTTAGTAGTTTTCAGACAATTTTCTGGATTTTTGAAAATTTCACTTCTTTGTGAAAATATCCACTAAATGAGGGAATGATATGTGTGAGGGTACCCCAGGAGAGTTCCAAATGTGTGTGGGTAGAATATATATCCCACGGGGGTAAAATTGAAAAAAGTTGAAACAAATTTTTTTTTGGACTTAGTCATTTTTCCGGCGTTTATCAGACTTTCAGATAGGGGAAATGTCAGTGAGTGTTCCGATTTCAGTTCCAGAGCGATTCGCCCAATGAGTCCTTGTTATTTAGTTGTTTTCAGCCAATTTTCTGGATTTTTGAAAATTTCACTTTTTTGTGAAAATATCCACTAAATGAGGGAATAATATGTGTGAGGGTACCGAAGGAGAGTTCCAAATTTGTGTGGGTAGAATATATATCCCACGGGTGTAAAATTGAAAAAAGTTGAAAACATTTTTTTTTGGGACTTAGTCATTTTTCCGGCGTTTATCAGACTTTCAGATAGGGGAAATGTCAGTGAGCATTCCCATTTCAGTTCCAGAGCGATTCGCCCAATGAGTCCATGATACTTAGTCGTTTTCAGCCAATTTTCTGGATTTTTGAAAATTTCACTTCTTTGTGAAAATATCCACTAAATGAGGGAATAATATGTGTGAGGGTACCCCAGGAGAGTTCCAAATGTGTGTGGGTAAAATATATATCCCACGGGGGTAAAATTGAAAAAAGTTGAAAAAAATTTTTTTTTGGACTTAGTCATTTTTCCGGCGTTTATCAGACTTTCAGATAGGGGAAATGTCAGTGAGCGTTCCGATTTCAGTTCCAGAGCGATTCGCCCAATGAGTCCTTGTTATTTAGTTGTTTTCAGCCAATTTTCTGGATTTTTGAAAATTTCACTTTTTTGTGAAAATATCCACTAAATGAGGGAATAATATGTGTGAGGGTACCCCAGGAGAGTTCCAAATTTGTGTGGGTAGAATATATATCCCACGGGGGTAAAATTGAAAAAAGTTGAAAAAAAATTTTTTTTGGACTTAGTCATTTTTCCGGCGTTTATCAGACTTTCAGATAGGGGAAATGTCAGTGAGTGTTCCGATTTCAGTTCCAGAGCGATTCGCCCAATGAGTCCTTGTTATTTAGTTGTTTTCAGCCAATTTTCTGGATTTTTGAAAATTTCACTTTTTTGTGAAAATATCCACTAAATGAGGGAATAATATGTGTGAGGGTACCGAAGGAGAGTTCCAAATTTGTGTGGGTAGAATATATATCCCACGGGTGTAAAATTGAAAAAAGTTGAAAAAATTTTTTTTTGGGACTTAGTCATTTTTCCGGCGTTTATCAGACTTTCAGATAGGGCAAATGTCAGTGAGCGTTCCGATTTCAGTTCCAGAGCGATTCGCCCAATGAGTCCTTGATATTTAGTCGTTTTCAGCCAATTTTCTGGATTTTTGAAAATTTCACTTTTTTGTGAAAATATCCACTAAATGAGGGAATAATATGTGTGAGGGTACCCCAGGAGAGTTCCAAATGTGTGTGGGTAGAATATATATCCCACGGGGGTAAAATTGAAAAAAGTTGAAAAAAATTTTTTTTTGGACTTAGTCATTTTTCCGGCGTTTATCAGACTTTCAGATAGGGGAAATGTCAGTGAGCGTTCCGATTTCAGTTCCAGAGCGATTTGCCCAATGAGTCCTTGATACTTAGTAGTTTTCAGCCAATTTTCTGGATTTTTGAAAATTTCACTTCTTTGTGAAAATATCCACTAAATGAGGGAATAATATGTGTGAGGGTACCCCAGGAGAGTTCCAAATGTGTGTGGGTAGAATATATATCCCACGGGGGTAAAATTGAAAAAAGTTGAAAAAAATGTTTTTTTGGACTTAGTCATTTTTCCGGCGTTTATCAGACTTTCAGATAGGGGAAATGTCAGTGAGCGTTCCGATTTCAGTTCCAGAGCGATTCGCCCAATGAGTCCTTGTTATTTAGTTGTTTTCAGCCAATTTTCTAGATTTTTGAAAATTTCACTTTTTTGTGAAAATATCCACTAAATGAGGGAATAATATGTGTGAGGGTACCCCAGGAGAGTTCCAAATTTGTGTGGGTAGAATATATATCCCACGGGGGTAAAATTGAAAAAAGTTGCAAAAAATTTTTTTTGGGACTTATTCATTTTTTCGGTGTTTATCAGACTTTCAGATAGGGCAAATGTCAGTGAGCGTTCCGATTTCAGTTCTTGAGCGATTCGCCCAATGAGTCCTTGATACTTAGTCGTTTTCAGCCAATTTTCTGGATTTTTGAAAATTTCACTTCTTTGTGAAAATATCCACTAAATGAGGGAATAATATGTGTGAGGGTACCCCAGGAGAGTTCCAAATGTGTTTGGGTAGAATATATATCCCACGGGGGTAAAATTGAAAAAAGTCTAAAAAAATTTTTTTTTGGACTTAGTCATTTTTCCGGCGTTTATCAGACTTTCAGATAGGGGAAATGTCAGTGAGCGTTCCGATTTTAGTTCTAGAGCGATTCGCCCAATGAGTCCTTGTTATTTAGTGTTTTTCAGCCAATTTTCTTGATTTTTGAAAATTTCACTTTTTTGTGAAAATATCCACTAAATGAGGGAATAATATGTATGAGGGTACCCCAGGAGAGTTCCAAATGTGTGTGGGTAGAATATATATCCCACGGGGGTAAAATTGAAAAAAGTTGAAAAAAATTTTTTTTTGGACTTAGTCATTTTTCTGGCGTTTATCAGACTTTAAGATAGGGGAAATGTCAGTGAGCATTCCCATTTCAGTTCCAGAGCGATTCGCCCAATGAGTCTTTGATACTTAGTCGTTTTCAGCCAATTTTCTGGATTTTTGAAAATTTCACTTCTTTGTGAAAATATCCACTAAATGAGGGAATAACATGTGTGAGGGTACCCCAGGAGAGTTCCAAATGTGTGTGGGTAAAATATATATCCCACGGGGGTAAAATTGAAAAAAGTTGAAAAAAATTTTTTTTTGGACTTAGTCATTTTTCCGGCGTTTATCAGACTTTCAGATAGGGGAAATGTCAGTGAGCGTTCCGATTTCAGTTCCAGAGCGATTCGCCCAATGAGTCCTTGTTATTTAGTTGTTTTCAGCCAATTTTCTGGATTTTTGAAAATTTCACTTTTTTGTGAAAATATCCACTAAATGAGGGAATAATATGTGTGAGGGTACCCCAGGAGAGTTCTAAATGTGTGTGGGAAGAATATATATCCCACGGGGGTAAAATTGAAAAAAGTTGAAAAAAATTTTTTTTTGGACTTAGTCATTTTTCCGGCGTTTATCAGACTTTTAGATAGGGGAAATGTCAGTGAGCGTTCCGATTTCAGTTCTAGAGCGATTCGCCCAATGAGTCCTTGTTATTTAGTCTTTTTCAGCCAATTTTCTGGATTTTTGAAAATTTCACTTTTTTGTGAAAATATCCACTAAATGAGGGAATAATATGTATGAGGGTACCCCAGGAGAGTTCCAAATGTGTGTGGGTAGAATATATATCCCACGGGGGTAAAATTGAAAAAAGTTGAAAAAAAATTTTTTTTGGACTTATTCATTTTTCTGGCGTTTATCAGACTTTAAGATAGGGGAAATGTCAGTGAGCATTCCCATTTCAGTTCCAGAGCGATTCGCCCAATGAGTCTTTGATATTTAGTCGTTTTCAGCCAATTTTCTGGATTTTTGAAAATTTCACTTTTTTGTGAAAATATCCACTAAATGAGGGAATAATATGTGTGAGGGTACCGAAGGAGAGTTCCAAATTTGTGTGGGTAGAATATATATCCCAAGGGTGTAAAATTGAAAAAAGTTGAAAAAATTTTTTTTTGGGACTTAGTCATTTTTCCGGCGTTTATCAGACTTTCAGATAGGGGAAATGTCAGTGAGCGTTCGGATTTCAGTTCCAGAGCGATTCGCCCAATGAGTCCTTGATACTTACTCGTTTTCAGCCAATTTTCTGGATTTTTGAAAATTTCACTTCTTTGTGAAAATATCCACTAAATGAGGGAATAATATGTGTGAGGGTACCCCAGGAGAGTTCCAAATGTGTTTGGGTAGAATATATATCCCACGGGGGTAAAATTGAAAAAAGTTGAAAAAAATTTTTTTTTGGACTTAGTCATTTTTCTGGCGTTTATCAGACTTTAAGATAGGGGAAATGTCAGTGAGCATTCCCATTTCAGTTCTAGAGCGATTCGCCCAATGAGTCTTTGATATTTAGTCATTTTCAGCCAATTTTCTGGATTTTTGAAAATTTCACTTTTTTGTGAAAATATCCACTAAATGAGGGAATAATATGTGTGAGGGTACCGAAGGAGAGTTCCAAATTTGTGTGGGTAGAATATATATCCCACGGGGGTAAAATTGAAAAAAGTTGAAAAAAATTTTTTTTTGGACTTAGTCATTTTTCCGGCGTTTATCAGACTTTCAGATAGGGGAAATGTCAGTGAGCGTTCCGATTTCAGTTCCAGAGCGATTCGCCCAATGAGTCCTTGTTATTTAGTTGTTTTCAGCCAATTTTCTGGACTTTTGAAAATTTCACTTTTTTGTGAAAATATCCACTAAATGAGGGAATAATATGTGTGAGGTTACCCCAGGAGAGTTCTAAATGTGTGTGGGAATAATATATATCCCACGGGGGTAAAATTGAAAAAAGTTGAAAAAATTTTTTTTTTGGACTTAGTCATTTTTCCGGCGTTTATCAGACTTTCAGATAGGGGAAATGTCAGTGAGCGTTCCGATTTCAGTTCCAGAGTGATTCGCCCAATGTGTCCTTGTTATTTAGTTGTTTTCAGCCAATTTTCTGGATTTTTGAAAATTTCACTTTTTTGTGAAAATATCCACTACATGAGGGAATAATATGTGTGAGGGTACCCCAGGAGAGTTCCAAATGTGTGTGGGAAGAATATATATCCCACGGGGGTAAAATTGAAAAAAGTTGAAAAAAAATTTTTTTTGGACTTAGTCATTTTTCCGGCGTTTATCAGACTTTCAGATAGGGGAAATGTCAGTGAGAGTTCCAATTTCAGTTCCAGAGTGATTCGCCCAATGAGTCCTTGTTATTTAGTTGTTTTCAGCCAATTTTCTGGATTTTTGAAAATTTCACTTTTTTGTGAAAATATCCACTAAATGAGGGAATAATATGTGTGAGGGTACCCCAGGAGAGTTCCAAATGTGTGTGGGTAGAATATATATCCCACGGGGGTAAAAGAGAAAAAAGTTGAAAACATTTTTTTTTTGGACTTAGTCATTTTTCCGGCGTTTATCAGACTTTCAGATATGGCAAATGTCAGTGAGTGTTCCAATTTCAGTTCCAGAGCGATACGCCCAATGAGTCTTTGATATTTAGTCGTTTTCAGCCAATTTTCTGGATTTTTGAAAATTTCACTTTTTTGTGAAAATATCCACTAAATGAGGGAATAATATGTGTGAGGGTACCCCAGGAGAGTTTCAAATGTGTTTGGGAAGAATATATATCCCACGGGGGTAAAATTGAATATAGTAGAAAAAATTTTTTTTTTGGACTTAGTCATTTTTTCAGCGTTTATCAGACTTTCAGATAGGGGAAATGTCAGTGAGCATTCCGATTTCAGTTCCAGAGCGATTTGCCCAATGAGTCTTTGATATTTAGTCGTTTTCAGCCAATTTTCTGCATTTTTTAAAATTTCACTTTTTTGTGAAAATATCCACTAAATGAGGGAATAATATGTGTGATGGTACCCCAGGAGAGTTCCAAATGTGTGTGGGTAGAATATATATCCCACGGGGGTAAAATTGAAAAAAGTTTAAAAAATTTTTTTTTTGGACTTAGTCATTATTCTGGCGTTTATCAGACTTTCAGATAGGGGAAATGTCAGTGAGCATTCCGATTTCAGTTCCAGAGCGATTCGCCGAATGAGTCCTTGATATTTAGTCGTTTTCAGCCAATTTTCTGGATTTTTGAAAATTTCACTTTTTTGTGAAAATATCCACTAAATGAGGGAATAATATGTGTGAGGGTACCCCAGGAGAGTTCCAAATGTGTGTGGGTAGAATATATATCCGACGGGGGTAAAATTGAAAAAAGTTTAAAAAAAATTTTTTGGGGACTTAGTCGTTTTTCCGACGTTTATCAGACTTTCAGATAGGGGAAATGTCAGTGAGCATTCCGATTTCAGTTCCAGAGCGATTCGTCCAATGAGTCCTTGTTATTTAGGTGTTTTCAGCCAATTTTCTGGATTTTTGAAAATTTCACTTTTTTGTGAAAATATCCACTAAATGAGGGAATAATATGTGTGAGGGTACCCCAGGAGAGTTACAAATGTGTGTGGGTAGAATATATATCCCACGGGGGTAAAATTGAAAAAAATTGAAAAAAATTTTTTTTTGGACTTAGTCATTTTTCTGCCGTTTATCAGACTTTCAGATAGGGGAAATGTCAGTGAGCGTTCCGATTTCAGTTCCAGAGCGATTCGCCCAATGAGTCCTTGATATTTAGTCGTTTTCAGCCAATTTTCTGGATTTTTGAAAATTTAATTTTTTGTGAAAATATCCACTAAATGAGGGAATAATATGTGTGAGGGTACCCAAGGAGAGTTCCAAATGTGTGTGGGAAGAAAATATATCCCACGGGGGTAAAATTGAAGAAAGTTGAAAAAAAATTTTTTTTGGACTTAGTCATTTTTCCGGCGTTTATCAGACTTTCAGATAGGGGAAATGTCAGTGAGTGTTCCGATTTCAGTTCCAGAGCGATTCGCCCAATGAGTCCTTGATATTTAGTCGTTTTCAGCCAATTTTCTGGATTTTTGAAAATTTCACTTTTTTGTGAAAATATCCACTAAATGAGGGAATAATATGTGTGAGGGTACCCCAGGAGAGTTCCAAATGTGTGTGGGTAGAATATATATCCCACGGGGGTAAAATTGAAAAAAATTGAAAAAAATATTTTTTTGGACTTAGTCATTTTTCTGGCATTTATCAGACTTTCCCATAGGGGAAATGTCAGTGAGCGTTCCGATTTCAGTTCCAGAGTGATTCGCCCAATGAGTCCTTGATATTTAGTCGTTTTCAGCCAATTTTCTGGATTTTTGAAAATTTAACTTTTTTGTGAAAATATCCACTAAATGAGGGAATAATATGTGTGAGGGTACCCCAGGAGAGTTCCAAATGTGTGTGGGAAGAAAATATATCCCACGGGGGTAAAATTGAAGAAAGTTGAAAAAAAATTTTTTTTGGACTTAGTCATTTTTCCGGCGTTTATCAGACTTTCAGATAGGGGAAATGTCAGTGAGTGTTCCGATTTCAGTTCCAGACCGATTCGCCTAATGAGTCCTTGATATTTAGTCGTTTTCAGCCAATTTTCTGGATTTTTGAAAATGTCACTTTTTTGTGAAAATATCCACTAAATGAGGGAATAATATGTGTGAGGGTACCCCAGGAGAGTTCCAAATGTGTGTGGGTAGAATATATATCCCACGGGGGTAAAATTGAAGAAAGTTGAAAAAAAATTTTTTTTGGACTTAGTCATTTTTCCGGCGTTTATCAGACTTTCAGATAGGGGAAATGTCAGTCAGTGTTCCGATTTCAGTTCCAGAGCGATTCACCCAATGAGTCCTTGATATTTAGTAGTTTTCAGCCAATTTTCTGGATTTTTGAAAATTTAACTTTTTTGTGAAAATATCCACTAAATGAGGGAATAATATGTGTGAGGGTACCCCAGGAGAGTTCCAAATGTGTGTGGGAAGAATATATATCCCACGGGGGTAAAATTGAAGAAAGTTGAAAAAAATTTTTTTTTGGACTTAGTCATTTTTCAGGCGTTTATCAGACTTTCAGATAGGGGAAATGTCAGTGAGCGTTCCGATTTCAGTTCCAGAGTGATTCGCCCAATGAGTCCTTGTTATTTAGTTGTTTTCAGCCAATTTTCTGGATTTTTGAAAATTTCACTTTTTTGTGAAAATATCCACTACATGAGGGAATAATATGTGTGAGGGTACCCCAGGAGAGTTCCAAATGTGTGTGGGAAGAATATATATCCCACGGGGGTAAAATTGAAAAAAGTTGAAAAAAAAATTTTTTTGGACTTAGTCATTTTTCCGGCGTTTATCAGACTTTCAGATAGGGGAAATGTCAGTGAGAGTTCCAATTTCAGTTCCAGAGTGATTCGCCCAATGAGTCCTTGTTATTTAGTCGTTTTCAGCCAATTTTCTGGATTTTTGAAAATTTAACTTTTTTGTGAAAATATCCACTAAATGAGGGAATAATATGTGTGAGGGTACCCCAGGAGAGTTCCAAATGTGTGTGGGAAGAATATATATCCCACGGGGGTAAAATTGAAGAAAGTTGAAAAAAATTTTTTTTTGGACTTAGTCATTTTTCCGCCGTTTATCAGACTTTCAGATAGGGGAAATGTCAGTGAGAGTTCCAATTTCAGTTCCAGAGTGATTCGCCCAATGAGTCCTTGATATTTAGTAGTTTTCAGCCAATTTTCTGGATTTTTGAAAATTTAACTTTTTTGTGAAAATATCCACTAAATGAGGGAATAATATGTGTGAGGGTACCCCAGGAGAGTTCCAAATGTGTGTGGGAAGAATATATATCCCACGGGGGTAAAATTGAAGAAAGTTGAAAAAAATTTTTTTTTGGACTTAGTCATTTTTCAGGCGTTTATCAGACTTTCAGATAGGGGAAATGTCAGTGAGCGTTCCGATTTCAGTTCCAGAGTGATTCGCCCAATGAGTCCTTGTTATTTAGTTGTTTTCAGCCAATTTTCTGGATTTTTGAAAATTTCACTTTTTTGTGAAAATATCCACTACATGAGGGAATAATATGTGTGAGGGTACCCCAGGAGAGTTCCAAATGTGTGTGGGAAGAATATATATCCCACGGGGGTAAAATTGAAAAAAGTTGAAAAAAAATTTTTTTTTGACTTAGTCATTTTTCCGGCGTTTATCAGACTTTCAGATAGGGGAAATGTCAGTGAGCGTTCCGATTTCAGTTCCAGAGCGATTCGCCCAATGAGTCCTTGATATTTAGTCGTTTTCAGCCAATTTTCTGGATTTTTGAAAATTTAATTTTTTGTGAAAATATCCACTAAATGAGGGAATAATATGTGTGAGGGTACCCCAGGAGAGTTCCAAATGTGTGTGGGAAGAAAATATATCCCACGGGGGTAAAATTGAAGAAAGTTGAAAAAAAATTTTTTTTGGACTTAGTCATTTTTCCGGCGTTTATCAGACTTTCAGATAGGGGAAATGTCAGTGAGTGTTCCGATTTCAGTTCCAGAGCGATTCGCCTAATGAGTCCTTGATATTTAGTCGTTTTCAGCCAATTTTCTGGATTTTTGAAAATTTAACTTTTTTGTGAAAATATCCACTAAATGAGGGAATAATATGTGTGAGGGTACCCCAGGAGAGTTCCAAATGTGTGTGGGAAGAATATATATCCCACGGGGGTAAAATTGAAGAAAGTTGAAAAAATTTTTTTTTTGGACTTAGTCATTTTTCCGGCGTTTATCAGACTTTCAGATAGGGGAAATGTCAGTGAGAGTTCCAATTTCAGTTCCAGAGTGATTCGCCCAATGAGTCCTTGTTATTTAGTTGTTTTCAGCCAATTTTCTGGATTTTTGAAAATTTCACTTTTTTGTGAAAATATCCACTAAATGAGGGAATAATATGTGTGAGGGTACCCCAGGAGAGTTCCAAATGTGTGTGTGTAGAATATATATCCCACGGGGGTAAAATTGAAGAAAGTTGAAAAAAAATTTTTTTTGGACTTAGTCATTTTTCCGGCGTTTATCAGACTTTCAGATAGGGGAAATGTCAGTGAGTGTTCCGATTTCAGTTCCAGAGCGATTCACCCAATGAGTCCTTGATATTTAGTAGTTTTCAGCCAATTTTCTGGATTTTTGAAAATTTAACTTTTTTGTGAAAATATCCACTAAATGAGGGAATAATATGTGTGAGGGTACCCCAGGAGAGTTCCAAATGTGTGTGGGTAGAATATATATCCCACGGGGGTAAAATTGAAAAAAGTTGAAAAAAATTTTTTTTTGGACTTAGTCATTTTTCTGGCATTTATCAGACTTTCCCATAGGGGAAATGTCAGTGAGCGTTCCGATTTCAGTTCCAGAGCGATTCGCCCAATGAGTCCTTGATATTTAGTTGTTTTCAGCCAATTTTCTGGATTTTTGAAAATTTAACTTTTTTGTGAAAATATCCACTAAATGAGGGAATAATATGTGTGAGGGTACCCCAGGAGAGTTCCAAATGTGTGTGGGAAGAATATATATCCCACGGGGGTAAAATTGAAGAAAGTTGAAAAAAAAATTTTTTTGGACTTAGTCATTTTTCCGGCGTTTATCAGACTTTCAGATAGGGGAAATGTCAGTGAGCATTCCGATTTCAGTTCCAGAGTGATTCGCCCATTAAGTCCTTGTTATTTAGTCGTTTTCAGACAAATTTTCTGGATTTTTGAAAATTTCACTTTTTTGTGAAAATATCCACTAAATGAGGGAATAATATGTGTGAGGGTACCCCAGGAGAGTTCCAAATGTTTGTGGGTAGAATATATATCCCACGGGGGTAAAATTGAAAAAAGTAGAAAAATTTTTTTTTTGGACTTAGTCATTTTTCCGGCGTTTATCAGACTTTCAGATAGGGGAAATGTCAGTGAGCGTTCCGATTTCAGTTCCAGAGCGATTCGCCGAATGAGTCCTTGATATTTAGTCGTTTTCAGCCAATTTTCTGGATTTTTGAAAATTTCACTTTTTTGTGAAAATATCCACTAAATGAGGGAATAATATGTGTGAGGGTACCCCAGGAGAGTTCCAAATGTGTGTGGGCAGAATATATATCCCACGGGGGTAAAATTGAAAAAAGTTGAAAAAAAATTTTTTTTGGACTTAGTCGTTTTTCCGACGTTTATCAGACTTTCAGATAGGGGAAATGTCAGTGAGCATTCCGATTTCATTTCCAGAGTGATTCGCCCAATCAGTCCTTGTTATTTAGTCGTTTTCAGCCAATTTTCTGGATTTTTGAAAATTTCACTATTTTGTGAAAATATCCACTAAATGAGGGAATAATATGTGTGAGGGTACCGAATGAGAGTTCCAAATGTGTGTGGGTAGAATATATATCCCACGGGGGTAAAATTGAAAAAAGTTGAAAAAAATTATTTTTTGGACTTAGTCATTTTTCTGGCGTTTATCAGACTTTCAGATAGGGGAAATGTCAGTGAGCGTTCCGATTACAGTTCCAGAGCGATTCGCCCAATGAGTCCTTGATATTTAGTCGTTTTCAGCCAATTTTCTGGATTTTTGAAAATTTAACTTTTTTGTGAAAATATCCACTAAATGAGGGAATAATATGTGTGAGGGTACCCCAGGAGAGTTCCAAATGTGTGTGGGTAGAATATATATCCCACGGGGGTAAAATTGAAAAAAGTTGAAAAAAATTATTTTTTGGACTTAGTCATTTTTCTGGCGTTTATCAGACTTTCAGATAGGGGAAATGTCAGTGAGCGTTCCGATTTCAGTTCCAGAGAGATTCGCCCAATGAGTCTTTGATATTTAGTCGTTTTCAGCCAATTTTCTGGAATTTTGAAAATTTAACTTTTTGGTGAAAATATCCACTAAATGAGGGAATAATATGTGTGAGGGTACCCCAGGAGAGTTCCAAATGTGTGTGGGAAGAATATATATCCCACGGGGGTAAAATTGAAAAAAGTTGAAAAAAATTTTTTTTGGACTTAGTCATTTTTCCGGCGTTTATCAGACTTTTAGATAGGGAAAATGGCAGTGAGCGTTCCGATTTCAGTTCCAGAGCGATTCACCCAATGATTCCTTGATATTTAGTCATTTTCAGCCAATTTTCTGGATTTTTGAAAATTTCACTTTTTTGTGAAAATATCCACTAAATGAGGGAATAATATGTGTGAGGGTACAGAATGAGAGTTCCAAATGTGTGTTGGTAGAATATATATCCAACGGTGGTAAAATTGAAAAAAGTTGAAAAAAATTTTTTTTTGGACTTAGTCATTTTTCCGGCATTTATCAGACTTTCAGATATGGGAAATGTCAGTGAGCGTTCCAATTTCAGTTCCAGGGTGATTCGCCCAATGAGTCCTTGTTATTTAGTTGTTTATAGCCAATTTTCTGGATTTTTGAAAATTTCACTTTTTTGTGAAAATATCCACTAAATGAGGGAATAATATGTGTGAGGGTACCCCAGGAGAGTTCCAAATGTGTGTGGGAAGAATATATATCCCACGGGGGTAAAATTGAAGAAAGTTGAAAAAATTTTTTTTTTGGACTTAGTCATTTTTCCGGCGTTTATCAGACTTTCAGATAGGGGAAATGTCAGTGAGAGTTCCAATTTCAGTTCCAGAGTGATTCGCCCAATGAGTCCTTGTTATTTAGTTGTTTTCAGCCAATTTTCTGGATTTTTGAAAATTTCACTTTTTTGTGAAAATATCCACTAAATGAGGGAATAATATGTGTGAGGGTACCCCAGGAGAGTTCCAAATGTGTGTGGGTAGAATATATATCCCACGGGGGTAAAATTGAAGAAAGTTGAAAAAAAATTTTTTTTGGACTTAGTCATTTTTCCGGCGTTTATCAGACTTTCAGATAGGGGAAATGTCAGTGAGTGTTCCGATTTCAGTTCCAGAGCGATTCACCCAATGAGTCCTTGATATTTAGTAGTTTTCAGCCAATTTTCTGGATTTTTGAAAATTTAACTTTTTTGTGAAAATATCCACTAAATGAGGGAATAATATGTGTGAGGGTACCCCAGGAGAGTTCCAAATGTGTGTGGGTAGAATATATATCCCACGGGGGTAAAATTGAAAAAAGTTGAAAAAAATTTTTTTTTGGACTTAGTCATTTTTCTGGCATTTATCAGACTTTCCCATAGGGGAAATGTCAGTGAGCGTTCCGATTTCAGTTCCAGAGCGATTCGCCCAATGAGTCCTTGATATTTAGTTGTTTTCAGCCAATTTTCTGGATTTTTGAAAATTTAACTTTTTTTTGAAAATATCCACTAAATGAGGGAATAATATGTGTGAGGGTACCCCAGGAGAGTTCCAAATGTGTGTGGGAAGAATATATATCCCACGGGGGTAAAATTGAAGAAAGTTGAAAAAAAATTTTTTTTGGACTTAGTCATTTTTCCGGCGTTTATCAGACTTTCAGATAGGGGAAATGTCAGTGAGCATTCCGATTTCAGTTCCAGAGTGATTCGCCCATTAAGTCCTTGTTATTTAGTCGTTTTCAGACAATTTTCTGGATTTTTGAAAATTTCACTTTTTTGTGAAAATATCCACTAAATGAGGGAATAATATGTGTGAGGGTACCCCAGGAGAGTTCCAAATGTTTGTGGGTAGAATATATATCCCACGGGGGTAAAATTGAAAAAAGTAGAAAAATTTTTTTTTTGGACTTAGTCATTTTTCCGGCGTTTATCAGACTTTAAGATAGGGGAAATGTCAGTGAGTGTTCCGATTTCAGTTCCAGAGCGATTCGCCCAATGAGTCTTTGATATTTAGTCGTTTTCAGCCAATTTTCTGGATTTTTGAAAATTTCACTTTTTTGTGAAAATATCCACTAAATGAGGGAATAATATGTGTGAGGGTACCCCAGGAGAGTTTCAAATGTGTGTGGGAAGAATATATATGCCACGGGGGTAAAATTGAAAAAAGTTAAAAAAAAAAATTTTTTGGACTTAGTCATTTTTCCGGCGTTTATCAGACTTTCAGATAGGGGAAATGTCAGTGAGCGTTCCGATTTCAGTTCCAGAGCGATTCGCCGAATGAGTCCTTGATATTTAGTCGTTTTCAGCCAATTTTCTGGATTTTTGAAAATTTCACTTTTTTGTGAAAATATCCACTAAATGAGGGAATAATATGTGTGAGGGTACCCCAGGAGAGTTCCAAATGTGTGTGGGTAGAATATATATCCCACGGGGGTAAAATTGAAAAAAGTTGAAAAAAAATTTTTTTTGGACTTAGTCGTTTTTCCGACGTTTATCAGACTTTCAGATAGGGGAAATGTCAGTGAGCATTCCGATATCATTTCCAGAGTGATTCGCCCAATCAGTCCTTGTTATTTAGTCGTTTTCAGCCAATTTTCTGGATTTTTGAAAATTTCACTTTTTTGTGAAAATATCCACTAAATGAGGGAATAATATGTGTGAGGGTACAGAATGAGAGTTCCAAATGTGTGTTGGTAGAATATATATCCAACGGGGGTAAAATTGAAAAAAGTTGAAAAAAATTTTTTTTTGGACTTAGTCATTTTTCCGGCATTTATCAGACTTTCAGATATGGGAAATGTCAGTGAGCGTTCCAATTTCAGTTCCAGGGTGATTCGCCCAATGAGTCCTTGTTATTTAGTTGTTTTCAGCCAATTTTCTGGATTTTTGAAAATTTCACTTTTTTGTGAAAATATCCACTAAATGAGGGAATAATATGTGTGAGGGTACCCCAGGAGAGTTCCAAATGTGTGTGGGAAGAAAATATATCCCACGGGGGTAAAATTGAAAAAAGTTGAAAAAAAATAATTTTTGGACTTAGTCATTTTTCTGGCGTTTATCAGACTTTCAGATAGGGGAAATGTCAGTGAGCGTTCCGATTTCAGTTCCAGAGCGATTCGCCCAATGAGTCCTTGATATTTAGTCGTTTTCAGCCAATTTTCTGGATTTTTGAAAATTTCACTTTTTTGTGAAAATATCCACTAAATGAGGGAATAATATGTGTGAGGGTACCCCAGGAGAGTTCCAAATGTGTGTGGGTAGAATATATATCCCACGGGGGTAAAATTGAAAAAAGTTGAAAAAAATTATTTTTTGGACTTAGTCATTTTTCTGGCGTTTATCAGACTTTCAGATAGGGGAAATGTCAGTGAGCGTTCCGATTTCAGTTCCGGAGCGATTCGCCCAATGAGTCCTTGATATTTAGTCGTTTTCAGCCAATTTTCTGGATTTTTGAAAATTTCACTTTTTTGTGAAAATATCCACTAAATGAGGGAATAAGTACCCCAGGAGAATTCCAAATGTGTGTGGGAAGAATATATATCCTACGGGGGTAAAATTGAAAAAAAAATTTTTTTGGACTTAGTCATTTTTCTGGCGTTTATCAGACTTTCACATAGGGGAAATGTCAGTGAGCATTCCGATTTCAGTTCCAGAGTGATTCGCCCAATGAGTCCTTGTTATTTAGTTGTTTTCAGCCAATTTTCTGGATTTTTGAAAATTTCACTTTTTTGTGAAAATATCCACTAAATGAGGGAATAATATGTGTGAGGGTACCCCAGGAGAGTTCCAAATGTGTGTGGGTAGAATATATATCCCACGGGGGTAAAATTGAAAAAAGTTGAAAAAAATTATTTTTTGGACTTAGTCATTTTTCTGGCGTTTATCAGACTTTCAGATAGGGGAAATGTCAGTGAGCATTCCGATTTCAGTTCCAGAGCGATTCACCGAATGAGTCGTTGATATTTAGTCGTTTTCAGCCAATTTTCTGGATTTTTGAAAATTTCACTTTTTTGTGAAAATATCCACTAAATGAGGGAATAATATGTTAGAGGGTACCCCAGGAGAGTTCCAAATGTGTGTGGGTAGAATATATATCCGACGGGGGTAAAATTGAAAAAAGTTGAAAAAAAAATTTTTTTGGACTTAGTCATTTTTCCGACGTTTATCAGACTTTCAGATAGGGGAAATGTCAGTGAGCATTCTGATTTCAGTTCCAGAGCGATTCGCCCAATGAGTCCTTGTTATTTAGTTGTTTTCAGCCAATTTTCTGGATTTTTGAAAATTTCACTTTTTCGTGAAAATATCCACTAAATGAGGGAATAATATGTGTGAGGGTACAGAATGAGAGTTCCAAATGTGTGTGGGTAGAATATATATCCCACGGGGGTAAAATTGAAAAAAGTTGAAAAAAAAAATTTTTTTGGACTTAGTCATTTTTTTGGCGTTTATCAGACTTTCAGATAGGGGAAATGTCAGTGAGCGTTCCGATTTCAGATCCAGAGCGATTCGCCCAATGAGTCCTTGATATTTAGTCGTTTTCAGCCAATTTTCTGGATTTTTGAAAATTTCACTTTTTTGTGAAAATGTCCACTAAATGAGGGAATAATATGTGTGAGGGTACCCCAGGAGAGTTCCAAATGTTTGTGGATAGAATATATATCCCACGGGGGTAAAATTGAAAAAAGTTGAAAAAAAATTTTTTTTGGACTTAGTCATTTTTCTGGCATTTATCAGACTTTCCCATAGGGGAAATGTCAGTGAGCATTCCGATTTCAGTTCCAGAGTGATTCGCCCAATGAGTCCTTGATATTTAGTCGTTTTCAGCCAATTTTCTGGATTTTTGAAAATTTCACTTTTTTGTGAAAATATCCACTAAATGAGGGAATAATATGTGTGAGGGTACCCCAGGAGAGTTCCAAATGTGTGTGGGAAGAAAATATATCCCACGGAGGTAAAATTGAAGAAAGTTGAAAAAAAATTTTTTTTGGACTTAGTCATTTTTCCGGCGTTTATCAGACTTTCAGATAGGGGAAATGTCAGTGAGCGTTCCGATTTCAGTTCCAGAGTGATTCGCCCAATGAGTCCTTGTTATTTAGTTGTTTTCAGCCAATTTTCTGGATTTTTGAAAATTTAACTTTTTTGTGAAAATATCCACTAAATGAGGGAATAATATGTGTGAGGGTACCCCAGGAGAGTTCCAAATGTGTGTGGGAAGAATATATATCCCACGGGGGTAAAATTGAAAAAAGTTGAAAAAAATTATTTTTTGGACTTAGTCATTTTTCTGGCGTTTATCAGACTTTCAGATAGGGGAAATGTCAGTGAGCGTTCCGATTTCAGTTCCAGAGCGATTCGCCCAATGAGTCCTTGATATTTAGTCGTTTTCAGCCAATTTTCTGGATTTTTGAAAATTTCACTTTTTTGTGAAAATATCCACTAAATGAGGGAATAAGTACCCCAGGAGAGTTCCAAATGTGTGTGGGAAGAATATATATCCCACGGGGGTAAAATTGAAAAAAAAATTTTTTTGGACTTAGTAATTTCTCCGGCGTTTATCAGACTTTCAGATAGGGGAAATGTCAGTGAGCGTTCCGATTTCAGTTTCAGAGTGATTCGCCCAATGAGTCCTTGTTATTTAGTTGTTTTCAGCCAATTTCCTGGATTTTTGAAAATTTCACTTTTTTTGTGAAAATATCCACTAAATGAGGGAATAATATGTGTGAGGGTACCCCAGGAGAGTTCCAAATGTGTGTGGGTAGAATATATATCCCACGGGGGTAAAATTGAAAAAAGTTGAAAAAAAATTTTTTTTGGACTTAGTCGTTTTTCCGACGTTTATCAGACTTTCAGATAGGGGAAATGTCAGTGAGCATTCCGATTTCAGTTCCAGAGTGATTCGCCCAATGAGTCCTTGTTATTTAGTCGTTTTCAGCCAATTTTCTGGATTTTTGAAAATTTCACTTTTTTGTGAAAATATCCACTAAATGAGGGAATAATATGTGTGAGGGTACCGAATGAGAGTTCCAAATGTGTGTGGGTAGAATATATATCCCACGGGGGTAAAATTGAAAAAAGTTGAAAAAAAATTTTTTTTGGACTTAGTCATTTTTCCGGCGTTTATCAGACTTTCAGATAGGGGAAATGTCAGTGAGCGTTCCAATTTCAGTTCCAGGCTGATTCGCCCAATGAGTCCTTGTTATTTAGTTGTTTTCAGCCAATTTTCTGGATTTTTGAAAATTTCACTTTTTTGTGAAAATATCCACTAAATGAGGGAATAATATGTGTGAGGGTATCCCAGGAGAGTTCCAAATGTGTGTGGGTAGAATATATATCCCACGGGGGTAAAATTGAAAAAAGTTGAAAAAAATTATTTTTTGGACTTAGTCATTTTTCTGGCGTTTATCAGACTTTCAGATTTTGGAAATGTCAGTGAGCGTTCCGATTTCAGTTCCAGAGTGATTCGCCCAATGAGTCCTTGTTATTTAGTTGTTTTCAGCCAATTTTCTGGATTTTTGAAAATTTAACTTTTTTGTGAAAATATCCACTAAATGAGGGAATAATATGTGTGAGGGTACCCCAGGAGAGTTCCAAATGTGTGTGGGAAGAATATATATCCCACGGGGGTAAAATTGAAAAAAGTTGAAAAAAATTTTTTTTTGGACTTAGTCATTTTTCTGGCGTTTATCAGACTTTCACATAGGGGAAATGTCAGTAAGCATTCCGATTTTAGTTCCAGAGTGATTCGCCCAATGAGTCCTTGTTATTTAGTTGTTTTCAGCCAATTTTCTGGATTTTTGAAAATTTAACTTTTTTGTGAAAATATCCACTAAATGAGGGAATAATATGTGTGAGGGTACCCCAGGAGAGTTCCAAATGTGTGTGGGAAGAATATATATCCCACGGGGGTAAAATTGAAGAAAGTTGAAAAAATTTTTTTTTTGGACTTAGTCATTTTTCCGGCGTTTATCAGACTTTCAGATAGGGGAAATGTCAGTGAGAGTTCCAATTTCAGTTCCAGAGTGATTCGCCCAATGAGTCCTTGTTATTTAGTTGTTTTTAGCCAATTTTCTGGATTTTTGAAAATTTCACTTTTTTGTGAAAATATCCACTAAATGAGGGAATAATATGTGTGAGGGTACCCCAGGAGAGTTCCAAATGTGTGTGGGTAGAATATATATCCCACGGGGGTAAAATTGAAGAAAGTTGA